>NC_057723.1:6655402-6658103 GCF_004010195.1 Chiloscyllium plagiosum
GTCTCGCACGAGCGCGCTCTCTCTCGCCCTCACACGAGCGCGCTCTCTCTCGCTCTCCCTCTCTCGGGCTCCCTCTCTGTCGCGCTCTCGCTGTCTCTCGCTGTCTCTCGCGCGCTGTCTCATGCGCTCTCACGCTCTCTCTCGCATTCGCGCACTCTCTTTCATTCGCACATGCGCTCTCTTACCTCTCTCTCGCATGCTCTAGCTCTCTCTCATTCGCTCCTTGCTCGTGCTCTCTCTCATTCACTCCTTGCTTGCTTTCTCTCTCTCTTTCGCACGCTGTCTATCTCTTGCTCTCGTGCTCATTTGCTCCACATGCCATCTCTCTCTCACATGCTCTCTCGCATCCTTTCTCTCTCACTCTCCCACTCACTCTCTCACTATTTCTCTCTCTCTCTTGTGTTCGCTCTTGCGTGCTCCTGCTGTCTCTCTGTCTCTGTCTGTCTCTCTCGCTCGCTCTCTCTCCCGATCTCTTTCATGCTCTTGTGCTCTCTTGCACGCTCTCTCTCACTCGCACACTCTCTTACATGCATTGTCTCTCACTCTCGCAGGCATTCTCTCGCTCTCTGTCTCTTTCGTGCGCACTCTCTCTCTCTCTCCCATGCTCGCTCACACTCTTACGGTCTCTCGTGCTCTCTCTTACTCTCGCGCTTTCGCGTGCTCTCTCTCTCGCTCACGGTCTTCCTATCCCTCGCTCTCTCGCATGCGCGCTCTCTTTCCACTTTCTCGCACGCGCGCTCTCTCTCTCACTCTCTGCCTGTCTCTCTCTCACTCGCGCACGCGCTCTCTTTCCTCCCTCTCGCGTGCACACACGCGCATCTGTCTCACGCACTCTCTCTCTCGCTCTCCGCTCTCTTTCTCCCCGCTCTTTCTCTTGTTCACTCCTCACTCGCTTTCTCTCTCTTTTGCACGCTGTCTCTCTCTTGCTCTCGCGCTCGTTTGCTCCGCATGCCATCTCTCTCTCACACACGTGCCATCTCGCTGTCCACTCGCTCTCGCGTGTTCTCTCTCTCGCTATTTCTCTTGCCATTTCTCTCCCTCTCACCCGCGCTCTCCCCCTCCCTCTGTGTCTTCCCCGTCGCCCTCTGTGTCTCTCTCTCTCTCTTTCTTCCTGTTGCTGTCTGTTAACCCTGCGCTTTCCTTCAGTCAGTCTCCGTCTGGATTGGCCTCCCTCCCCCTTGCTCTCGTCCCTCACTTTCTGTTTGTTTTCGGTGCAGGGGAAGCCAGTTGTCACTTTGAGCGTTGTTTTTTTCCGTCCTCTCGGACCCTCAGTCCGCGCCTGTGGGGTCGGTTTGGGCTCTGATTGCTGTTTGTTTTGAATTCCAGCTGTTGGAAGTGAACAAACAATGGGATCAGCAATTCCGGAGCATGAAGCAACAGTACGAGCAAAAGGTGAGGGCCCAGGGCTCGATCGTTCATTCACAAGAATTTGGGGAAAGGTGTGAGGGACCCGCGGAAGTGTGCGGGTGCAGCCGGCAGTTTGAATCTGCTCTGGGCTAACAGGGATGAGCTGGATTTATGGAAACAAATCCTGTCTATGTTGGGAATTGAAAATATGAGCAGAAAATTCTTAGAAATATTTGGACACCATCTTGGATCATAGATTCCATAGTTTGATAGAATCCCGACAGTGTGGAAAGAGGCCATTCAGCCCATTGACTGTGCACCGACCCTGCAAAGAGCATTCCACCCAGACTCACCCCCTCAACACTAATCCCGTAGCTCTGCATTTTCCATGGCTAATCCACCTAACCCGCACCTCACCTTTGGACTGTGGGAGGAAGACGGAAACCCACGCAGACATGGAGGGAATGGGGAATGTGCAAACTCCACACAGTCAAACACCCGAGGTGGAACTAAATCCCTGGACAGCGAAACAGAATTGTATAGGTTTCTATGAGATTCCCCCTCATTCTTCTCAACTCCAGTGAATATGGTCCTAACCAACCCACTCCCCCCCTCAGCCGTTCCTCATATGTTAGACCTGTCATTCCAGGGATCATCCGTGTAACCAGCCCACTCTCCCTTCCTGCCATCGCAGGAATCCGTCTGGGAAACGTTTGCTGTGCTCTCTCCATCAGCAGAACATCCTTCCTAACAAGGAGACCAAACCTACACACACTACTCCCGGGGGTGGTCTCACCAAGACCCTCTGCAATTGCAGGAAGACATTAATGTTGCTCCAAAATGAGATAACGAGAGTCCAGAGACAGTATATTCCTGTTAGGGTGAAAGGGAAGGCTGGTAGGTATAGGGAATGCTGGATGACTGAAGAAATTGAGGGTTTGGTTAAGAAAAAGAAGGAAGCATATTTAAGGTATAGACAAGATAGATCAAGTGAATCCTTAAGAGTATAAAGGCAGTAGGAATATACTTAAGAGGGAAATCAGGAGGGCAAAAAAGGGACATGAGATAGCTTTGGCAAATAGAATTAAGGAGAATCCAAAGGGTTCTTACAAATACATTAAGGACAAAAGGGTAACTAGGGAGCAAACAGGGCCCCTCGAAGATCATCTGTCCACCCCTGAGGCTCCCAGCCTCATTCCTGATGAAGGGCTCTGGCCTGAAACGTTGATTCTCCTGCTCCTCGGATGCTGCCTGACCTGCTGTGTTTTTCCAGCACCACACTCTCAATCCCTGAAAGATCAGCAAGGTGGCCTTTGTGTGGAGCTGCAGAGAATGGGGGAGATACTAAATGAAT
>NC_057723.1:6659311-6670818 GCF_004010195.1 Chiloscyllium plagiosum
GTGGAGGCTGGTACAATTGCAACATTTAAGAGGCATTTGGATGGGTATATGAATAGGAAGGGTTTGGAGGGATATGGGCCGGGTGCTGACAGGTGGGACGAGATTGGGTTGGGATATCTGCTCGGCATGGACGGGTTGGACCGAAGAGTCTGTTTCCGTGCTGTACATCTCTCTGAGTCTCCCTGTAAAGGCCAACATACCATTTCCCTCCTACACTGCCTGCTGCACCGTCAGTGTTTATTTTCAGTGACTGGTGTGCGAGGGCACTGAGACCTCGCCCTTTCCCAATCTATCGCCATTCCGATAATAATCTGCCTTTTTATGTAGTCACTGTTTAAATACTGGAACATTGGAAGCCAACTTGTGAGCAAGATTTCAAAATTAGAAATATAATAATTAAGAAATCATCTGTTGCTTTTGTGACATGAGTTGAGAGATAAATATAGAACCGCAGTAGTATCTCTACCCATTCACAAGAGGAAGATGCTGATTAATGATAACGGTTCAGAGAATGGGGAACTGAGTTCAGCACCGGCTTATTTGTTCAGTTTGAGATTAGACTGATATGAAAATCTCTTTAGTCTCCTAGTTGTAAGAGGTTTGGGTGTTTGCCATCCAGTTTTGTGGCTCAGTGGTTAGCACTGCTGCCTCACGGCACCAGGGACCCGGGTTCGATTCCACCCTCTGTGTGGAGTTGGCACATTCTCCCCGTGTCTGCGTGGGTTTCCTCCGGGTGCTCCAGTTTCGTCCCACAATCCAGAGATGTGCAAGTCAGAGTGAATTGGCCACGAGAAAGTACCCCATAGTGCCCAGCAATATGCAAGCCTTGGGTTAGCCTTGGGCAAAGCAGGATTACAGGGAGAGGGGTGGGTCTGGATTGGATGCTGACTGGAGGGTCAGTGAGGGCCAACTGGCCTGCTTCCCCAGTGAAAGTATCAAGACCCATGTGCCCATGGGAAGTATGCCGTGGGATCCTGAATATTCAGGTGGGGCGTCTATTAAAGGTTCCATCCCTACACAAGCCCAAGCTTCAGTGCCACCACCTTCTGACTCAGGCAAGCCTGCTACGCATTGAGCCACAACTAGGGGTTTAAGTTGTGTGGGTGGGGTCTGCAATGAGCCAGTAAGAAATCCCTGGGGAGCAAAACACAAGCCACTGACCAACAAGCCCTGACGTGGTTCAGGCCTGGAAACAGCGAGTGGGATATTGGCGAGAAAAACAAACTTACCATTTCAACCCTCCAGAAGGACAGGGGAGGGACACCGTCTCCTCCAAACCCACCACATCCTGACTTGGAAACTGTCACTGTTCCTTCAGTGTCGGTCGGTCAAAATCCTGGAACTCCCACCCTCAGGGCATTGTGGGTCTACCATTGTGCTTCACGAAGGGAGCTCACCACTGCCTTTTCAAGGGGTATTTAGGGACGGGCAACAAATCGCAACTTGACCAGCGATGCCCATATCCCAGGAAGGATCAGGGCCTGCTCCAAGACTCAAGTGTTGCTGGCATTTTGTCATCTCTCTCTCTGCCCAGTGCACTCGTCAGTTTGGTTGTCATATTTCTTACAATCCTGAGGTTGTGGTCACTCACCCACCCACCTGTTCCTGGTTAATCCTCATCTTCCCATCAGCCTTAGTGCCTCCTTGCAATAGGCCTCTGAGTGGTCATCCTGGAAACAAACGCAGGTTGTGCCTCATTCTGACGTAGTGCACAGATCAGACTGAATCCCTGTGGCCTCGGGGTACTCTTATGGTCCTAAGTCATCTGGTCCAACAAATCCTTGATCTTGAACGATTTCACTCAGGATGTCTGACCCCTCACCTTCTCTGTCATCTCCCCTGTCCCCGTGCTCCTCTGTACCTGGATATCCTCCTGTCTCTCCCTGACTTTTAGTCGCTGCCCTGTGAGGGGCTGTGTGTTGAGCACCTCGGTCCCTAAACCCTGCAGTTCCACCTGTCAATCCCTTCTTTTTAAAACCTTCCTCTTCGGCCAAACTTGGTCATCGATCCTAACGCCTGCTGGTGGACCCCAATGTCAAATGCCATTTGATAGCTGCCCCTTTCCAAGTGACTCTGGAGTGGGGGATGTTTCATTGCATTAGGTGTGGTATTTACTTGTAATTGTTGTTGTAAAGGTCTGAAAAATCATTGTTTCTAGAATATTCTATTGACTTCCACTGGGTGGCAGCATTTGAAAGGAAAACTCCATTGACACTTAAAAACCACCCAACACCAGGTTATAGTCCAACAGGTTTAATTGGAAGCATGAGCTTTCTGGACACTGCTCCTTCGTCACATGGTTGTGGAATGTCAGATAGCTTTCAGAGCACTGAATTACTGGTGCTTCCAAATAAACATGTTGGACTATAACCTGGTGTTGGGTGATTTTGAACTTTGAGGAGAAAGTGAGGACTGGAGATCAGAGCTGAAAATGTGTTGCTGGAAAAGCGCAGCAGGTCAGGCAGCATCCAAGGAACAGGAGAATCGATGTTTCGGGCATAATTCCTGAAGAAGGGCTCATGCCCGAAACGTCGATTCTCCTGTTCCTTGGATGCTGCCTGACCTGCTGCGCTTTTCCAGCAACACATTTTCAGCTCTGATTTTTAACTTTGTACACCCCAGTCCAACACTTGCTCCTCCACATCATGACTCCCATTAACACTCAATACCATGGAATGCTGTGTTCCCTGAACTTTGCTCACATCAATACAGCATGTGACTAACGTGTGGCACTCTTTAACTAACTCCTCCCTCCCTAACCCGTGTAATATTGACTACAATCACTGGAGATATTTCCTTGGATAGGGGTAGGCCGTGGGACAATTTGACAGTAGCTTCTTAGGAATAGTGAGGGGCCTAGCCGAGGGGAGGAGGGTAGGATGAAGCCATTGCAAATAAACAAACACAACATGGAGGTGAAAATCCTTTTCACTCAGTGAGTGCACTGCCTGAAAATGTGGTGGAGGCAGCTTCAACAGAGGCATTCAGGAGGGGCACTGGGTGGTTATTTGTTTGTTTGATGTGCAGGGACATGGGGAAAGGACAGGTGATTTGCAGTAAGAACCAGAACTGGTGCAGACACGATGGGCTGAATAGCCTCCTCCTGTGCTGTAACAATTCTGTGATTCTGCTACAAAATTGTTAGTGACGTGAAATTAAGGGATAAGGTCAGTATTTATTGTCCTATCCCAGAGGGCAGTTAAGGGTCCAAGCATGTTGCTGTGGGTCTGGAGTCACATGTGGGCCAGGTCAGGTAAGGATGGCAGATTCCTTCCCTAAAGGACATTAGTGAACCAGATGGGTTTTTCCAACAATGGTCATTATTTGGTTTCTAATTCCAGCTAATTATTGAATTCAAATACCACCATCTGCCTTGGCAGGATGCAAACCCAGTCCCCAGGACATTTCCTGGGTCTCTGGATTAACAGGCCAGCGATAATGCGACTAGGACATCACCTCCCCTGGCTCGCTGATGTCCTTCCTTCAGGGAAGGCAACCTGCTGTCCTTACCTGACCTGGCTTCCAGGTGACTCCAGACCCACCACAATGTGATTGACTTGTAATTGCCCGCTGGGAGGGTTTTAACCACCCGCTCCGTTGTCGGGAAGCACACTGAGATGCCTTTTGAAGGAAGGAAGATGAGGGAGTGGCCAGCTAACACTGACTTTTTCCAGGAATACAGAACAGGACTGCTGGCTGGTTCTGGTAAATATTCTCCATCTGGTTCCAGATTGTGGAGCTGAGGCAGCGATTGGCCCGGTCCCAGAAGGAGCTGAGTGAGCGCGAGAATGGCTACGAAGAGAAACAGAGGGACTTCGACAGGAAGTTACTGCTGGCCAAGTCAAAGATTGAGAGTGGAGAGGTACAGAGTTTCTCAGGCTGCACTGTGCACCCGCAGCGTAAGGAAGGAGAGCAGGGCTGGACTATAAGGCTCCGCGAGTGGATCCTTCCCTTCATTCAGACTGTGTGGCTGATGGTCAATCTCCATCAGACTTCCAGTCCACCCTTCATACCCATGATTGTCCGAATGCCCAAACATCCATCTACCCCAACATTGAATATATTCAACAATGGGTGTCCCCATAATCCTTGGGGTTGAGACTTCCAGAAGTTCACAGTCCTCTGTAGAAACATTTTCTCCTCTTTAGACCAAAGTGATTTTCCCTTTCTCCTCCGGCCGCAGCCCTCCACGTTCAAGATTCCCCAGCCGGGGAGAAACCATATTAGTGTTGAGCTCTCTCCGAATTGTGTCTGTTTCAAAGAGATCGCTTCATCTCTGTTCTGGACATTATAGGTCCAATTTGCTCAGCCACTCCCCTGAAGACAATTCTCTATCCCAGGAAACGATCTCCTGAAATACTGTTATATTATTTCCAAGGTATTATAACGTTCTTAAACACAAATATTCAAAATCTTTCACAGTAAAGGAAGGCATAAACGTTTGTTTAACATCTCTGCTATTTCCTCATTCCCCAGGATTATTTCCCTATTTCTGCCTCGGAGGGATCAATATTTATTTTGGCTACTCCCCTCTTTTTTTAAAAAACATTTATCTGTTATTTTTGTTTCCAGCTAGTTGACACTCATTCTATTTTTCTGCCCTTTACTAACTGTTGGTGATTGGTGTCTAAAACATTCCTAATCTTCAGATGTCCTATTGTTTTTATAAATGTGAAAATGCTCTACTTTTAATCAAATGCTATCCTTAACGTCCCCAGGAAAGCACTGCTAGATTTTCATGCTGAGCTGTTTTGCTTTTATGCAATAGATTTTATTGCATATTTTGAACCATGTCTTTTTACAGTCCTCACTATTTACTGCCATTCCTATTTTCAGTCCATTTACCCCCATCATTCCCTTGAAATTGGCTTTGTATCAGTTTGAAATTCACGTTCACCCTCTCAGGAGATGGGCAGTTGATTTTAATCGGGGGTAAAATTTGAGCCTGTGTGATTTCCTGCAAAGGACAAAGTGAGGACTTTGATGAAGGGCTTATGCCCGAAATGTCGATTCTCCTGCTCCTCGGATGCTGCCTGACCTGCTGTGCTTTCCCAGCGCCACACTTTTCAACTCTGACTCTCCTGTAAAACCAACAAAGTTCAGAAACAAGTTGGAGAACAAGTCTTGCCAGAGTGGACAAGCCAGATGATTTGTATTTCTGTAAATTATTTCACCATCACAGGGGCTAGATATGTTGTTCTCTCACTCTCCCACACTCACTCTCTATTCTGCACACCCTCCCTCTCTCACTCCCTTCCCTCTCTGTCTTGTATGTGCAGCGTCTTCTTCTGAAGTTATGGGCCAATGATTTCCTGACTACTTTATTTGCTTGTTCACTTTCTTCGCTCACTCTCTGGTCGTTTCAGTGTCCCTTCGCTACACAACACAGTCATTCGCTTTGTCAGAGGTGCTGGATAAATGGGACTGCAGCCAGCGACTGAGAATCCTTTATCTGTCTCCATGTTTGTCCTTCAGAGCGAGAAGGAGAGGTGTCTAGCAGAGATGAAGGAGCTGAAACAGAGGAACCAGTGTCTGCAGAACCAGCTCCTGCCCCTCACCAAACAGCGGGAATACCAGGAAAAGGAAATTCAGCGTCTCAACAAGGTCAGGCACCAGCCTCCTTGGGTAACCCTTGGATCCAGGAATGCCCACACACACCCACACACACACACACACACACACCCACCCACCCACACACACACACACACACGTATTCATGTACATACACGCGTGCGCGCGCACATGTGTATACGTTCGTGTACATGGACGCATGCACATGGGTACACATACATGGGCGCACACATGTGTACACATGGACATGCACACACGTGCGTAAACGCGCACAGCCAATTTTCCCAGCTAATTTCAGTCCTGTCACTGACAGCCCTCTGTTTCTTCCCTAGGCCTTGGGTGAGGCTCTCGCTGCACAGCCATCGAGCCCACAGCCGGTTCTGTTCAGCAACACCAGTGACTCGTGTATGAGTGCGAGGAGGACTGAGCTCCTCACCCAGATCGAGGTGCTCAAGCAGCAGGTGAGTAGATAATCCCAAACTCCTTTCTTTGTCCTGTATTTTTCTATTGGTGTTCCAGCGGCCACCTCTTGTTGCTTCAGCCCTGTGCCCCTGCCAGGCTCACCCTTAAACCCCTCTCTGTCTCTCCAAAATCTTCTCTGAAAATTGTTTGGGAGCTAGGAGAATGGACAGGCCTTCCAGCTGTCAGGTTGTGAGGAGCAGTGTCCCCCGTTCCCTGGAATCCACGCGGAGTACTCGGTACAGTCTGTGTTGCAGACAGAAGCAGCAAAGGGTCACAGAATCAGGGGAATGAACCATGCTGGAGGGAGTTCAGTGTTGGGGACAAGTCTCCAGTAACTGATGCTGCACACGCACACACGTGCATATCCAAGTAAAGGCCCACATCTTTATAGAGGGATTGATTTTATTCTTTTACTCCAATCACATAGAACATAGAACAGTACAGGCCCTTCAGCCCTCAATGTTGTGCTAGCCTTTTATCCTATTCTAAGATCAGACTAACCTACATGCCCTTCATTCGTGGTATTAACTTCTATGTGCCTATCCAAGAGTTGCTGAAATGTCCCTAATGTATCTGACTCTATCACCACCGCTGGTAGTGCATTCCACACACCACCACACTCTGTGTAAAGAACTGACCTCTGATATCTCCCCAAACCTTCCTTCCATCACCTTAAAATTATGGTCCCTCACGATGGACATTTCTGCCCTGGGAAAAAGCATCTGGCTATCCACTCTATCTATGCCTCTCAACATCTTGTATGCCTCTATCAAGTCACCTCTCATCCTTCTTCGCTCCAATGAGAAAAGCCCTAGCTCCCTCAACCTTTCTTCGTAAGACATACCCTCCAGTCCAGGCAGCATCTGGGTAAATCTCCTCTTTACCCTCTGGAAAGCTTCCACATTCTTTCTATAATGAGGTGACCAGAACTGAACACACTATTCCAAGTGTGACCTAACCAGAGTTCTACAGAGCTGCATCTTAAACTCGCGGCTCTTAAACTCAACCCCCTGCTGATGAAAGCCAACACGCCACATGCCTTCTTAACAACCCTATCAACTTGGGTGACAACTTTGAGGGATCTATGGACAAGGGTCCCAAGATCCCTCTGTCCCTTCCACTTCCTCATCCAAATCATTTATAAAAATCTCAGAGCAGAGGGCTCCCTGCGGAACACCTTGCAGTTGAGAGTCGAGTGTGTAGTGCTGGAAAAACACAGCAAGCCCCATTCCTGATGAAGGGCTTATGCTTGAAACGTCGATTCTCCTGCTCCTCGGATGCTGCCTGACCTGCTGTGCTTTTCCAGCACCACACTCTCAACTCTGATCTCCAGCATCTGCAGTCCTGACTTTCTCCCAGCTCATTCCATACACGTCCCACCCTCTGCATGAAAAGGATGCCCCTTAGTTCCCGTTTTCAATCTTTCCCCTCTCGCCTTTGGCCTATGCCCTCTAGTTGGGGGCTCCCCCCCACCCCATACCACCCTGGGGGAAAGACCTGGGTTATTCCAAGGTCTCCCCCCTTCACCAGGGAGAGATTGCCCGCTCCCCTTCCCCGGAGCTGGGTGGGAGCTGGGGATCGAGCCATCAGGGAGGGAGCTGATGCGACCTGGAATAAGAAGGGGCTTGCCTCCCAACAGCAATGAGCTTTCTGCCTCCTCAGGTGAAAATATTTGAAGAGGATTTTCAGCGGGAGCGCAGTGACCGAGAGCGGATGAACGAGGAGAAAGAAGAGCTGAGGCAGAAACTCGAGAAAGTTCAAACACAGATGACGTTGTTGAACACGCAGGTACACTGTGATGGGGACACCCTCCCCATTCTCTCTCTCTCTCTCTCTCTCTCTCTCTCTTCCTCTCTTTAGTTAAAAATCACACACCACCAGGTTATAGTCCAACAGGTTTATTTGGAAGCACTAGTTTTTGGAGTGCTGCTCCTTCGACAGGTGGTTGTGGAGAATAAGATCGTAGGACACAGAATTTATAGCAAAAGATCAAAGTGTCATACAACTGATACAATGTATTGAACAGACCTAGATTGCTGTTAAGTTTTTAATCACTTAGAATGGGGATGCAGGTTTCCGTTCATTAATACATAAGTCCCAGAACTTCTTTCAAGTGGTAGAGGGTTGTTTTCCAGACTGGAGGCCTGTGACCAGTGGAGTGCCACAAGGATCGGTGCTGGGCCCTCTACTTTTTGTCATTTACATAAAGGATTTTGATGCGAGCATAAGAGGTACAGTTAGTAAGGTTTACAAAATTATGAGGGGCATGGATAGCATAAATAGGCAAAGTCTTTTCCCTGGAGTTGGGGAGACCAGAACTAGAGGGTATAGGTTTAAGGTGAGAGGGGAAAGGTTGGACCGAAGGGTCTGTTTCCGTGCTGTGCATCTCTATGACTCTATACGTCACAGTCCCGAGAAAACTTCAGGTTTCATTTAAAAAAAAGTGTCATCTCAGCTCAGACAATGCATTAAAGGTGTGAGCTCAGAGTCTGTCTGTATTCCAATCTTGAGTCAAACTGGTTCTGTTTCCAAAGCAGGAATTTATAAAGTGTCTCATGGATTATAAAAAATATTGACTGCCTACAGACAGTGCTTTTTGAACAAAATAGAATGTATTTGCAAATACCATTCTGCAAATGCAAATTCACCCCATAGACTTACGTGTGTGTGTGTGTGTGTGTGTGCCTAAATATGTAGTGCAGTAGGGTCACCTGTAGTGTAACATGAACCCAAGGTCCTGGTTGAGGCCCTCCCTATGGGTACAGAACTTAGCTATCAGCCTCTGCTCGGCCACTTTTCGCTGCTGCCTGTCCCGAAGTCCACCTTGGATGATGGTCACCCGAAGGTCCGAGGTGGAATGTCCCAGACCGCTGAAGTGTTCCCTGTGTGGGAGGGAACAGCACTGTCCGGCAACTGTTGCGCGGTGTCCGTCCATCAGTTGTTGTAGAGTCGGCTCAGTTTCCCCAGTGTACCATGGATGTGAGTGTGGGTGGGATGTTCTTCAAAGGGTCGGTGTGAACCTGATGGCCCGAATGATCTGCTTCCATACTGTAGGGAGTCTATGAATATCCCAAAGAAAGTCATTAAACCCTGGAGGTTTTACTCCTGTGATTTCCCACTGCCTAGCCCCATGTCCGATCTCCCATCTCCAACGAACGCGAGCCAGTAAGCGTTAAACAGTGAGAAACAAACACTACTGGTTTTTGTTTTGGATTTCCCCTTCCCACTCCCTTTCCGACATAATCATCCTCGGCCTGCTCCATTGCCACAGTGAATCCGACCGCACATTGGCGGAACAACACCTTATCTTCTGCCTGGGGCAGCCTACAGCCCATAGGACTCAACATTGAGTTCTCCAATTTCAAATAATCTCCCTCCCCAGCCCCTGACTCCCTTTCCAGACCCTCCCGCTGCTCCCATTGACCAACCAGGTCGTACCCTCTACCTGTCTTCACTTCCTTACCCCCACCCCCAGTGCTGAGGAAGGGTTACACCCGAAACGTTGACGTCTCCACCTCCTGGTGCTCCCTGTCCTGCTGTGTTCTCCCAGCCTCCTTGTCTACCAAGGACCCTTTCCCCTTCTTTCACTGCGGATTTCATTCCTGGGCACTCTCACACTGTAACTCAAGAGACTCAATGCAACAATTTCTGAGCTCCCACCTGTCGGGGTGTGTGTGCGTGTGTATCACTCAGTTATTTGTTCAGGGGACTTTTCATTCGCATAGCGCCTATCACAGTCTTGGAGCACCTGACAACCAAAGTAGCACAATATTTCTGGAAGTGCGGTTGTCATTGGGAAATGTGGCTGCCGCGGTTGCACGGATGTGACTGTTAATCCAGAGACCCAGGGAATGTTCTGGGCTCCTGGGTTCGAATCCCACTGCAGCAGAGGGTGGAATTTAAAATCAATAAAAATCTGGAATTAAGAGCCTAATTGATTGTCGGGGGAAGAAAAGCCATCTGCCTCCCAAGTGTCCATTAGGGAGGGGAAACTCCCATCTTTACCTGGTCTGGTCTACTCGTGACTCCAGTATTGTGCTTGACTCCTCACTGCCTTCTGGGTAATTAGGGCTGGGTAATAAATGCTGACCTCGCCAACGGTGCTGACATCCTGGGGGTGAATAAACGAACCTCTGTTGGTTAAAGGGCAAATATTTGCAGGATGCACTTGGCCGCGCACAAGCGAACCATGGGATCTTTCCATACTTACCTAAGAGGGCCCTTAAGATTCTTACCTAACTGGGTCTTGATACCCACACCCTCAGCCTCCGAGGTGGAGTTGTTCCCCACGAGGCCACACACACACTCTCCGGGAGTGATGATCTAACCCAGGCTTGCACTCCCAGTGCAGCCCGGAGCGAGCCCTGCACCCTCTCTGAGGTGACGCCTTCCTGATGTGAGGTTGAACTGATGCTGTGTCTGACCGCTCAATTAGACACGACTGATCCCGCTACCTCTGTCTCAAAGAGCAGCAGGATCCAGAGCCAAGATTCACCCCTTGACCAATGTTGCTAAAAGATTTTTACCAGATGTTTGTGGGAGCTTGCTGTGCACAAATCCACTGTTGTGTTTCCTACTTTGCAATGTCAATTACAAGTCAAAAAAAAACTACGTGGTCGATTCTGAGGGATATCCTGTGATTTGTGAAAGACGCTATCGAAATGTAAGTTTAAACCTTTGCTGAAAGCAGACATTGTGGTTTTTGGTCTTTCCCTTATCAGAATGAGGGGGAAACAGACGGGTTGAAGAGACACCGCTGTGTATGTAGCCTGCTGGTTGGCTGGGCCCTCTTTGGCATGGTGACGCACAAGAACAGTTAACTGTCAGTCTTAATCGTAGGTTACAGGGTAAAGGCAAGAAAATGGTGGAACAGGCTCGAGGGGCCGAATGGCTTACTCATGTTCCTATTTCTTAGACTTTTATAGTCTTAATTCTCACGCCAGACTGATAGATTCTGATTGGTCCAGGTGTTACCATGGGAATGCAGATACACGTTTGTTCTTTCTCTCTATCCATGAGCACTGCCACAGGAGGTCTGCTCCACAGGTGCCTGGTCCTTGGGGCCAGTTCCTTGATGCTCGGCCCAGAAGCATTCTGGGTGAGGTTTACCCAGCAGCTCTCTCTAGGGTAGTTGATCCGGCCTTAGCTGCAGTGTGGGAGGATTTGTCTTTGCAAAAATACTGCTCCTCTTAACACGCTCCTCCTGCCAGCCTCTGGGATTGGTGCTGCTTTTCGTTGGTACTGCTGCCTGCCTTCACTCAAACTAACCCAATTCCCAAACTCTGCAACTGTTTCCCAATGCATCTGGAGCTTCTGCCATCTGTGTGTCTCTCTCTCTCTCTCTCTTCAGCAAACGTTTCTGTGTCTGTCTATTTCTCTTCTCTCTTTCATGTTTTCTCTTTCTCTCTCTTTCTCTGTCCTGCACTCTCTCTGTCTTCGTCCTCCCCCTCTGTCTTTCTCTTCCTCTCTCTCTT
>NC_057723.1:6671118-6672855 GCF_004010195.1 Chiloscyllium plagiosum
CGTCCCCAGGGTACACCTCCCTCTCCCCCCACCCACCCGTCCCCAGGGTACACCTCCCTCCCTCTCCTGAGTCTGACATTTGAGTTTTGTCTCTGGATCCGCTCTCACTGACTCCTGTGCCTGTCTGCTTGTCTGCTCGCAGCTGCTGAAAGTTCTCTTGTCTGCTCTCTCTCTCAGCTGAGAATCTATCAGGAAGATTATCAGAAGGAGAAGTTGGAGAAGGAAAAAATTCAGAGGCTGCTGAAGCATCAGAAACAGGTATTGACCTGCCGTTGGGAGTGGGCAGTGCCTGACTAGATGGGAATTGGGGTTCAACAGTCCATCTTGGAGTCACATAGGAGACCATTCACTTCCTCGTGCCTGCTGTGTCATTCACTGAAATCTAACCGAGTGCAAATTCCTCAAACATATCTCTATCCGACCCTTCTTCATCCCTTTGTTTTATTGATTGATTTCTGTTATTCAAAGACCTGTGGGTGCTGGAGATCTGAAACTATCCCAAACAGAAATTGCGAGAGAAACTCAACAGGATTTGGCAGCTTCTATTCAAAACGGTTCCTGCTGAGGTGGCAAATCAGATCTGCAATGAAAACTCTGTTTCTTTCTCCCCAGATGCTGCCAGACTTGCTGAGCTTCTCCAGCACACACCCTCTGATTTCCAATGCACCCATCATTTGCCTTTGCTCAAGGTGGATTCCAAATTCCTTGCCCTTTCCTCCGTGGAGCTGTTTCCTGATCTGACTCCCTTTAAATCGGCTGCTCCTTTCAGCCGGAATTCCGCCACACAGCGAGTGATGCGTCTGTCTCTTTCTTTGTTGTGTTGGCTGCGCAACAAACCAGCAAGAGAAACATTAAATAAGACCCCAACATATTAAATAAAGGTCTTTCTCTGTGCTGCTGAGAGTGGAATGGAGCAGATACTAAACTACCCTGAGCTGCCAATGTTTCACTGACTTGCCTTAACCTTCTCTTGCTAACTTGCCAGTCCACAAGAACACACACTAACTCTTTCCCTGGTGACAAATGTTACAGGATAGGGCCAGACATAACCTGCCTGATACTGACTATCGGGAACCTCTTTGAGGGTCTCTCAAAAAAATAACATTTGGATAAACACTTAAAATGCCATAACACTTGAGGTGATGAGCCCAGTGTGGGCAAGTGGGACTAGTGTAGATAGTAGAGTGACAGTACAGACTTGATTGGCCGAATGGCCTTTTATCATCTAACCCCACAACTTAGCCATTTGAGCTAACAAGTCTGCACTGTCCCTCCAAAGAGCAATCCATCTAACCTGCACCTCTTTGGATTGTGGGAGGAAACCCATGCAGACACTGGGAGAATGTGCAAACTCCACACAGTCACCTGAGGCTGGCATCAGTCCCTGGTTCCTGGCGCTGTGAGGCAGCAGTGCTAAACACTGAGCCAACATGCCACCCATCTTCTGTACCTGATTCTATGACCAGGTGTAGCTCAGTGGCTGATGCCCTGGCATCATTCGAGTCACAGGTGTGTGGGATCACGTCTTACCAATGACTCAAGCAAGTGCTCCCTGCTGAGCGAGTGCCACACTGTCGGAGGATCAGTGCTGAGGGAATGCCGCACTGTCGGAGGGTCAGTGCTGAGGGAGTGCTGCACTGTCGGAGGGTCAGTGCTGAGGGAGTGTCGCACTGTCGGAGGGTCAGTGCTGAGGGAGTGCCGCACTGTCGGAGGGTCAGTGCTGAGGGAGTGCCGCAC
>NC_057723.1:6673781-6675534 GCF_004010195.1 Chiloscyllium plagiosum
GCACTGTCAGAGGGTCAGTGCTGAGGGAGTGCCGCACTGTCGGAGGGCCAGTACTGAGGGAGTGCCGCACTGTCGGAGGGTCAGTGCTGAGGGAGTGCCGCACTGTCGGAGGTGTTAACATTTCCAGTGACGGATTAATACCATCCCCAGTGGCGACACACGGACTGGTAACAATTCAACTCCAGGCAGGAGCCTTCCTTTAACTTGGGCTGGAGCTGGACCAGGGAGTGAAAGGGACGTGTTTGGTTTTCTTTGCTGTACATTCGATCCTGTCAGTCGGATATCGAGATGTGGCCGGCACTTTGTGAAAAACAGCTGGTTCTCTGGAAATGTCGCAAAACGTCGTCATGTCTTTTTAGAAAAAGGAATGGATTACTTGGCCGTTTATAGGGAATTGTTGGGATCTTGCTGTGCACCAGTTAGTCATGATGTTTCCCACATTGTTTCAGAAAGGCATGTTCCATTGACTGTATGTGGTCTTGTGGGACACGTTGGGATGGTGTTGGCGGCTATAGAAGTGAAGGTGTGTTTTGAATGAATGTGGCCCCAGCCCCCGCCCCCTGTTGTGTGTCAAGGACACGGTGGGTGCTCTCGCTCACTTTGGTCTTTGTGGGTTTTGCAGGTGGCGGGTGACAGGAGGCCATCGGACCCACCAGCTGGAGCCCCCGGGCCGTACTGCCCCCCTCCATACCAAATCCAATACCCACCCCTCCCCCACCCCACCGCTGGCTTTGGGGGTTATGACTGGCAGATTCACTACCCACCTGCTGGACCCGGGGCACATGCCCAATTCCGAGGGGTAGGTATGAGACAGCAGCTCTTTAGAGTCACCATGTCTCTCACTTGCTCTCTCTCGTTCTCTCTCTCTCCCCCTCGTTCTCTCTTTCGCTCTCTTGCTCTCGCTCTCTCTCTCTCTCTCGTTCTCGCTCTCTCTCCCTCTCCCTCTCCCTCGTTCTCTCTCTTTCTCCCTCGTTCTCTCTCTTCCTCTCTCGTTTTCTCTCTCTCCCTCTCCCTCGTTCTCCCTCTTGCTCCCATTCTCTGTCTCTCCCTCGTTTTCTCTGTCTCGCTCTCGTTGTCTAACTCTCATTGTCTCGTTTTCTCTCTCTCTCTTGCGTTCTCTCTCTCTCTCGTGTTCTCATTCTCGCTCTCGCTCTTGCTCTCTTTGCCACTCTGTCCCTCTTGCTGTCTGTTCTCTCTATCCTGCTGTCTCTTCCTTTTCTCTCTCGTTCTCTCTCCCCTTCCTCTCTCTGTCTGTGTATGTCTGTCTCTCTCTCTCTTTACTATCTTTCTCTCTCTCTCCCCGCTCTCTCACTCCCCTCCTCCATCCCTCTCTTTTATCCCCCCCATCATTCGCATTGTTTTTTATTGTTTATGTTAATTGCAGTCGGAGTTTCCCTGGAATGCTGCATTCCCAGCCGCACGGAGTCCACACGCTGCAGGGACAGATCGGCCCAAGGCTGATGGAAAAGGTGAGCCCTCGTTGAGTGACGGATGGATTGAAGTCAGACCCTCACTCACTTCACACCGGCCTGTGGGCCACCCCTAGACACAAACTCAGTACAACTACACTGAGGGAGTGCCACACTGTCGGAGGATCAATACTGAGGGGTGCCGCACTGTCCGAGGGTCAGTGCTGAGGGAGTGCCGCACTGTCAGAGGGCCCGTACCGAAGGAGTGCTGCACTGTCGGAGGATCAGTGCTGAGGGAGTGCCGCACTGTCGGAGGGTCAGTGCTGAGGGAGTGCTGCACTGTC
>NC_057723.1:6675584-6689033 GCF_004010195.1 Chiloscyllium plagiosum
GGAGTACCGCACTGTCAGAGGGTCAGTGCCGAGGGAGTACCGCACAGTCGGAGGGTCAGTGCTGAGGGAGTACCGCACAGTCAGAGGGTCAGTGCTGAGTGGGTGCCGCACTGTCGGAGATTCAGTGCTGAGGGAGTGTTTGAGTTGGAGGGACTGTCTGAGGGTACAGCACATTCCTGCAGGCACCAGCACCTGAACGTAAGGTTTACTTGACCCATTAAAGTGAGTCATAAAGATCCCATGACATTATCGTGTGAGAATAAATCCTCCTGGCGTCATGGCCAATCACTGTCTTCCTCAACCAACATTCTGGATACACATCCACCTGGGTCACTTATCCCATTGTTCACTGTGGCAGCTCACTGTGCACCAACTGGGTCCAGGCTTCACAACAATCTCCGTCTTTCAAATACTTCATTGGTTGGGAAGTGCATTCTGAGACCAGGAAAGGCGCCATCAAAATGAAAATCATCTTGTTGCTTTCTTCCTGTTCCTGATGTGTTCCCCGGAGTGAAAGGGGAAAGTTTGTAGGAACAGGCGACTGTGGGGGTGGAGTGGGGAGGGGTGATCTCTTCGAGTTGGCAAAGGCCGAATGGCCTGTACTGTGCGGTAATTTTCTCAAAGTGTGGCACTGGAAAAGCACAGCCGGTCAGGCAGCATCCGAGGAGCAAGAGAGTCGACATTTCAGGCTTAAACCCTTCATCAGGACTGGGGAGGGAGAAGGGGGTGCTGAGAAATAAGTAGGGGGTGCGAAGGGGGGGTTGGCGCTGAGGGGAAAGGGGTGTGCGATGGTGATAGGTAAATGCAGATAGGAGGTGGTTGTGACAGGAGTCAGTGGGGAGGGTGGAGCCGATAGGTGGGAAGGAGAATGGACAGGTAGGACACGTCAGGAGGGCGGTGCTGAGTTGGAGGGTTGGATCTGGGATGGGCTGAGGGGAGGGGAGATTTGGAAACTGGTGAAATCCGTGTTGAGGCTGTGTGGTTGATAGCCCTTACCCCTTACTCCCATCCCCCCCCACACACACACACCCACCCACACATTCCTGATGAAGAGCTTATGCTCGAAACATCGATTCTCCTGCTCCTCGGATGCTGCCTGACCTGCTGCGCTTTTCCAGCATCACACTCTCAACTCTGATCTCCAGCATCTGCAGTCCTCACTATCTCCTGCGGTCAGTCAGATGGGCTTTTATGAATCGTTTGGGGAGAGAGAGTGAGTGTTGGATATTTGCACAAAGCGGCTGAAACTGAACAGTCTCATCTCCCAGAGGCTCTGGACTTTTCAATCAATAACTGATGTTTGTCATTGCACAGGGAGTCTGTAACAGTGACAGAGCACACTGTCCAGAGGGATTGAGACAAACAGGTTGTACTTTGTCACTGGTAACCTGCCCTGGCATAGGCGTTGCTGTGTCTCAGGCTGAGCAGATTGTTAAAACCTGCACTGTCAGCCTCTGCTTAAAGCATTTAACCCAAAAACATCCCAACAAGGAATAGAGTTTCCCAATTCCCAGCACCTCTCCTACTTCAACAGGCACTTTTAAAAGTTTAATCTGTCACTGGTCATTGGTAAAATGTGCAGCACTTGTTAAATCCCCAGTAAAAGAAACAAACAATTGCATTTATATAGCACCTTTCACCACCTCTGTGTCCCAGAGGGTTTTACGAGCAGTGGAGTACTTTTGCAGTTTCTTTGCCGTTGGAATGTGGGGGGATCCAATTCCCATTTGTCCACAGACGTCAATGTGATATGACCACAGAATTGTCTCAGCACAGAGATAAGCCATTCAGTCTATCATGCCTGCACTGGTTCTCCCCCCAGTGCCAATCTCCTGCCTTTCCCCCATATCCCCCCACATCATTTCTATCCAAATAAACATCCGGTGTCTCCGTTGAACCTGCCTCCGCCACATTTCCAGACAGTGAGTTCCGGACTCTAACTACTCATTGGGTGCGAGAGATTTTGCTTACATAAACCTTACTTTGTTTGCGTGTACAGTCATAGATATGTCCAGCACAGAAACAGACCCTTTGGCCCAACCCGTCCATGCCTACCCAGATATCCCAACCTAACCAAGTCCCATTTGCCAGCACTTGGCCCATATCCCCCTAAACCCTTCCTATTCATATCTCCATCCAGATGCCTTTTAAATGTTGTAATTGTACCAGTCTCCACCACTTCCTCTGGCAGCACATTCCATATTCGCACCATCCCCTGTGAGAAAACGTTGCCCCTTTAGGTCTCTTTTATATCTTTCCCCTCTCACCCTAAACCTATGCCCTCTAGTTCTGGACTCCCCCACCCCAGGGAAAAGACTTTGTCTATTTATCCTATCCATGCCCCTCATAATTTTATAAACCTCTATAAGGTCACCCCTCAGCCTCCGACGCTCCAGGGAAAACAGCCCTAGTCTTCAGCCTCTCCCTATAGCTCAAACCTCCCAACCCAGGCAACATCCTTGTAAATCTTTTCTGAACCCTTTCAAGTTTCACAATATCCTTCCGGTTGGAGGGAGAGCAGAAAATACACACAGTATTCCAAAAGTGGCCGAACCAATGTCCTGTAGAGCAGTAACATGACCTTCCACTTCCAAGGAAATCATTTGAAACCTATGCCCTCTTGATCCTATCTCTTTACAAAGCAGGAGCTGTGTCTTCCTATCCCCTATCTTCAGTCTGCTCATCATTTGGTAAACCTCTCTCTGATCTCCCCCGAGTCCTCCTGTCTCCAAGAAGAACAAACCCAGCCTCTTCAATCTATGATGGGGCTCTTTGGCCCATTGAGTCTGTACTATCCAAGATATACCAGTACGAATACTAGCCCCACTTTTCCACACTAGGCCTGGAGCCTTGAGTGTTATGTCGTAACCTCGGGGATGTTTCTCATTCCTGGAACCATTGTTGGAATACGCTTCTCAGCCCTCTCCAATGCATTTACAACTTCCCTATAATGTGGCACCCACAACTATACACAAGACTCCAGCTGAGGTCTTAACAAGTGTCTTATACAACTTCAACATCACCTCCTTGCGCTTGCAGGGTCTGACCCTGATAATCAGAACACTGGGGGGTCATTAGAAAGGTTCTCACCAACAGCCTCCGTGAGAATGCTGACAATGAAAATACCAAGGCAGATATCAGAGGAGGTTTCCTGACTCTGTCTCCCACAGGGCGCCATAGAAATGAAGGACAAAGGACATTCCTCAAGGCAGACAGGAGTCGGACCTTTGAACCAGACACTCCAGGTTCAAGTCACACTCAAGGACTTGACAGACCAGGACTGTGGCCAAACCAATTGAGGGTCAACTTGTAAATCCTTCTGACATTAGGGTGGCACGGTGGCTCAGTGATTAGCACTGCTGCCTCACAGCGTCAGGGACTGGGGTTCAGTTCCAGCCTCTGGCAACTGTCTGTGTGGAGTTTGCACATTCTCCCCATGTCTGCGTGGGTTTCCTCCGGCTGCTCCAGTTTCCATTCTAAAGATGTGCAGGTCAGGTGGATTAGCCATGGGAAATGAGAACTACAGGGATGGGGTGTGTCTGAGTTGCTCTTCAGAGGGTCGGTGTGGACTAGATGGGCCGAATGGCCTGTTTTCGCACTGTAAGGATTCAGTGGTTTGCTGGCAAATAAATTTCTGGAAAGAATTCCAGAGAGGGATTCCTGTGCTGCAAAGGGGCTTTGACTCTTTGCCGTGGTCATCCATGTGTACAAATGTGTAAGGATTCTTATGGATGAGGGGAGTTTGGGGGGTTGGGGTATTAGTTAGCTCACTTGGCACACAGTCGGTGTGGAAAGGATTGGTACCTAGGGTTCGATGCCATTTCCATTTGGAATCTTCGGCCTTTCCTTACTCATTGTGCCGTCTGGGTCAGCCCTACCTGAGGAGAACAGGCAAAGTTTAAAGACTCAAGGCCGGGTATTCAATAAAGAATTCTCGGAGAACCGAGGAGAAACTGCAATCAGAGAGTTGTCGAACTCTGGAGTGATGCGGACAGAGGGCTAATTTTCAAGACTCTTTGGAGACAAAGCTGGGATGTGGAACTAAATGGGATGACATTTGTGAAGGGCTGGCAGAGGAACAATGGGCTAAATGGCCACATTTCTCTGCTGTGTGGGTCTAAACACCAGCCTGGAGTGGTTGGGCTACATGGCTGCTTTTTTAAAATTCATTCACAAGAAGTGTTTGGTGCGGCACGGTCACTCAGTGGTTAGCACTGCTGCCTCACAGCCCCAGGGTCCCAGGTTCGATTCCAGCCTCGGGTGACTGTCTCTGTGGCGTTTGCACATTCTCCCCGTTTCCTCCGGGTGCTCCAGTTTCCTCTCTCAGTCCAAAGATGTGCATGCCAGGTGAATTGGCCATGTTAAATTCCCCATAGTGTTAGGTGCATTAGTCAGAGGGAAATGGGTCTGGGTGGGTTACTCTTCGGAGCGTCGGTGTGGACTTGTTGGGCCGAAGGGCCTGTTTCCACACTGTAGGGAATCTAATCTAAAAAAAGGGGGGCATTGCTGACTGGGCCAGCGTTCATTGCCCATCCCTAGTTGCCCATTGAGAAGGTGAGGACAAGCTACCTTCTGGAGCTACTGCAGTCCACCTGCTGTGGGTTGACCCACAATGTCCTTAGGGACGGAATTCCAGGATTGTGACCCGGCGACAGTGAAGGGACGGCGATATATTTCCAAGTCGGGATGGTGAGGGGCTTGGAGGGGAACTTGCAAGGGGTGGTGCTCCCATGTATCTGCTACCCCTTGTCCTTCTAGAAGGAAGTGGCTGTGGGTTTGGAAGGTGCTGTCTGAGGAATTTTGTTGAATTTCTGAACTGTATCTTGTAAATAGCGCACACTGCAGCTACTGAGTGTCGGTTATGGAAGAGACATAATGTGTCCGATTACCTGTGAGTCCGTGTTGATGAACTAATTTGACTTTTGCTTTCTTTACCCCCCCCAGAACCTACATCTCCCAGGCTCGGGAAGGGGCAGCATTGAGGGAGGAGGAACCAAATTATTCCAAGCTGGCCCTGTGCAGTGCCCAGTGGTTTAACCATCCCAAGGTGACTGCACTCTACCTTCCTTCAACAGCAGCACGGATTGCGAGGACCTCCATCTCCCAAGGTTGCTTGACGCTGTAGTCTTGAGTACATTAGCAGATACCGCAGCACCCGATTGGCTGGGCTGGTGCTGGGGGTGGGCTGGGTGATGATCCCTTTTGGTTAATGTTGGGAAGCCTTCCTCTATTTTCATGTGCTGCCTGTCCCCCATCTTGTTTCTCCCTTCCCTCCATTTTGTACAATCAGGTAAAGTTCAATGGCGAGAGTTGACAACCCACCATCCACGTTTGCAGACCAAAGGTGTGAGAAAAAGGTTCTTTCAAGAGGTTCTAAAGATTCACCTGTCAATATATGACCTATTGCTGTCTAATCTCTCTTCCCCCATCCATCTCCTAGATGTTTTAATACCAAGTGAACATAAAACACATTTTACTTTACAAACCTGAAGTGGTAACCTTTTAGGGTAAGGACCACTAATGTTTTGTTTGGACAAAGTATTTAAAGCATTGTTTTGTAAAGTCTGATTTTATTCCTTACCCCACCACCAAGGCCTGTAACCAAGGAGTAAACCCATAGTTAGAAACCCCTGTCAGCATCTCTCTAATCGAACAGGATGACTCGATTCAAGTGTTTTGAAGCAGAAATGATGCTAAGTGCCGCACCTTCCCAAACCGATCCCCTGTCAAGGATTTTGAAATCTTGCCTCGTTGCCTGCTCCATTACTGTTTTTTCTGGGCCAGGAAGCCCCTGTCCCTCAGTGGGTCACCTATTTTCTCCCAGCCTTGATCCAGACTGGGTCCATCTTTCAAGTATGCTTCATGAACTTGGGCTACGTTGTCATCCTTTCGAATAACTTGTGTTCAAAGGTCTCCCGCTCTCTGCCCCGTTCTTTTCTTGCCCACCGTTTCTCTACCCTTCTCCGTCTGCTGTTGGGATCTTGCTGTGCAGAGATGGTCCTTGATTACAACTAAGTGTGCACTTCACATTGGCTGTGGTGCCCATTGGAATGGTGAAGGGTTGTAGATAAATGTTTGTTCTCTCTTCCTTTTTCCCCCCTCTCATGCTTCTGAAATATGGACATTTCCTGCAGTATCGTCAATGCCAGTCCTAATCCCCGTCCTTTCCTTAATAAAGTTGGCTTTATTAGTCTCTGCTCACCCTGCACGACCCTCCGATTCTGCTCAGCCTTCCCCTCTCACTGCGCCTTGGAACTTGCGGGTATCTGTCACCAGACAAATGATTACAAATTGTGCTGTTGGACTATGATAGGCTTCATGTCAGGGGTTGATGGGAGACATTTGAGTGTGATATTTGGAGCAGTCAGTCAAACTCAATCTTTGTTGTTTTAAGCACCTTTTTTTTTGTTCCAATAAACTGATTAAATCTGGTGTGTGTTCCTTTCACTTGGAATGAAATGGGTGTGGAGTGGAGGGGTTTTCTTGCAAATTTCTTTGGTTTGGTAAGAGGTGAGGGAAACTGGTGGAACAAGGAGGTGAGGAAATCTGCAGCAGTAACTCACCTCCTGCCTCCCCAAAGCCTGTCTATCATCTACAAAGTTAAAAATCACACCGCCCCAGGTTATAGTCCAACTGGTTTATTTGGAAGCACTAGTTTTCGGAGTGTTTTCCAAATAAACCTGTTGGACTATAACCTGTTGTTGGGTGATTTTTAACTTTGTCCACCCCAGTCCAACACCGGCTCCTCCAAATCATGACAATCATCTACAAGGCATAAATCAGGAGTGTGATGGAATACTCCCCAGTTGCCTGAATGGGTGCAGCTCAAACAACACTCAAGAAACTTGACACCATCCAGGACAAAGAAGCCCACTTGATTGGTACCACATCCACAAACATCCATTCCCTCCACCACCAACGCTCTGTAGCAGCAGTATGTACTATTTACAAGATGCACTGCAGAAATCCACCAAAGATTCTCAGACAGCAGCTTCCAAACCCGACCACTTCCATCTAGAAGGACAAGGGCAGCAGATACATGGGAACACCACCTTCTGCAAGTTCCCCTCCAAGCCCCTCACCATCCTGACTTGGAAAAATATTGCCGTCGCTTCACTGTAAATGGGTCACAATCATGGAATTCCTTCCCTACTGTGGGTCAACCCACAGCAGGTGGACTGCAGTAGTTCCAGAAAGTAGCTTGCCCCCTTAGCTTCTCAATGAGAAACTAGGGATGGGTAATGAATGCTGGCCCAGCCAGCAATGCCCACTTCTTGTGAATTAATTTTTCAAAATCAGCCATGGTCCAACCACTCCAGGCTGGTGCTTAGACCCATACAGCAGAGCAATGTGGCCATTCAGCCCATTGTTCTTCTGCCAGTAGATACATGGAAACCCAACCTCCTGGAAGTTCCCCTCCAAGCCACTCACCATCCTGACTTGGAAATATATCACAGTTCCTTCAGTGTCACTGGGTCACAATCTTGGAATTCTCTCCCTAAGAACATTGTGGGTCAACCTACAGCACATGGACTGCAGAAGGCAGCTCATCCCCACCTTCTCAGGAGCAACTAGGAATGGGCAATAAATGCTGGCCCAGCCAGTGATCCCCACATCCCACAAGTTACAAAGAATGAGGAGGGATTGCATCGAGACCAATAAAATTCCAACAGGGCTTGACAGGTTAAATGCAATCTCTTGGGAACCCAGAACCAGGATCACAGGGTAGGCCGTTTGAAGTCTGAGATGAGGAAATATTTATTCACCCAGAGAGGAGTTAGGCTCTGGAATTATCTGCTGCAGAAGATGTCAGTTACAGATCTCGAATGTTTTCAGAAAATGGTTCGATATAATTCTTAGGGCTAAAGGGATCAAAGGATTTTGGGAGAAAGGAACAGGGGACTGAGTTAGATGATCAGCCAGGATCATGTTGAATGGCAGAGCAGGCTCAAAGGGCTGAATGGCCTACTGCAGCTCCTATATTTCAGGACCCTTTCCCAGTGCTCGGTACGCAAACACTCTAAGTACGTTTGGGAGTCAGATGCGTTTGAATTTGGCCTCACCTATTTGGCAGGGGCTTTGGGAGGAGGTGGAACAGCCTGGATCTAGTGGAGCTGATTAACTGGAGGGCAATGATGGGTGAGTGTCACTGAGTTAGCATTCCAGAGATTCAAGCTAATGCTCATAGCTTCATATCCTATCACTGCAGCTAGTTCCAATGAATAAATATTTAAGATAAAGTTAATCTTGGTGACTATGAATCATTGATTCTCATTAAATACCCATCTGGTTCATTACTGCCTTTAGGAATGAAATCTAGTCAGTCTGGCCTACATGTCACTCCAGGCCCACAGTAATGTGGCTGATTTTTATCTGCCCTCTGAAAAAGGCCAGGTAGTGATGTGCTCCAATGCTTGGACCTGTTAGAAACTAGAGGAGAAAGTGAGGTCTGCAGACGCTGGAGATCAAAGCTGAAACTTTATTGCTGGAACAGCACAGCAGGTCAGGCAGCATCTAGGGAACAGAAGATTCGACGTTTCGGGCACATGCCCTTCTTCAGGAATCCTGAAGAAAGGCTCATGCCCGAAACGTCGATTCTCCTGCTCCTTGGATGCTGCCTGACCTGCTGCGCTTTTCCAGTAACACATTTTCAGCACAGGAGCTTCTCAGGCAAGTAAGGGGTCCCAGAGGCCAGTTCAGAGGCAGTTTACTAGATAAATATTTGGAATGAGGTGATTTCCTATGAGGCAACACTGAACAGGCTGGGCTTATTTTTGTTGGCATTTAGAAGAGGGAGGGATGACTTGGTTGAAGTGGAGAAGATCCTGAATGGTTTTGACAAGGTGGTGATAGAAAATATGTCTAACTCAGTCCACAGCAAGGGATATTGTTTTAAAATAAGGGATCATCCTTTTAGGGGCAGCGCAGTGGTTAGCACTGATGCCTCACAGCACCAGGGACCTGGGTTTGATTCCTCTCTCAGGTTACTGTCTGTGTGGAGTTTGCACATTCTCCCTGTGTCTGTGTGGGTTTCCTCCCACAGTCCAAAGGTGTGCAGGTTAGGTGGATTGGCTTTGGGAAATTGCCCATACTGTTTAGGGATGTGTAGGTTAGGTTTGAAAGCCATGGGAATTGCAGGGATAGGGTCAGGAACTAGATCTGGGTGGGATGCTCTTTGTAGGGTCAGTGCAGAGTGGATGGGCTGAATAGCCTCTATCTGCATTGTAGGGATTCTCAGAGAGATGAAAACTGCTTTCTGTGAGGGAAGTGCCAGTTTGGAACTCCCTGCCTGAGAAGGCAATGGGAGGTGGTGGTTCTTTGAATATTTTCAAGGGAAACAGATCCTTGCTGTAGAGAGGAATCAAAGGGTTACCGGGGACAGAAAGGATTGTGGATTCTAAAACAGAAACTGAATAGCCAGGAATCTATTGACGGCAGGGCTCGAATGACCGAATGGTGTATGCCTGCTACTATATGAAGCCATGCTGTCCGCATCCCATGAAAGAATAAATAGCATTTGATGGAAGGCCGAATGGCCTTTTGTTGTTGAAGATTTCTGAACATCAGCTGCTGTCAGGTTTTGTGATGGGCTTGTTGACCTGGGAAATGTGTAACTTGTGGGCTGTCAACATCTCACTTCCGGGACACTGTGTGCTATCAGACTTGGCCAATTACAGACAGATGGTGAGAAAGGCCAGAGGAATGGAAGGTGGTGACATACCATTGGGATTCACCAGTTCCTGTCTGTAATTACCTTATCGGCAGCCGCCAGTCCTTGGCGATGCTGAAAGCACTCATTTCGATGACAATATCAGGCCTGAATTTTACTGGGGGGGGGGGGGGTGTTTCAGACGTAAAGGTGAGCCAGTAAAGGTGCTCCACTATTTACCTATTTACTACAAGCATGGTTGATCTTATCTGGGCCTCAGCTCCATTTCCTTGCCCATAACCCTTTAACCCACTGCTAATTATAAACCTGTCTTATCTCCTCCTTAAATTTATTCAGTGTCCCAGTATCCACCGCAGATTCACAATCCTTTGAGAGAAGTAATTCCTCCTCATCTGTTTTAAATCCCATTGCCCCTAAGCCCAGGTAAGAGGGAAGGTAGTGGTGAAGGTGCTAGGCATTATTGTAATTACGTGCCAATTTTAATTACACCCACCCCCTCCAAAAAGCACTGGCCTCAGAGAGAGGCGAGAGGGAATGCTTTGGAAAGCCCAGGCCTGAAAGAGAAGGGCAGCACAGTGGTTAACACCGCTGCCTCACAGCACCAGGGGCACAGGATCGGTTCCACCCTGGGGTCTCTGTGTAGAGATTGCACGTTCTCCCTGTGTGGTTCCTTCCAGGAGCTCTGGTTTCCTCGCACAGTCCAAAGATGCGTAGATTAGATGGATTGGCCGTGCCAAAATTGCCCATAGTGTCCAGGGATGTGCAGGCGAAGTGGGTTGGCCATGGGAAATGCAAGGTTACAGGGGTAGGGTAGGGGGATGGGTCTGTGTGGGATGGTCGTCAGAGGGTCAGTGTGGACCCAATGGGCCGAATGGCTTGCTTTCACACAATAGGGATTCCATGAGAACGACCTTGGAATTACATGGAGAGGGAAGCTGGAAGTAGGGGGCAGGGGGGATGCTACAAGTTCTGTTTGGGGACCGGGGAAAGTATGGAGTTCTGCGCCTCCTTCAGTGAGCTCTCACCAAAATACAACAGAGCTGGGCAGAAGTGGCATTATTGCTGGACTGTTAATCCAGACTGGCGGAAGTGCAGATGCTGGAGATTAGAGTCACGATTAGAGTGGTGCTGGAAAAGCACGACAGGTTGGGCAGCATCCGATTTTCTTGCTCCTCAGATGCTGCTTGACCTGCTGTGCTTTTCCAGCACCACTCTAATCTTGACTGTTAATCCAGAGACCCAGGTAATATTCTGGGGAGCTGGGTTTGGATCCTGTCATGGCAGATGGTAAAATTCAAATTCAATAAAGAACAAAGAATGGAATTAAAAGTCTAACACTGACCACAATTCCATTGTCGATTGCCAGGAAATACCCATCTGGGTCACTAATGTGCTCTAGGGAAGGAATCTACCATCCTTATCTAGTCTGGGCCGACATGTGACTCCACACCAACAGCAATGGGGTTGACTCCTAACTGCCTTCTGGGCAACTAGGGATTGGGCAATAAATACTGGCCCTGTGAAGGACACCCACGTCTCGTGAATGAATAAAGAAAAGTGGAGAGACCTTAAGCCAGTATGTGGTCTTTGTCCTATTTTAACCCTTCTCCAAGACACCATTCTCTCAAGGATGGAGGATAATGGCTGTAGAAACACCTCATTCAATCAACATTAGACTAGATTAGATTAGATTCCCTACAATCGGCTGAATTTGGCTGGACAGATCACATCATGGAATGATGATGATAAAAAATGGGTATAAAGCAGGAACAGGATACTGATTGTGGATGATCAGCCATGGTCATAATGAATAGTGGTGATGGCTGGAAGGGCCGAATGGCCTACTCCTGCACCTATTGTCTATTGTCTAACCAAGGAGTTATAAACAAGTTATACAAATAGTTGTTGGAAAAGTCTATAATTCTCATTGAAGGTAGGGTGGCTGAGCACCATAAATACTTTGCTGATTAATTTGTAAATGATGAGTTTGTATCAAAAAGAATGGGCCTGTAAAAATCTGTTTGAATTCTTTTGGACAGGGAACATTAACAGATGCTATTTATCTGGAAGGTGTGTGATCCCTGAAAGGTGGAATTTTAATAATGCTGAAGGAAGCCATTCAGCCCATTTTTTCTGCACCAACTCTCCAAATGAGCATTTTGACTTTGTGTGAATCTTCTAATTTTTCCCGAAAACCCTTCTACTTCTGTCGTATATATTGTTGTGAATACTTGACATTTTGATACTCTTGCATTTTTCCTGATGATGCAAACTGGAAAGTTTCAACAACACAGAATCCCTACAGCGTAGAAGCAGACCATTCCCCCACTGAGTCCACAATAACCCTCTCTGAAGAACATTCACCCAGACCCACCCACTATCCCTATCCCCATAACCTGTGGACACTACAGCATGGCTAATCCACCTAATTTATATATCTTCAGAATGTGGGGGAAAAACGGAGCACCCAGAGGAAACCCACGCAGACACGGGGAGAATGTGCAAACTCCATACAGATAGTCGCCCGAGGCTGGAATTGAACCTGGTTCCCTGGCACTGTGAGGCAGCATTGCTAACCACTGAGCCACCATGCTACTCAGAGACACATGTCGCTTTTCATGATATTCAAGTTCTGTACATTCAATGCACTGTCCCTACTTCTGTAACTCTATCCCAGAAGGTAAGCTTAATTTAGCATAATTTATCTTTAACACCTCTGAGCTAACCTTCATAGGTCATAGAATCCATATAGTGTGGAAACAGGCGCATTGGCCCAACAAGTCCACACTGACCCTCTGAAGAGTATCCCACCCAAACCCATATTAGTCTACATTTACCCCTAACACATCCCTGAACACTATGGGCAACTTAGCATGGCCAATCCACCCTAACCTGCACATCTTTGGATTGTGGAAGGAAACTGGAGCAAACCCACGCAGACACGGGGAGAATGCGCAAACTCCACGCAGACAGTTGCCTGAGGCTGGAATCAAACCCGGTTCCCTGGCGCTGTGAGGCAGCAGTGCTATCCACTGGGCCACTGTTCCGCCCTAAAGCTGATTCAGGCTACCACATATGTGTGATTCCTGTGATAATTCAATAGCTCACCACTGCCCCACACACTCAGATATCAGACCAGATGGAATACCAGAGAATGGCTAGTGCTTGAGTCATCTAGCAGGTGCCTGCACTTACAAAGGAGAAATCAATTCCCACAGGCAGATGCAGGGTTTGTGAAAGATGGATTTTTATTTGTGTGTACAGGTGTTTTCGAGGCTTGTTGATATCCTGACGGGCAGGCAGGCAGAGCTGCTGGTGTGTGGGGAGAGGTGACATGCTCTGGGTGAGCTGACAGGACAGCCTGAATGCACTAAAGGGCTGAGCCTGCCTTCACCCAGCTTCAGACCAGACCTGGCAGGGAGCACCTGCTTTTAGGTCCAATCGTCACTTTACAGCTCCTCTTCCCATCTCGCCCAGCCCTGCCAGCCCATCACCTGGAGATATCCTGAGGCTTAGACACAGACTGTGATTAACTACTATGTATAACGTTCTAGCATTATTGGTTTGCATTAGATAAGTGAGAGGGCATCGATTTAATGTTCCAATAGGAATCTTCTTCAGGCAACTGGAGGGTCCTGACTAAAATCCCCATGTGAAAAATTGGTATAGAGTGCGGAACAGTGAATGGAGAGGGGGGAGTGAAGGGGATAGAGTGGGGAGCAGTGAATGGAGGGGGGGAGTGAAGGGGGTAGAGTGTGGTACAGTGAATGGAGAGGGGA
>NC_057723.1:6689275-6691019 GCF_004010195.1 Chiloscyllium plagiosum
AATGGGGAGGGGGGAGTGAAGGGGATAGGGTGGGGAACAGTGAGTGGAGGGAGAGTGAGGGGAGAGGGTGGAGGAGCAGGGAGTGATAATGGAGGGGGAGTGGGGAGTAAGACAGAATGAAAGGGGGAGGGTGAATGGAAAAGTAGTTGCAAGAAGTGGGAGGTGAAGTGTGTAAAAGGAGAACAATGTGGAGAAGCATCATTTATCTAATTCAAACCATTGTATCATTATGCAGGTGAAGCAATGAAGCTTTGCGATGTCATTTAGAGGATTCTTTGTTGTCGATTGGGCAGAGTACTCATATAGCGAATGATATCCTCCCTGACAGTAGCGATGGGGACCTGTGGGAACCATCGCTGAATGGCCTTGCCATCAGGGCCAACGAGAAACTTCTCAAAGTTCCACTTGATGTCAGAGATCTTGAGGGGCTGCCAGAACAGCCTGTCGGTGTTTCCGAAGCTGTTCCCCACGGGGGCGCAGGCATTCTGCTCAAAGCAATAAAAACAGAAAGAATGTGCGATCGATTAGTCTTCACTTGCCCTGCCCTGTGACCTCCAACCCATTCCCCACCAGGCAACATTATGGGATCATAATGTCCTCCCAAACCCCAGACACACAACAGCCATTTCCCTAAGTATTGCTGGCAGTTCACTGAGAATACTGAAGGCCAGCCCACCTATCCAATCCTGAAGATATTTCAAATTAGACCCAAAGTGTAATGTCTGTTTCTCTCTCCATGGAGTCTGCCAACCCTAGAGGGTATTAATGCGGAGAAAATGTGCTGAGGAAGGGTCAGTGGACCTGAAACGTTAACTCTGATTTCTCTCCACAGATGCTGCCAGAACTGCTGAGCTTTTCCAGCAACTTCTGTTTTAGTTTCAAGCATTTAATGTTGACCTTGCTACTCAGAATTAATATAAGAAGAAGATAATTTGTGATCAGGTCTATAATCATCCCCAAGATTGAGAGAGGCTTAATCTGTATCTGTCAGGCGGGACTAACCTGTATCATCAATTGTTCTTAACTTTGGAAAGTTACAGAATTTGGCGTAATCTATTCTGATCCAGATAGGTTTGTTTTATTGCCAGGCATGCGCCTCCAACAGTGCAGCTCTCCCTCAGTACTACTTGGCAATGGGATGATCTTGAGAGACATGGCTTGTGATGAACACCTTGTCAGGGTCTCCCTTACCTTCAGGTATGTGAATAGCTGCTGCTCATTTTCCCCGTTCACATCTCCTTTCTTGAACAGTTGGAAGTTTGGAACGAACCCTTTGCCAGGACGGATATACCTGTGACCAAGCGACAACAGATGTGTTATCCAGGTAAATAAATAGCAATGTCATTGTCCAGTAAAAGGCCATTCATCCCCTCCTACAGTAGGGGGTGCTGTTCACTGTCTTTATCCAAAGTGGTCCCACACTCAGCATGTTCCCTGGATAGTGACCATGGGCAGGAATGCAGGATTGTCCCAAACATAGGGTCACTCAGACTGACTGTGGTGCCTCCTGCTGCTGTGACCTGGTAATAACGGGGGAGACAGTGGCCTACCTGCCTATCTTATTTTCCACCTATCCACTCCACCCTCCCCCCGTCCCCGACCTATCACCTTCATCCCCTCCCCCACTCACCTAATGTACTCCATGCTACTTTCTCCCCATCTCCACCCTTCTCTAGCTTATCTCTCCATGCTTCAGGCTCTCTGCCTTTATTCCTGGTGAAGGGCTTTTGCCCGAAACGTCGAT
>NC_057723.1:6694780-6717474 GCF_004010195.1 Chiloscyllium plagiosum
TAGCTTATCTCTCCACGCTTCAGGCTCTCTGCCTTTATTCCTGATGAAGGGCTTTTGCCCGAAACGTCGATTTTACTGCTCCTCGGATGCTGCCTGAACTGCTGTGCTCTTCCAGCACTAATCCAGAAGACAGTGGGGGAGTTATAACGTCACTGGATGAGCAATGCAGATTAATGCCCCACTGTCTGATCTGGATCTCTGAATGAGCATCTCACTTAGTGCCATTTCCCTGCCTTTGTCTCCCATCTACCTAATTCCCTTTTGAATGCTCTGATTGAATCCTTCTCCACCACACTCTCAGACAACCTGATTGAAGTATCTAAAATGATAAGGGGCTTGGATAGTCAGTCTTTATCCCAGGGTGGAAATGTCAAGCATTGGGGGAAATTGGTTTATGGTGAGAGGGGGGTAAGTTTAAAGGAGATGTCCGAGTAAAGGTTTTTTTTTACACAGAAGGGTGGTAGGTGCCTGGACCATGCTGCCAGGGGAGGTGGTGAAAGCAGATACAACGGTCACGTTAAGAGGGTTTGAACAAGCAGAGTGTTGCGGGCTATGTGCAGAAGATGGGATTAGTTTAGTATGTCATCATAATCAGCATAGACATTGAGGGCTGAAGGGCCTGTTCTTAGCTGTACTGTTCTAGCCTGTCTGTTGTATGTTCTTTCCACCTCGGCCTTTAGAATATTCAATGACATCGCCGCCTCCACCTTCTGAGGTAGAGAGTTCCAAAGTTGCACAACCGTCTGAGAGAGGAAAAAAGAAATTCCTAAATTCTATCCTAAAAAGGTGACCCCCCCAATTTTGAAGTAACGTCCTGTAGCTCAGCATTCACCCACACAAACAAGCATCCTTCCCCATCACCTTAGAAACAAGCCCCAGCCTATCCAATCTCTCCTTATAAGCAATCCACTCAGTCTGCATATCAATCTCATAAACCCCCCTCTGAATTGCTTCCAATGCATTTACACCCTTTCTTCAATGAGATGGAAACTGCACTGTATTTGAGATGTGGTCACAATGTACAAATGTACAGAATACTGAGAGGCCTGGATAGAGTGGACATGGAGACGATGTCTCCACCAGTAGGAGAGGCTAGGAGCAGAGGGTCTAGAGTGAAAGTATGACCCTTTAGAACTAAGATGAGGAGGAATTTCTTCAGCCAGAGGGTGGAGAATCTGTGGAACTCGTTCCACAATAGTCTGTGGAGGCCAAGTCATTGGGTGTCTTTAAGCCAGAGACAGATAGGTTCTTGATTGGTAAGGGGATCAAGCGTAGGGGGACTAGGCAGGAGAATGGGGTTGAGAAACATATCAGCCACGATCGAATGGGGGAGCAGATTCGATGGGCTGAATGGACTAATTCTGTTCCTATATCTTACAGTCCTATGGCGTATAATCCTTACTTTTATATTTAGGATTTCTTGAAATAAATGCTAGCATTCCATTTACCATTGTAACCACTTGCTGTGCCTTCATACTAACATTTTGTGATTCTTCCAGAAGAACAACCAGAATTCTCTGCTCCTCAGAATTCTTTAGTCATTGTCCACGTCCAGACTATCCATGCCTCTCAGTATTCTGTAAGGTTGTACATTGAGACCATATCTCAAATATAGTGCAGTTTCCAACTCCAAATGCTTTGCTTTCTTTCAGTCCTTCCTGCCAAAGTGACCAAGTTCACATTCTCCCACACTGTACACCATCTGCCAGATTTTCACACACAATCAATATCAGTCCGACTCCTGCCCTCTCACCTAAGTTATTGATAAGAATTGTAAAAGGCTGAGCCCTGTGAGATTCCACTTATCAAATCCATGCAATCTGAAAGAGACCCATTTAGGCATACGCTGTTTTCTGTCAGGCAGCTATCTATGTTTATACTAACCTGACGAAGGACCAGTGCTCTGAAAACTTGTGATTCAAATGGACTATAACCTGGTGTTGTGTACCTTCTGACTTTGTCCACACCAGTCCAACACCAGCACCTCCACATCAAATGTTAGATTATGCTGGAGTATCCTGAAGTGGGAGCAGTTTCTCCCAACTTACTCCATCCAGACCTGTCTGATTGTGAATGCATAGAATCTCTACAGGCCATTTGGCCTATCAAGTCTGTACTGACCCTGTTCCCTAGATGCTGCCTGACCTGCTGCGCTTCTCCAGCAACACATTTCCATGACAGAAAACAGCGTATGCCTAAATGGGTCTCTTTCAGATTGCGTGGATTTGATAAGTGGAATCTCACAGGGCTCAGCCTTTTACAATTCTTATCAATAACTTAGGTGAGAGGGCAGGAGTCGGACTGATATTGATTGTGTGTGAAAATCTGGCAGATGGTGTACAGTGTGGGAGAATGTGAACTTGGTCACTTTGGCAGGAAGGACTGAAAGAAAGCAAAGCATTTGGAGTTGAAAACTGCACTATATTTGCGCTTCTCCAGCAACACATTTCCATCTCTGATCTCCAGCATCTGCAGACCTCATTTTCTCTTCGCTGTTTTCTGTCAGGCAGCTATCTATGTTTATACTCACCTGACGAAGGACCAGTGCTCCGAAAACTTGTGATTCAAATGGACTATAACCTGGTGTTGTGTAACTTCTGACTTTGTCCACACCAGTTCAACACCAGCACCTCCACATCATATGTTAGATTATGCTGGAGTATCCTGAAGTGGGAGCAGTTTCTCCCAACTTACACCATCCAGACCTGTCTGATTGTGAATGCATAGAATCTCTACAGGCCATTTGGCCTATCAAGTCTGTACTGACCCTCCATCTCTTCCTCATAACACTGCATTTCCCACGGCTAACCCACCAAACCAGCACATCCCTGGGCACTGGGTAATTTAGCATGGCCAATTTACCCTAACCCGCACACCTTTGGACTGTGGGAGGAAACCAGAGCACACGTAGGAAACTGAGAATGTCTGTGTGGAGTTTGCACAGTCTCCCGAGGCGGGAATTGAATCTGGGTCCCTGGCACTATGAGGCACTGAGCCACTGTGCCACCTCTAACTACCAGATCTGTTCTTTTCAAAGGAAACTATCTTTACAGCTGAGGTATCCCCTCCCTGAAACCATTCTTGGAAACCTCTGACACCCTGTTTCATATCTTCACATCCTTCCTGAAGTGCACTGCTCTGAAGAGGCTAAAGCCTCTTATCTAAGTGTCACCTGCTCTTGCACCCCATTACAAGGCTTAACATGCAGTGTACTTTAATTAACTGTTCTCTCAACCAGTCCTGTTACTATCTAAGGGATCCCCATTACTAAAGATAACTTCTGGAATCTAAAGCTATCAATCAAATTTAAATTCCATCAATTGCCCTGGTGTGATTTGACCCCATGTCTCTTGAGCATTATGTTTGGCTCTCAGATGATCAGGGTCAGTGATATTACCACAATGTCACCGTTCCCATGATTATGGGCTACAGCTGTAAATGGCAGTGACTGCTTAGGGGACATCTTTTCTGAGCTGAGTCCTTCCCAGCAGCTGTACAGAGCGGGGCTCGGAGATTGGAGGGGATCACTTACTTACTTCAACAAAGGGAGGATCTCATAGTTTTCAGCTGGTTCTTGTTTGCCGAACTGGTTACATGGGAATGCGAGGATGATAAAATCGTCTCGACCCAGCTCGTCCTGTAGTGCATTCATTCCTACAGACGAAAAGCACATCTTATTCTGAGAACATTTCAAGTTTGTTCATGAAATGGTAAGATCAGGCCGATGAGTCTCGCCCTGTAGCTAATCAAGTGAGCTGGTTTGTCCTGGATAGTGCCAAGCTTCTTGAGTGTTGTTGGTGCAACCCCCATCCAGACAAGGGGGGAGTATTCCATCACACTCCTGACTTGTGACTTGGGCAGGCTTTGGGGAGTCAGCAGTTGAGTTACTTGCTGCAGTATTCTTAACCTCTGAACTGCTCTTGCAGCTGATGTATTTATATAGTATGTCCAGTTCAATTTCTGGTCAATGGTCACCCCAGGAAGTTGACTATGTTGGTAACATTATTGAATGTCAAGGGGCAGTTGTTAGATTGTCTCTTATTGGATATGCTCTCTGCCTGGTATTTCTGTGGCATGAATATTATTTATCACATGTCAGTTCAAACACGGACTGTTTCTGTATCTGATGAGTTGGGAATGGTGCTGAACATTGTGCAATTATTGGCAAACATTCCCAATTCTGACCTTATGATGGAGGGAAGGTCATTGATGAAGCAGCTGATAACGGTTGAAAATATTTGATGAGCTTCTCAACTAGCCAACTTTCAGTCATTTGGTTTCTTCAGTCAGTTCTGCAGAAGGTGTGGTGTATGTGGATTTCAGTAAGACATTTGATAAGGTTCCCCACAGTAGGCTATTGCACAACATACAGGGACATGGGATTCAGGACGATTTAGCAGTTTGGAACAGAAATTGGCTAGCTGAAAGAAGACAGAGGGTGGTGTTTGATGGGAAATGTTCATCCTGGAGTTCAGTTACTATTGGTGTAACTACTAGCAAGGATCTGTTTTGGGCCCACTGCTGCTTGTCATTTTTATAAATGACCTGGATGAGGGCGTAGAAGGATGGATTAGTAAAATTGTGGATAATACTAAGGTCAGTGGAGTTGTGGATAAAGCGTAAGGATGTTGTAGGTTACAGAGGAACATAGATAAGCTGCAGAGCTGGGCTGAGAGATGGCAAATGGAGATTAATGCAGAAAAGTGTGAGGTGATTCACCCTTAACAAGAGTAACTGGAATGCACAATACTGGGCTAATGGTAGGATCCTTTGCGATGTGGATGAGCAGAGAGATCTTGGTGTCCATGTGCATAGATCCCTCAAAGTTGCCACCCAGGTTGATAGGGTTGTCAGAATCTATGAGGTCATGCTGTAGCTGTACAAAACTCTGGTGTGGCCACACTTGGAGTATTGCGTATAGGTCTGGTCACCGCATTATAGGAAGGAGATGGAAAGGGTTCAGAGGAGATTTACTGGGATGTTGCCTGGTTTGGAGGGAAGTTCTTAGGAGGAAAGACGGAGGAACTTGACGCCATTTTCGTTAGAGAGAAGGTTGAGAAGTGACTTAATTGAGACTATAAGATAATCAGAGGATTAGATAGGGTGGACAGTTAGAGCCTTTTTCCTCAGATGGTGATGACTAGCATGAGGGGACACAGCTTTAAATTGAAGGGTGATAGATATAGGACAGTTGTCAGAAGTAGGTTCTTTTCTCAGAGAGTAGAAGGCGCGTGGAATGCCCTGCCTGCAACAGTAGTAGACTCACCGACTTTAAGGGCATTTAAATGGTCATTGGATAGACATTTGGATGAAATGGAATAGTTTAGGATAGATGGGCTTCAGATTGGTTTCACAGGTTGATGCAATGTTGAGGGCCGAAGGGCCTGTACTGCGCTGTAATGTTCTATGTTCTAAGTGTCATACTGGACTCAAAATGTTAACTCTGTTTTTCTCTCCACAGATGCTGCCAGACCTGCTGAAGTTATCCAGTATTTTCATTTCTACTTTGCAGTATTTATTTGGCTTTTCCAGTATACATGTAGATTAAAATGCACCATGATTATCACTGTGCCTTTCTGACAATCCCTTGTTATTTCATCCTTTATACCCCTCTCTTTAGTTATAACCAGCCACTGGACAGACTGGGGTTTATTTCCTTCGAATCGAGAAGATTGAGAGTGGGCATGATTAAGGTTTATAAACCTGTGAGGGCCATAGACAGGAAGAAACCTTTCACCTTGGAGGAATCAATGACTGGGGTGGCAGAGCATAGGTTTAAAGGAAGGGGCAGGGGGTTTAGATGGGGATGTGAGGAAAAACCTTTTCACCCAGAGGATGGTGGGGAAGCTGGAACTCACTGCCTGTAAGGGTGGGAGAGGCAGAAACCCCCATGGTGCTGATGAAGTACTTAAATGTGCAATGGTGATACCAGGACACTCAGGCTATGGGCCAAGTGTAGGAGAATCGGATTAGAATAATGATTTTTGACTGGTGCAGGCAGGATGGGTCAAAAGGCCTTTCACTGTGCTGTAGATTCCCATGACTTTATGAATCCACCTTACCATGTGGTCATTGTCATGAATCTATACAGCACTCGCACCAGTGACCTCCTGCCAATATCATTTCTCATTTCAACTGCAACTCTTTCTCCAGCTTAGTTTCCTGAACACAGGCATCCCTTCACCTTCTCCTAAATTCCTAACTGCCCTGTGACCTCTGAGCAGCACCACTCCATGCCATCATTCAGCCTTGTCTATGTTATAGCTACTAAACTGTATTCATTCATTTCTATTTGTGCTCTCCTATTTCAGTTTGACTGAGGTATATTCAGATACTGGGCGTATAGTTTCAGTCATTTACTCTCTTTGTAAACTTCAGTCTTATCTGTTGGTTGATTCTTGGATTTGTGCCCTCTCTCTCTCTCTTCCTTAGAGACAAAAAAAGTGCAGATGCTGGAATCCAAACTGGACAAATAGAGGCTGGAAGAACACAGCAAGCCAGGCAGCGTCAGGAGGTGAAGAAATCAATGTTTCGGATATAACCCTTCTTCAGGAATGAGGTTCTACCCAAAATGCCAATTATTCCACCTCCTGATGTGCCTAGCTTGCTGTGTTCTTCCAGCTTTCTGCTTGTATACTCACTCTCTTCCTGTCATGGTCAGTCGATTATTGCCCATATTAATACCTTTCCCTGTGCTCTTGTTCCTACTTTTTAACATGACCACACCTTCCCCAGATTGTGATTCATCTTGCCAAACCTGATTCCTTACCCCCACTATTCATAGAGATATACAGGATAAAAACAGACCCTTCAGTCCAATTCGTCCATGCTGCCCAATACATCCGAACCTAATTTAGTCCCATTTGCCAACATTTGGTCCATATCCCTCTAAACCTTCCTATTCATATACCCATCCAGATGCCTTTTAAATGTTGTAATTGTACCAGCCTCCACCAGTTCCTCTGGCAGCTTATTCCACACACCCACCACCCTCTGCATGAAAACGTTCCCCTTAGGTCCCTTTTATATCTTCCCCCTCTCATCTTAAACCTATGCCCTCTAGTTCTGGACTCCTCTACCTCAGGGAGAAGGCCTTGTTTGTTTACCCTATCCATGCCCCTCATGATTTTGTAAACTTCTATAAGGTCACCCCTCAGCCTCTGACACTCCAGTGACAACAGCCCCAGCCTATTCAACCTCTCCCTATAGCTCAAACCCTCCAACACTGGCAACATCCTTGTAAATCTTTTCTGAACCCTTTCAAGTTTCACAACAGCTTTCCGATAGGCGGGACACCAGAATTGCATGCAATATTCCAACAGTGGCCTAACCAATGTCCTGTACAGCCACAACATGACCTCCCAACTCCTGTACTCAATACTCTTGACCAATAAAGGAAAGCATACCAAACGCCTTCTTCACTATCCTAGCTACTGGCAACTCCACTTTCAAGGATTAAAATCTCCACCTCTCCAGTTAGGAAGCAAGAACACCAGCTCCAGCAGAGTTCAGGGAGAGATTACCTTATTGGTTGTGCTCCCATTTTCCCCAGGAGTGATTAAAAAGGGAAGCCAAGTGAGCACGAGGGAGAAGGAAACAGAAGGATAAAATGCTGGCGGGAGATGAAGTAGGGTTGGAGAAGGATTAGGTAACATATTAACTAGGATAGCTCACTGCTGATTCCCAGCACCAGGCACCCAGGTTTGATTGCAGCCTCAGGAGACGGTGTGTGGAGTTTGCACGTTCTCCCCGTGTCTGCACGGGTTTCCACCCACAGTCCAAAGATATGCAAGTTAGGTGGATTGGCAATGGGAAACTGACCATAGTGATCAGGGATGTGTGGGTTAGCCTAAGAGAAATATAGAGATGGGTGGGGTTGCTGGATGGGATGCTCTTTGGAGGATCAGTGCAGACTTGATGGGCTGAATAGCCTTGTTCCGCACTTTAGGGACTCTGGGAGTAGGTCATTCAGCCCCTTGAGCATGTTCTATCATTTATAATAATCATGGCCAATCATAACTCAGTCTCAACACCATTTTCCTGCCTGCTCCTCATAACCCTTCAACCTGTTACTAATTACAAATCTATCTCCTCCTTTAAATTTATTCAGTGTCTTAGCATCCACCACACTCTGGAGCAGTGAATTCCGTAGATTCATGACCCTCACAGAATGAATTCCTCCTCGGAGCAAAGACGTGCAGGTTAGGGTGGACTGGCCGTGCAAAATTGCCCAAAGTGTAGGTTCGGTGGACTGGCCACGGGAAATGCAGGGATAGAGTGGGTCAGTGTAGGATGCTCTTTGGAGGATTGGTATGGACTAGATAGGCCGAACAGCCTGCTTCCGCACTGTAGGGATTCTGTAAATCATCTGTTCAAATTCATTTGCTCCTCAGACAGCGCCTTCCAAACCCACGACCACTTCTGTCGTGCACTTGGGAACACCACCCACCACCTGCAAGTTCCACCCCACTCACCACCCTAACTAGGAAACATATCACTGTTCCTTATTTGGGTCAAACTCCTGGCACACCTTCCCTACCGGCATTGTGGGTCAACCCACCGCAAGTGGACTGCAGTGATTTAAGACGGCAGCTCACCCCCACCTTCGAGGGCAACTAGGGATGGGCTGTCAATGCTGGCCAGCCAGCGATGCCAAGTCCCAGAAATAAATTTTTAAAAAATCTGTTTTAAATCTGCCAAAGTTGGAAGTCACATGACACTAGACTATAGACCAACAGGCTTATTTGAAATCCCATGCTTTCGGAACTCTGCCCCTTCGTCTGTGCCCTTCCTTCCACTTCAACTGATGAAGGTGCAGTGCTCTGAAAGCTTGGAATTTCAGATAAACCTGTTGGACTATAACCTGGTGTCAAGAGACTTCTGACTTTGTCCACCCCAGTCCAACACCGGCACCTCTGCACCAATAAATCTGCCAACGCCTACGATGGATGGAATATAATTGTCAGCACAGTCAGTGGAGCTGCAGGTCATCCTCACCCTTATATTGGGGCGTCAGGCCTCAAAATGTGGCGACGTTGACGACCAGGATTAGCTTTCCCGCGTAGTCATGAAAGGAGATGTTTCTGCTTCCGTCTATAGTTGTTGCTCCATAGTCATGGAGCGAACCAGGGGCTGAGCTGTTGCAGTGAGAAGTCTGGAAACAGAAAGGATAAAGGAGGTTTACTGTCACTTCTCCCCGCAACCTGCTGCTGCACCCAGAGCAACCTGCACCCCCTGGCGCCCTGGCCATAATCTATAGAAATCAGGAAGAATACCGCAAATTCAGGAGAGAGACGAAGGCTGGAATGATGAGGAAGTGATGACTGCAGATGCTGGAGATCAGAGTCAAAAGGCCTGGTGCTGGAAAAGGGCTTATGCTCAAAACGGCGACTCTCTTGCTCCTCAGACGCTGCCTGACCAGCTGTGCTTTTCTAGTGCCACAGTTTTCAACTAAGGCTGGAATAAGGAAGGCTAACAGGAAAGGATGGAATGCTTCACAGAATCCCTACAGTGTGGAAACAGGCCATTAGCCCCAACAAGTCCCCTCCCAAGAGTAACCCACCCAGACCTATTCCCTTACCCTATTATCTTACATTTACCGCTGACTAATGCGCCTAACCTACACATCCCTGAAATACAATGGGCAATTTAGTATGGCCAAACTTTGGACCTTTTAACCTGAACATCCTTGGACTATGGGATGAAACCGGAGCACCTGGAGGAAATCCGCACAGACACGGGGAGAATGTGCAAACTCCACATAGACAGTCGCCCAAGGCTGGAATCAAACCCAGGTCCCTAGTGCTATGAGGCAGCAGTGCTAACCACTGAGCCACCATGTTGTGCTATAACACACAGTAAAATGTTCTTCAGACACATTAATGGTAAGATATTAGTGAAGGATAGAGTGGAGTCCAAACAGAACAAACAATATAAGCTGATCATTGAAGCAAAGGATATGGCAGAGTTATGGAATGGGTACTCTGCTTCTGCCTTTAGCAAATTTGAAAATGGTGACAATGGTCCAGTTGAAAATGTGGGTGTTGAGTAACTGAGCAGTATAGTGTTAGATAAGAAAGAGGTGTTAAAAAGCCTGGCAGCACTCCAGGGAGAGAGGTCACCGAGTTCAGATGCGATACATCCTGGATTGCTGAGAGAGAGGTAAGGGAGCAAATTGTGGAGCCATTGACAGAAATTCTCCAGAGCTCTGTGAACACAGGATTAGTCCCAGGGGGGCTGGAGAATCGTAAATGTGACACCTTTGTTTAAGAAAGGGAGAGAGGATAATCCAGGAAACTACAGACCTACAAATCAGCGTGACATCAGTAGTGGGAAAACTAATGGAGGCCATAATACAGGATAGATTGGAGCAAAATAAGCTAATACTTGACTATCAATATGGCTTTGTCAAAGACAGGTCGTGTCTGACAAATGTAATTGAGTTCTGTGACAAGGTGGCACAGATAGTGGATGTTGTATATTTGGACTTTCAGAAAGCATTTGATGCAGTGCCATCTGGCAGGTTGGTTGGCAAATTAGGAATGTTTGGGATTGATGGGTCCTTGATAGCATGGATTAGAAATTGGTTAAAAGTTAGGAAACCCAGGGTATGTATTGATAGGCATTTCTCAGACTGAGATGGAGTTGAAAGTCGTGTTCCCCCAGGGTTGGTGTTGGGACCCTTGCTTTTTCTGATTTATATAAACAATTTGGAGATGGGTGTTGATGGCAAAATCTCTAAATTTGCAGATCATTGAAGCAAAGCTAGGGAGAATAATGAACAGTGATGATGATGCTGAGCAGCTTCAGAGGGACATTGACAAGTTGGTGAAATGGGCAGGCACTTGGCAGATGAATTTCAATGCAGAGAAATGTGAGGGAATGCATTTTGGTCCAAGGAACGCAGAGAGACAGTACAGGCCTCAATGGGACAACTCTGAGGGGAGTACAGGAGCAGAGGGACCTCAGGGTTCACGTACATGATTCTCCGAGGTGATCAGGCAAGCTGAATCAGTTGTTACGGCGGCTTATAGGATCCTTGGGTTTATAAATAGAGGTTGAGAGGATAAAAGCAAGGAAGAGATGCTCCCCCTCTATAAATCATTGGTCAGACCACAATTGAAGTAAAATGTTCAGTTCTGAGCACCTTATTTAAGGAAGGATGTTAAAGCCCTGGGGAGAGTGCAAAGGACATTTACTAGAATGATACCTGGAAAGAGGGATTTTAGGTACAAGGAAAGATTAGAGAAATTGAGTTTATTCTTATTGGAACAGAGAAGATTAAGAGGTGACCTCCTTGAGGTGTTTAAAATTATAACCATTTTGACAGGGTAAAGAAGATTTTTGTGTTCCCATTAGTTGGTACGTCAGTAACTAGGGGTCACAATTTCAAGATTGTTAGCAAGAGAGCTAGGAGTGAGATGAGGAGAAAGGTCTTTACTCAGAGAGTCATTAGGATTTGGAATGCACTGCCTGAGGGAATGGTGGAGGCGATTCTATGGAACATTCCAAAGAGAGCTGGATACATATTTGAAAGTGATGAATTTAGAGCATTACAGAGATAGGGCTGGAGAGTGGGACTAGCTGGGTAGCTCTTTCATGATCTCATCCACGTCCTGCACCTCCGCCCTCAAACCCCAGCCCTCCAACCGCAACAAGGACAGAACCTTGTTGTCCTCACCTTCCACCCCACCAACTTCCGTATACATCGCATCATCCTCTGCCAGTTCCGCCACCTGCGCACGGACCCCACCACCAGACATATATTTCCCTCCCCACCCCGGTCCGCTTTCCATAAAGACCGTTCCCTCCGCGACTAACTGGTCAGGTGTCGCCACCCTACAACCCACCCTCCTGTCCTGGCACCTTCCCCTGCCACCACAGGAATTGCAAAACCTGCACCCACACCTCCCCCATCACCTCCTTCCAAGGCCCCAAAGGAGCCTTCCACATCCATCAAAGTTTCACCTGCACATCCACCAATATCATTTATTGTATCGGTTGCTCCCGATGCAGTCTCCTCTACAATGGGGAGACTGGATGCCTTCTCACAGAGCGCTTTATAGAACATCTCCGGGACACCCGCACCAATCAACCCCACTGCCTCGTGGCCCAACATTTCAACTCCCCCTCTCACTCTGCCATGGACATGCAGGTCCTGGGCCTTCTCCACTGCCACTCACTCACCAATTGAGAAAGAATGCCTTACCTTCTGCCTCGGGACCCTTCAACCCCAGGGCATCAATGTGGACTTCACCAGTTTCCTTATTTCTCCTCCCCCCATCTTAGCCCAGTTCCAAACTTCCAGCTCAGCACCGTCCTCGTGACCTGTCCTACCTGCCAGTCTTCCTTCCCACCTATCCACTCTACCCTCCTCTCTGACCTATCACCTTTTCAGCGCCACTCTAATCTTGACTCTGATCTCCAGCATCTGCCGTACGCACTTTTGCCTAGCTCTTTCAGGAGCCAGTTACAGACACGATGGGTTGAATGGCCTCACTCCGTACTGTAAAATTCTATGATTCTATGCATCCCTTAACTTATATCACTGAAGAGGACACGCTATTTGATCATTACCAAATTGCTGCTTGCTGTGCACAATCAGGCTGCTATGTTTGCTACATTACAACATTGCCTGCACTTCTAAAGGACTCCATTCACTGTAAAAGTCTGACAGACACCTAGATGTTGGTGAAAACCGTGTTGGAGAAATGTAACTATCAGCTCATGGACATTTACAACACAGAAGACAGACCATTCGGTCCATCACGTATGTACTGGTTGACAAAGATCTGACTACATGAATCCTATTTCCAGCTCGTCGCCCTTTGCCCTTGAGAGTGCAGTTATGCAACTGCATATCTAAATACTTCTTAAATGCAATGAGAATTTCTGACACAACCGTCCTTTCAGGCAATGAATTCCAGACTCCCATCACCTCTAGGTTAACTCAGAACCTCCAGCTCGCCTCCTGGCCTTCTACCTTTCTGGTTACTGGTCCCTCTGCTAATCAAAAAAGTGTTTTCCTATCCACTCTATCCTTGCAGATTATAATCTTATGCACCTCCATCAAGCCCTCTGTCAACATTCACTGCTCTGAAGAAAACAAGCCCAGTCTACACAATCACTCCTCATGGTTCAGACCATTCAGCCCACACAGCATCCTGAAAGCAGAAGACAGCAGATGCTGGAAATCTGAAACCAAACCTTTCCAGCTGTGGGCTATTTCAATGAACCATTGTGCTCCCATTTCCACCCCTGGCATGCTACAGTGTTCTAACAAAGTTCAATGCAAACTGAAGAGGTAACACCTCATTTTCCACAGAGACACTTTATAGCCTCTAGGACTCAGTACTGAGTTCATCAACTTCAGAACATGGTCTCTGTCCTCCATTGCGATAACTGTCTTGCTCTCAACAACAGACCCATTCTCTTACTTTCACACCTAACATTGCACCTATATCTTCCCTTTATCATGCACAGACTAGATGGGCCAAAGGATCGCTTTTGGTCTCTGCCCATTGAAGTTGCCATAGTCCTACCAGACCATAGGGCTGCTCTCTCATTAGAGAGAAATGACTGGTGGTGCTTTAACCTGAGGGTCACCATGCCTCAGGCGAGGGGAGAGGTTGAGAAGGACAGTTCTACATGGTAACCTCAGCCAGTGCCATGTTGTTGACATCACTCTGTATCCAGTCAATGGAGCTAATCAACCCCCTAATTCTGACCATTAGTACTCCCGTTGTCTTTTGTTCTGAGGCACCTCACCATCTGTTCCACTCGCTCCTCCTACCCCTCGCTATCTGTTCCACTCACTCCTCCTCCCCCTCGCTATCTGTTCCACTCACTCCTCCTCTCTCTCTCAACAATATAGAAATTTCGCTGAAGAAGAATCACACTGCACTCAAAACGTTAACTCAGTTTCTCTCTCCAAGATGCTGCCAGACTTACTGAGTTTCTCCAGCACTTTGTTTTTATTTCAATGTCCTGATGAACCTCCTTTGTACCATCTCCAGTGCATTCACATCCAGAACTGTAAACTGTGGTCCAGCTTTGGCCTTACCAGCTCCAACCTAACCTCCCTGTGACTCGGCTAATTCCATTTACCTTCTTAACCACCTTTTATTATTATTAATGATTTAATAATATTTTAATACTTCAGTAATTGCAAGAAATCTGGATTCATTCTTGGGATAGTGACTGGGTGTACACGTGCTTGTGGTCAAGGGTTTAAATCCCAACATGGCAGATGGTGAAATATGAATTTGGTCAAAATCTGGAATAAAAAGCTAGCCTAATGACGACCATGTAACCACTGCTGATCGTTATAAAAAACCATCACCAATGTTCCCTTTAGAGAAGGGGATTTCCTATCTTTACCTGGTCTGGCCTAAATGTGAGTCCAGACCCACAGCAACGTAGTTGACTGCAATTTTCCTGTGGAGAACTGGAGGTCAGGAAAAAATACTGGATCACGTCAGCAATGCCCCTAACCCATGAATGAAAGTATATGTCTTTAAACAGCCTTCAGGTCTGGGCATGAAGGAAAGACAAAACACGGAGATCAATGGGGCACGGAAGTGGGCCTAAAAATCAAAGAAATGTGCATTTTTGTAGCACCCTTCACTGTCTTAGGATGCCCCCAAGATGTTTTACAGCCAATAAAGTACGTTTTTGAATTTAATCACTGTTGCAACATGAGAAGCAGGAGTTCAAATTGTACACAGCAAGAACCCATAGGCAGTATGGCTGGCTCAGCTTTTTTTCCGCCCATTGATGTCACTTGAAGGATGACTGTTAATCCAAGGGAATTGGAAGAAGGGTTTTACCTGACAGGAGCTGTGGGATCCTTTCTTCCACCTGGGAACGTAGACAGCATCTTGACATTAACATCTCACCTGAGGTAGGCAGATACCTCCGGCAGTTCCAAACTGCCCTGGGGGTGAGGGAGAGCTTGCAGGAGCTACTCCAATCTCTTGGGAGGTAACTGAGCCACTGAGAAGCCAACACAGTGCCTGCTCCTCAGGCATTGGGTTGGGGATGTTGGCGTTGGCAATGTTTTGATGCAAGGATTGACTCAGGGCTGTGAGTTTCTCTTGTGGGTCTTCATATGATGGGATCATAGGATACAGGAGCAGAATTAGTCCATTCAGCCCATTGGGTTCACTCTGTCATTTGATAATGGCAGATGTTTCTCAACGCCATCCTCCTGCCTTCTCCCTGTAACTGTCGTTCCCCTTTACCAATCAAGACCCTACCTATCACTGTTTTAAATACACTCAATGAGTTGGCCTCCACAGCCCTCCGTGGCAATGAGTTCCACAGATTCCCCACCCTCTGGCTGAAGAAATTCCTCCTCATCTCAGTTCTAAAGGGTCCTCCCTTCACTCTGAGGCTGTGCCCTCGGGTCTAGGTATCTCCTGCCAGTAGAAAGACCTTCTCAAAATGTCCACTCTATCCATGATCTTGTATTCTGTCAGTCTCAGTCAGACCCTGCTCCCATCCTTTTAAACTCCATCGAGAATTGACCCAGAAACCTCAATCACTCCTCATGTGACGATCCCTTCATTTCTGGGATCATTGTTATAAATCTCCTCTGGATCCCCCTCTCCAAGACCAGCATATCATCCCCTAGATATGGGGCCCAAAATTGCTCACAATATTCCCATTGCAGTCTGACCAGAGCCTTGTATAGCCTTAGCAGTATATCCTTGCTCTTGTTTCTAGCCCTCTTGAAATAAATGCTGACAGGATACCCCAAATCGTTCAGCCTCTGGGTGAAGGAGGATGAAGTCGCTCCTTGACTTCTTTCCTTGGATGGTTTCAACAAGAGTAATTTAAAACAGATCCTTTTCTTCCTGGTTACCTTGCTCCCAGACCAGATGAATTTTGGTTTGGAAAAGGAGCCAACAAAACCAGGCTTTGAGATAATAAAAGAATGTGTTTATTAATTATTAAGTCTGAGTGCAACTTTGTTTGATGCGGGGCCTTGGGGGCTCTGTGCACATGATCTTGACGGGTTGGTGGTCAGCTGTGGGTAAGCAGAGGGCGGTTAGTGTGTGGAATGAGCTTTCTGAGGAAGTGGTGGATGTGGGTACAATTACAATGTTTAAAAGACGGATGGATACGGGTTTGGTACATTTTGGCGCAGCTGTTTGGGTGCCGGCGTTTTGGCACGGCCATTTGGGCGCCAAACTTAGTTGCACCAGCCCATTTGGCAACGGACATTAAGGCACTAAGAACATTTCTTTATATGTAAATCTGTCTGTATGGACAGCTTTGGTGTAACAAAATTTAATGTTTTTATTTTTCAATAAAGTTACAGTTTTAAAACTTTTCAAAGTTCTACCTTTGAGTGATGATGAATCAATCAACCTTTTTTTCCTAGCACCAAAATGTCTGTCACCAAATGGGCTGCGCCCAAACGGCCATGCCAAAACGCTGGCACCCAAATGGCTCATACTCTACAGTCACGGGTCCAACCAGGCAGTTGGTAGAACGAACCTTTAGTGAATTAGTCATAGAGATGTACAGCATGGAAACAGACCCTTTGGTCCAGAAGGTAAAGCTAGTCTCAGTGATTGTGCCCACTAAACCATCATCGATGGCTGTAGAGACCCCATCTGGTTCATTAATGTCTTTCAAGGAAGGAAATCTGTCATCACTACCCAGTCTGGCCTAATGTGATTTTTAAAAAATGTGGTTGACCCTTAACTGCCCTCTGAAGTGGCCAAGCAACTTCAGGGGGCAAATCGGGACGGGCAACAAAGGATGACCCTGCCAGAAGTGTCCACGTCCTGTCAAAGAATAAGGAATTAAAAGTATCAGTGAGAGGTTTGGGAGGCATGGTGGAGAGAGAGGGATGGAACTTAGAAAGGGAAGCGACAGAACCGGAGAGAGTTATAAAACCAGAGAGAGAGTGTGAGCTGTGCCAAGCGAATGTACTGAGCTTGTTTGCTTGCACACACTGCTGATAACACTTATCTTAAACAGTTGCCACCAAATGGAAGTCAGAATGTTTATATCCTCTGTTTGTTTTGTCACTGCCTCAAGAACTTAACTTGTGGGGAAAAAAAGTCATTTCCTGATACAGTCTTCCTTATTAGAGGCTGTAAACAACAGGATGACAATTGCAGGCAGTATCTCATTCAGGAACAACCAGGTGCCTGACTGTCTCCTATATTGTCTAACTACAGGCCTGGCTCATGAAATTATGGTCCAGTTTTGGCTGGTTTAGTGCCTGACTGTGTTTATTAGATTACAGATGAATTAGGTCAGGTTGATCTGTGTGCGTCACCGAAATATTTCTGCATTTCAAGCTGGAAAACATGCCAAAGCAAAACTCTGATTTACCGCACTGGAGAGGTTTTAGTCTCCACTCTCATGACATTGGTTTCCTGACATGCCCATATACCCTCCAAAGAAATATCTGTAAAATAACATTATCAAAAAGGACCTGGCTAGGGAATAATTTGGAGATTTGGTGGTGTAGTGGTCCCTGGAAAAACCGGGAACATGAGTTCAAATCCCAGCCACAGCAGCTGGTGAAGTTTAAATTTGAATAATTAATCTGAAATGGAAGTGGTAGTCTCACTAATGGTGACTATTGCTATTCAATTCCCATCTCATTCACTAATGTCATGCAGAGAAAGGCCATTCAGCCCATCGAGTCCACAGTGGCCCTCCAATGAGCTTCTCACCCATACACAGACCCTAACCCTATTCCGGTAACCCTGCATTTCCCATGGCCACCCCACCTAGCATGCACATCCCTGGATATTATGGACAATTTACCATGGCCAATTCACCTAACCTGCACATTGTTGTCCTTCAGGGAGGGAAACCGACTGTCCTATACAGTCTAGACAAGCAGGAGGCTAGGAGAACAGAGCAAGCATCAGGAAGTGGAGAAGTCAATGTTTCGAGTATAACCCACCCCCAGTCCTGAAGAAGGGTTACACCCGAAACATTGACTTCTCCACCTCCGGCTGCTGCCTGGCTTGCTGTGTTCTCCCAGCCCCATGCTTGTCTACTTTGGATTCCAGCATTTGACTCGTCCTATATGGTCTGGTATGGATCTGTCTCAAATATGACACTTCCACTATCATGTGAGTGGCCTAGAGCTGTTCTCTGCGATGGCCTTGGCAGCGGCTAGGTTCAAGGGCAGTAAAGGGGGTGGGTAATAAACTGCAGTCTTACCAAACATCACATGATGTGGCAAAGTTTAAACAAAACCCCAGGGTTTGTTTTCCTTGGAGAAAGAGATTTGATCGAGGTGCCAAGTTTACATAACGTGGGCAAAGAGAAGTTGCTTCATTAGCTGAGGAGATAAGGACTAGGGGACATGAATTAATGCGTTGTGCAAGAGCTTCGGGGTGGGAATTGAGAGGATGGATTTCTTTAAACACTGAGCTGTATGACCTGGGATCCCCTGCCCCTGAGGGTACTGCAGGAGATGTTTAACAATGTCTACAGGAAAGTGGATGGGTACTTGAGGACAACAAACTCATTGGCCTGAGGAGATGGGACAGACTGGACCGCTCTACACATATGGACTCGATGGGCTGAGTGGCCTCCTCCTCTGTCTTTAATGACTCAATGATAACTGCTGCAACATTTTATACTGAGACACATAGGAAGAGGTTCAGGCGATGAGCAAAAACTCAACGAAAGAGGTAGATTTTAAAGGAGGTTCCTAATGTGACAGAGTCAGAGACAGAGAGATTAGGGAAGACTTCACATCTGAGGCACAACCCCTGATGGTAGATTCATCCCAGAGACTCATTGGAGTAGCAGCAGCAGCAGCAGCAGCAGCAGCAGCAATCTCAGACTTGTAGCACTGGAATCCTCTTCAGGGGTTTGGAAACAAGGATAAAAATTTTAAAATCAAGGTGTTGGCTGGTCAGGAAGCCAGTCTATGTATGTCAGTGAGCACAGGGCTGATAGGTGCACAGAGCCTGGTATGAGAATGGGAGGTGGGCAGTTGAGGTTTAGATCACCTTAATTTAGAATAGAATTAGGCTTATTATTAACTCAAGTTACACAAGAACAGGAGTACAGTAAAAAGTGTACAATGTCACCAACACGCTGTCATTTAAGGTACAAATCTTAGCTACAAGAAAAAGAGAAGCGAAATGTTACACTACATTTCAGGTATACATACAGATCGTTCTTCTATAACATGACAATTGTGTTCCTCTGTAACATTGTGCTATAGAAAATCGCGCTCAGGAAATTGCTATAGAAAATCGCCTTGTAGAAGATCGCTAACTAAAAGTAGCTATACCCGTTCGGTAGAAAGTTTGCGTTATCTAAGCAACATCCACAATTCATCAATTGCGTTATAGCCAATTCGTGCTGACGAACCGCGTGTTATAGCAGAACGACCTGTAGGCTAAGTTAGGAAGGTAAGAAATAAAGATAAAAGGATAGAAATGACAGCCTTTCTACAGATGGTGTAAATCAGGAGGTGGCCAGGGAGCATTGGATATTCAGATCTGAGGGTTGTAACGATGTGGCTGAGTGGTTTATCGAATAGGGACAGCAATGTACTGCATTGTGGAGGTAAACATTTGCCGTCTTGGCAATGGAGGGCATCACTAATAGTTAATACCAACTTTTCTGGCCTTCCAACTGAAATACTGAGTCTTTGTTGACAACCAGCAGATCATTTTGTTTCATTTATTCACAGATTGTAGGTTCACTGGATTGGATCCGCATCTATTGCCCATCCCTAATTGGTCAGAGTGGTCTGGAGTTACAGGTAAAGGCAGGCGTTTCCTCCCCTAAAGGACTTTAGCGAACCAGACTCTCTGGACAATTGACTCTTAAGTTCAATTTGTTTTTGTTGATCTGAAATTCCACCATCGGCTGTGGCAGGATCTGAACCACAGCATTAGCAGGGTCTCAGGATTAAGAGTCTAGCGACAACACCATCCCTCCCTTAAATACTCATGTGCCTCTAATGGTGTGTTAAAGAGGAACAGAGGAATGAATTAGAAATAATAAGCACCATGACACTCCTGCCTCGTACCAATGCGGAGTATTTATCAAATAACAGAAGCTGTTGAACGAAAGGATATGGAGATGGTGGGTGAATGGGGCAAAAAGTATCCACAAGAATGGACCAGATCCAAAAGGTTACGGCTTCCAGGAACAGGCTAAAGATTTTTAAATAAAATTATGAAAATGTAGACCTAGAAAAAATAACGTTTCCATTGACAGGGAGACAAAAGCAAAGAGCTACAAAGAAAAATTATCCAATCAGGAATTCATAAACAAGGTTTTGATGTAAGCTCTTTAGAATGTGGAACTCGATACTGCAGGGTGTGGTTGAGGTGTACAATGTAGGTCTAATTAAAGAGAGGTTAGACATACGTTTGAGTGAGAAAGGAATAGGAGGCTGTGCTGTTGGTGTGGGACAAAGAAACAACACGGGAGGAGGGTCCTGAAAGAACAAGCCCCAGCATTGACCGGCTGGGCCCACTGGGAGCAGTGGGTGAGCCAGGAAAAGAGTTCTGTGGACATACTGTTCTCCTGTCAATAATGCTGTCTGTCCTCAGTTCTGAGGACGTGAAAGTAACTATAAACAGGGAATAGAAAATCGGGGAGGGTTGTAACAACTATTGGTGTGGCGTGGGAGGGATGGGAAATTGGAGCTATACAGCACGTAAACAGACCGTTCGGTCCAACTCATTTAAGCTGACCAGGGTTTCCCAAACTAAACTAGTCCCGCTTGCCTGGGTTTGGCCTGTATCCTTCTAAACTTTTCGTTTTCATGTACCTGTCCAAATGTCTTTAATTGTTATTGCATCTACCACTTCCTTCGGCAGTTCATTCCACACAAGAACCACCCTCTGTGTGAAAAATTCACCTCCCCCGGGTTCCTTTTAAATCTTTCTCCTCCCACATTAAAAATATGTCCCCTCAATTTGAACGCTCCTAACCTAGGGAAAAGACCTTTGCTATTCACTTTTTTTATGCCCCTCGTGGTTTTATTAACCACAACAAGGTCACCCCTCCTATGCACCAGTGAAAAAAGTCCCAGCCTATCCAACCTGTCTTTATAACTCAACCACTCCAGTCCTCGTAATATCCTGGTAAATGTTTTACGCACCCTCTTCAATTTAATGATAACCTTCCTACAGCAGGGCCACCAGAACTGTACACAGTACACCAAAAGGAGGGCAAAATGTTATTCTGCACAATAACACTCTCTGACAAATAAACCGTGGGTGGCACGGTGGCATAGTGGTTAGCACTGCTGCCTCACAGCGCCAGAGACCCGGGTTCAATTCCCGCCTCAGACGACTGACTGTGTGGAGTTTGCACGTTCTCCCCGTGTCTGTGTGGGTTTGCTTCAGGTGCTCCGGTTTCCTCCCACAGTCCAAAGATGTGCAGGCCAGGTGAATTGGCCATGTTAAATTGCCCGTAGTGTTAGGTGAGGGGTAAATGTAGGGAAGTGGGTGGGTTGTGCTTCGACAGGTCGGTGTGGACTTGTTGGGCCGAAGGGCCTGTTTCCACACTGTAAGTAATCTAAAAAAAAACCAGTTAGTCACACAATAAGATAGACTGAAGCTGGTGTTCACAGGCACATCAACTCACTGACTGGCACCTGTTGGTAAGGGTTTCATGTATCAGGACATCTGTACTGTTAAATCAAACATCAAATCTCACACCCAATCCCTCTCTGGCATCTCGGCTGGCACACACACGATGGGCAGAGTGTCCTCCTTTCGTGCCCTGATTTTTTTTCTAAATACCTATACAAGGGCAAATGCATGGGGATGCAGTGGGTGGGGAGGGCCAGTATGTGGGTAGTTCCACAGGAGAGTCATCACACACACACACAATAAGCCAAGCGACACTCTCCTGCACCGTGATGATTCAGTGGTACAATAAAAGGTCACTTTGACTGGGAGCTGGGAAGGAAACTGGATTTTGAGATATATTTTGAAGTGGCCGTGAGTTGGAGGGCAAGACGTGGAGAGGGAGACTAGCCTGGTCCAAAAAGGCAGGGGCTGAAAACCAAAACACAAGAAACCGTTTGTATTCCCTGTTAAGATTAAGTTATTAATTAAAAGCATAGACACATATTCCTAGTGAATCCAGAATAAAAGATTAGGGTCTAACCTGACAAAATATTAATGAGCCATAATGAAATTTAAGATAGAAATAAACATAGAACTGAAATGACAGATGAGGCATATTTAATTGATAAAAACTGTTGCTTTCAGTTGCTGTGAAGGTTAATAAAACTCGCTCTTCAGTGCCTGGTTAAAAACCACCTTTACCTGGCTAGCTCCTGCCTGTATCCAGCCCAGCAGGAGCGACAGCAGGAGCCCATACTTGTTCAAGGTGCCCATTATGGAAGCAGGACAGTCATCTCCCAGTCAGTGGCTCGGACTCAGTCACTCAGGACTCAGAATCGTTTGAACAAACATTGTCCTATTTAAGCACAGAGCAAAGTGAGTCAGGGCAGGAGACAGCCAATCAGAAACACACGGGTTATGTGTTTGTCTTTGTGTTTGATGTAACCCTTTCAATGCAGAATTAGTGAGCCCCCACGGCAGTGCTTTCAAATCAGATGTGTCAAAACACACCATAAAACACATGTGAATACTGACAAACATCCAGGGCACCACTATAAATGCTGGCACACTCCCCAGGACGCCCTGTCAATTCTGCCACACCCC
>NC_057723.1:6717494-6782130 GCF_004010195.1 Chiloscyllium plagiosum
TAAATACTGACACACTCCCCTCACACCTCGCCCCCATGGCCCCTCCCTGTAAATACTGACACACTACCCAGGGACCCTTGGGGAGCCCTGTAAACATTGACATGTTCTCTGGAAGACTTACTTAAAGCTAACACACTCTTTGTGGTCCCCAGCAATATCAGCACACTCCCTGGGCCCTCAGTTTCTGCTGATTCACTGCCCAGCTTCCCTCAGTTTCTGCTGAAACACTGCCCAGCTTCCTTGGTAAAAAGAGAGACCACTCCCTGGGCCCTCAGTTTCTGCTGAAACACTGCCCAGCTCCCTTGGTAAAAAGAGAGACCACTCCCTGGGCCCTCAGTTTCTGCTGATACACTGCCCAGCTCCCTGGTAAAAAGAGAGACCACTCACTGGGTCCCCCAATAAAGATGGAGATACTCCCCTGGTGTCAGAGTAAATATGGACACAACAGATCGCGAATCTATAAGAGAGAAACAGTTAATATTTGAATTGAGGTCATCTTTCATTCTGATAAAGGGTCATTCTGACCTGAAATGTGTACAGGTATTCTGTTTCTCTCTCTAAGGTTATTGTCTTGACATATAGAGTATTTTAAGCACTTTTTGATTTTCTTACTGTTATGATCCGAGCTGGGAATACGGGATATGTCAGATCCCAGCTGGGAAAACCGGACATGTCAAATCCAAGCTGGGAATATGGAACTTGTCAAATCCCAGTTGGGAAAACGGGACATATCAGATCCAAACTGGGAAAACAGGACATGTTAGATTCAAGCTGGGAATACGGAACATGTCAGATCCCAGTTGGGAAAGTGGGACATGACAAATCCAAGTTGTGAAAATGGGACATGTCAGATCCCAGTTGGGAAAATGGGTCATATCAAATCCGAGCTGGGAATACGGGACATGTCAGTTTGCAGTATGAGACCTGCTTGATATATCATAAGTTCAGTTTTTGCCATTGATTCACTTTAGTCGTTAATCACTGAACGCATGCACAGGAAGCTGAAAGTGTTCTTTAATGAAATAACATAAATCTACTTTGCAACAGAGAAAAGGCTCCATATATTACATTTATTAAAAACCTTAACATAAACAACAAAACAAAGCTTCAGCAATAGTGTTTGGAGATACTCAATCCCAAGGAAATTTCATTCCTATCTCAATGCTTCAATATTATTTAAACTGACTATTTCTAGTTCTCCTTCTTGGATGGTTGATGTATTTCTTTCCAGTCTGATGGCCTGAGCCTCCTTTAGCACTGATAACTCTAATGCTTCTGTACAAACCCTCACAGCTTGGACATTTCTCAACCTGAAATTGTTCCACTAGGAGGAAACTTCTGAACTGAAATTCTGATTCTCATGAACTGAAATCAAACTAAAGTAATTGCCCTCAACCAGCCTGTCGCAAATGCAGCAGTTTAAATATTTCATCAATTAATGACCATAATTTACCTGTTAATTTGTGTTTAACTCATATTAATTCTGCATGTTAAAGTAGAGATTGATAGATAGCAAAAAAAATTGCTTTATTGATTCACGTAGAGGATGAAGTTTCCTGTTTTAAGGTGTGGAATCTTGCAGCTTTGTTCTTTTAGTGAATGGACCAGTTTTGGTCATCACGGACCAGTTTGGGCCAAAGGGTCTGTCTCTGTGCTGTAGGACTCTATGACGCTAACATCATGGGTATCCTGACAGACATTTAACTAAATCATATGATGCTTTAAACGTTACAAGTGACTTTTTGGCCTCTTTAATAAAAATTACTTTCACAGAACTAAAATCAAAACTTATCTGACTCTATTTTTAAAATTCAAATTCTCGGTAATATCTTAAACAGCTTTATTACATCACAGTGAATGTTTCCTGTTCTTCAAAGGTCATTTTACTCCTTCCTCCTTGCAAATGCTGTGCCTTTCCCCTTGTACTCCACCACTCCAAAGCTATTAAAACCTTCCCCAACCCACCGAAACAGTGTCTTATACCATCTAGGAGGACAATAGCAGCAGATACATGGGAACATCATCACTGGCAACTTCCCCTCCAAGCTGCTCGACATCCTGACTGGGAAATATATCATCGTTCCATCCGTATCACTGAGTCAAAGACTTCCCTTCCTAACAGCACCCTGACTGCAGCGCTTCATGAAGGCAGCTCACCACTCCTTCTCAATTAGAGATTGACAATAAACAGTGCAAGTTACAGCCTGACGATGATTTTATTTCACAAAATATCTACCTGTGGTGAAGCCTGTGGCTAGTAGACCGGACTGGCCCAGGGCAATATGAAGTACTGGGTTAGTTTTCTCACCGTGAGCCCCAACATGTATTTAGGAATTACCTGGAAAGACAAAAGGAAACATGAATGTGAACTGCAACACACCATCAAATACAAACTTTAAGAACTTGCTTTCGTTGGAACGTCAATGGCTGGGCTAACATTTATTGTCCATTTCTAATGGCCCTTGAGAAAATGGGGTTAGCTGCCTCCTGAAGCACTGCAGTGCATTGGGGTCAGGTCCTCCTGTCCGGAAGAGAGTTTTAGGATTTTGACTTGGCGACAGGAAAGGAACAACTGATATGGAACTGAGAAGGGATTTCTTCTCTCAGATGGTGGTGAACCTTAGGAATTTTCTGCTCAGAAGTCTCTGGAGGCTAAATCAGTGTTAGTTCAAGATAGATTGACAGATGTGGAGCTGGAAGAGCACAGCATCGGAGGAGCAGGAGGGTCAATGTTTCGGGTCCTGACCTGCTGGGCTCTTCCAGCAGCGGCAGTCCTTACTATCTCCAGATTGATACATCATAGTTGCCACAGATGTCAAGGGATATGGGATGGTCATAGAGATGTCCCCTCACACTGAAACAGACCCTTCGTCCCAACTCCTCCATGCTGATCAGATATCCTAACCTAATCTAGTCCCATTTGCCAGCACTTGGCCCATATCCCTCTAAACCCTTCCCATTCATATACCCATCCAGATACCTTTTAAATGTTGTAATTGTACCAGCCTCCACCACTTCCTCTGGCAGCTCATTCCATACATGCACCACCATCTGTGTGAAAAAGTTACCCCTTAGATCTGTGGCACAGTGGTTAGCACTGCTGCCTCGCAGCGCCAGAGACCCGGGTTCAATTCCCGCCTCAGGCGACTGACTGTGTGGAGTTTGCACGTTCTCCCTGTGTCTGCGTGGGTTTCCTCCGGATGCTCCGGTTTCCTCCCACAATCCAAAGATGTGCAGGTCAGATGAATTGGCCATGCTAAATTGCCCGTAGTGTTAGGTAAGGGGTAAATGTAGGGGCATGGGTGGGTTGCGCTTCGGCGGGGACTTGTTGGGCCGAAGGGCCTGTTTCCACACTTTAAGTAACCTAATCTAATCTAATCCCTTTTATATCTTTCCCCTCTCACCCTAAGCCTATGCCCTCTAGTTCTGCACTCCCCCACCCAGGGAAATATCTTGTCTATTTAACCTATCCTTGCTCTTCATAACTTTGTAAACCTCTATAAGGTCACCCCTCAGCCTCCGATGCTCTAGGATGCTAGAATATGGTATTAAGGTAGATACTCAGCCATGCTCTGGAATTGTGGAGCAGGCTAAAGGGACCAGATGACCTACTCCTGCTGCACTGTCCCTAGGTAGGATGGTGAGTGACTTGGAGGGGAACTTGGAGGGGTGATAGTGTTCCAAATTACCTGCCACCCCTGTCCTTCTAGATGGTAGTGTTTGCAGGTTTGGATGTTGCTGTCTCAGTGGGTTGCTAAATGCATTCTGTTTTCCCTGGAGTGTTGGAGGCTGAGGGGTGACCTTATAAAGGTTTATAAAATTATGAGGGGCATGGATAGGATAAATAGGCAAAGTCTTTTCCTGGGGTGGGGGAGTCCAGAACTAGAGGGCATAGGTTTAGGGTGAGTGGGAAAGATATAAAAGAGACCTAAGAGGCAAATGGCGAATATAACTGTCCCGTGCAGAAACGCGATATATTGCTTGTCATACCACGGACTAAGTCTGCAGGATAGTGAATGAGTTAGCAACTGAACTGTGAGGGATTAACAGAGTAAATGTTTGAACAAATCAGGGTTGACAACATTTCAAAAATGTTTTACATGGATACCCTTATGAAAGGTGCGGAGTAAATGCAAGTCTTTCATTTTATTTGTCTATTGCAGCTAATGAAGAGAACTATCAGGAGTGAGAATTCCCAAAAAAGTCAGCATTCCCACCTTAAAGGCTGAGATAATTCCTTTCCTTGTCTGAATGTCTCCGTTCCTTCATTGCTTTCTTCCTCAGGCCTGGACTCAGCTGTCTTGCCCACAACCAGTGAAGAAGCTGCTGACTTTAACTCTTCCCTTCTCTTGCCACTTCTTTGATGACAGACAGGATACTGCGGAGGATGCGATTGTGGAGGTTAAGCCGCTGGACTAATAATGTTATTCTAAATTGCACCAACTTGCTACATATCCATTTGTTAGCTGTGGGTGTTGCTGACTAAACAGGATAGAACATTGGCTCTTATTGTAAGGAGATTGGACTATAAGAGTATGGAAATCTTACTGTTCAAGGTGCTGCCAGACCACATCTAGAGTACTGTGAGCAGTTTTGGCCCCCTTATTTATGAAAAGATATTGTTTCCCTGGAGGCAGTTCAGAGAAGGTTCATTTGGATGATCCCTGGTGTGGAGGGATTGTCTAATGGGCAAGACTCTACTCACTGGAGTTCTGAAGAATGAGAGGTGATCTCACTGAAACATTTTGGATTCTTACAAGGCTTGACAGGGCAAATGCTGAGAGAATGTTTCCTCTCTCACTCCTATCGGAAAGATGTTGTGAAACTTGAAAGGGTTCAGAAAAGATTTACAAGGATATTGCCAGGGTTGGAGGATTTGAGCTATAGGGACAGGCTGAATAGGCTGGGGCTGTTTTTCCTGGAGCGTCGGAGGCTGAGGGGTGACCTTATAGAGGTTTACAAAATTATGAGTGGCTTGGATAGGATAAATAGGCAAACTCTTTTCCCTGGGGTGGGGGAGTCCAGAACTAGAGGGCATAGGTTTAGGATGAGTGGGAAAGATATAAAAGAGACCTAAGAGGTAACTTTTTCACGCAGAGGGTGGTATGGGTATGGAATGAGCTGCCAGAGGAAGTGGTGGAGACTGGTACAATTCAAAGTTTGGGAGAAGATTTGTAGCTCGGGTGCTCGTTGTTGTGGTTCTGTTCGCCGAGCTGGGAATTTGTGTTGCAGACGTTTCGTCCCCTTTCTAGGTGACATCCTCAGTGCTTGGGGAGCCTCCTGTGAAGCGCTTCTGTGATCTTACAACATCGAGGGCCAAAGGTCCTGTACTGCGCTGTATTTTTCTATGTTCTATGTTCCTGTTTGTCCTATGTAGTGTTTTGTGCCGTCCTTGCAGGGGATTTTGTACACTACATTGGTTTTGCTCATGTTGGGTATTGGGTCCTTCGTTCTGGTGAGTTGTTGTCTGAGAGTGGCTGTTGGTTTGTGTGCTGTTATGAGTCCTAGTGGTCGCAGTAGTCTGACTGTCAGTTCGGAAATGCTCTTGATGTATAGTATTGTGACTAGTCCTTTGGGTTGCAGCATGTCCTCATTCCGTTGTCTTTCCCTTAGCCATCTGTTGATGAAATTGCGCAGGTATCCGTTTTCACCTAGACAGGGGACGAAACGTCTGCAACACAAATTCCCAGCTCGGCGAACAGAACCATAACAACTGGTACAATTGCAATATTTAAGAAGCGTTTGGATGGGTATATGAATAGGAAGGGTTTGGAGGGATATGGGCTGGGTGCTGGCAGGTGGGACTAGATTGGGTTGGGATATCTGGTCGGCATGGACATGTTGGACCGAATGGTCTGTTTCTATGCTTCATCTCTATGACTCATGGGAGAGTCTGGGACCAGAGGGCAGCGTCTCAAGATAAAGCGGCATCAATTTAAGACAGAAATGAGGAGGAATTTCTTCTCTCAGAGGGTTGTGAATCTTTGGAACTCCTTGCCACAGAGAGATGTGGATGCAGAGTCCTCATATATATTTAAGGCTGAGATAGATAGATTCTTGATCAGTCGGGGAATCAAAGGTTATGGAGAAAAGGCAGGAAAGTGGATGTGAAGAGTGTTGGATTAGCCATGGTCCTATTGAACAGCAGAGCAGGTTTGAGGGGCCAAATGGCCTACTCTTGTCCCTATTTCTTATGGTCTTATGGCTAAGCCAGAATTTCTTGCAGGTCGCTAATTGTATTTGAGAAGGCGGTGGTGAGCTGCCTACTGGAACCACTGCAGTCCATGTGCTATAGGTAAAACTACAATGCTGTTAGAGAGGGAATTCCAGGATATTGACCCAGTGACAGCGAAGCAACGGCAATATATTTCCAAGTCAGGACGGTGAGGGGCTTGGAGGGGAAGTTGCAGAGGGTGATGTTCCCATGGTCCCCTGTCCTCTGGATGGTAAAATTCATGTTTGTGTGGTGCTTTAAGGAGCCTTGGAGAGTTGCTGCATCTTGTGGGAAGTGGAAAGTATTCCATCGCACTCCTGACTTGTGCCTTGGAAATGGTAGATAGGCTTTGGGGAGTCAGGAGGTTGACTAACTCACTACAGGATTTCTAGCCTCAGTCCTATTCTTGTAGCCATTGTGTTTATCTGGCTAGTCCAGTTGGGCTTTTGGTCAATGGTAACCCCAGGTGATGATAGTGGGTAATTCAAAGCCGGTAACAGCATTGAATATCAAAGGCAGATCCCAGTTTCCAGCAAGCCAACTAATTTCCTATGAATCAATACTGAAAAAACAAATGCCCATGACTTGACAAAGGGTATCCTTTGTTCATAGAGGAGAATTAGAAAGTCATTACCCCTCAAGTCAGCATAGTAGCATCAGCCTAGTCTGTGTATCGAGTGCTTAAACAAGTGAAGTTCAACACAATGCTGGGGGGTCAGACAAGAGTCAGTTTTCTTTCAGACCTTGGATACGAGACATCACCTTTTTTTAAGGCACACCCTCTTTGACTCCTTGCTGCAAGATGTAACTAACATTTGAACAAAGGCAAGGCACTGCAGATGCCGGAAACAAACACAGAGAGTGCTGGAGAAACTCAGCAGGTCTGGCAGCATCCGTGGAGAGAACAACAGTGTTAATGTTTTGGGTCCAAAATAACGTTTTTTCAGAACTAACATCCTGACTCATCCTGACCCCACAGCTGACAGTGTGAACAATGCTGGAATCTACATCTCATTATTTTGACACCTCACTTTATTTAACCCAGGGCTGGATGTCAAACCGCCTGTGGGCTGCAGTCATGATCTAAGAATACATTCCCACAGGATGCCTCAAATTCCTGCCATTTTCAAGATCCTGGGGAGTGGAAGGAACAAAGGAACATGAAGTGCAATTGCCACTCAACCACTGTCAGTCATGGACTGTAAATAAACTTAACATACTAGATGACTGCATTTTTCATCAATGACATGCTGCCATCTGATTAATAGCCTCAATTTTCACCTCACAAACGTAGGCATTATTTACCTTCCTTGTGAAGATGAATTTACGGCATACTCACTCTTTTCCTCAGATGCCAATGACATTTCAAAATGGTGGACATCCCGCCCATACTGCTTGCTTAGTTTTATGATCCCTGGGATCTTGAAGAGTTTTGCCGAGGCTGAAATTATTGGCCTATTGATCTGGTGACCATTTATGCTCCTTGAAGAACTTAAAATCAAAGAATCATACAGTACAGAAGATTTCCTTTGGTCACGTGAATCTGCCAAAGTGGCCCAAAATGTACATCAGTCCCACTTTCCTGCACTAGGCCCCATAGCCTTGAATGTTATGACACTTAGGTTCAGGGTCGGATTAGAACAAATTAGCATGGATTAAGTAAGGGTGGGTGTGCCTGACAAACCTGTTAGAATTCTATGAAGAGGTAACTAGTAGATTAGACCAGGGAAACCCAATGGATGTTATCTATCTAGACTTCCAAAAGGCCTTTGATAAGGTGCTTCATGGGAGGCTTCTGAGTAAGGTGAGGGTGCATGGTGTTCAAGGTGAGCTACTGGCATGGATTGAGATTGGCTGTCTGACAGAAGGCAGAGCATTGGGATAAAAGGTTCTTTTTCAGAGTAGAGCCAGTGACAAGTGGGGTCCTACAGGGTTCAGTGTTGGGCCGCAGCTGTTCACTTTATATATTAATGATCTGGATGAAGGGACTGGGAGCAGTCTGGTGAAGTTCGCCGATGATACAAAGTTAGATGGACAGGCAGGTAGTACTGAGGAAGTGGGGAGGCTGCAGAAAGATTTAGACAATTTGGGTTCAGGAAATGGCTGATGAAATTCAATGTGAGCAAATGCGAGGTCTTGCACTTTGGCAAAAAAGAATACAAGCATGGACTATTTTCTAAACAGTGAGAAAATTCATAAAGCCAAAGTACAAAGGGATCTGGGAGTGCTAGTCCAGGATTCTCTAAAGATTAACTTGCAGATTGAGTCTGTGATTAAGAAAGCGAATGTAATATTGTCATTTATCTCAAGACGGTTGGAATACAAAAGCAGTGATGTGCTTCTAAGACTTTATAAAGCTCTAGTTAGGCCCCATTTAGAATACTGTGTCCAGTTTTGGGCCCCACACCTCAGGAAGGACACACTGGCACTGGAGCGTTACAAGTGAAGATTCACAAGGATGATTCCTGGAATGGTAGGCCTAATATACGATGAACGGCTGAGGATCCTGGGATTGTATTCATTAGAGTATAGAAGGTTGAAGGGAGATCTAATAGAAACTTACAAGATAATGCATGGCTTAGAAAGGGTGGGCGCTGGCAAGTTGTCTCCGTTAGGCGGGGAGACTATGACCTGTGGGCACAGCCTTAGAATTAGAGGGGGTCAATTTAGAACAGAAATGAGGAGACATTTCTTCAGGCAGAGAGTCGTGGGCCTGTGGAATTAATTGCCATGGAGTGCAGTGGAGGCTGGGACGTTAAATGTCTTCAAGGCAGAGATTGATAAATGCTTAATCTCACAAGGAATTAAGAGCTACGGGGAGTGTGTGGGTAAGTGGAGTTGAAATGCCCATCAGCCATGATTAAAAGACAGACTGGACTCAATGGGCCAAATGGCTTTACATCCACTCCTATGTCTTGTGGTCTTGTGAGATGCTTGTCCAAGTCCCTTTTAAAGGTTATGAGGTTTACTACCTCAACTACCCTCCCATGAGGGCATCCTGAGCCCACACCCCCATCTGGGTGAAAAATGTTTTCCTCAATTCCCCTCTAAACCTCCCTGCCTTTCACCTCAAAATGAAAAGTAAGTTGGTGAGGGACAGAACAGATTGGGATCTTCGATCATTTCTCCTGATAAAGTCAAACACAATGGTTCAGGTTATTGCACAACTGTTACCATGGGTCCATCTGTGTTTTTCCCTGAAATTTGTCTGTGTGTGTGTGTGGCGGGGGGGGGAGGGCGAGCATCTAACTAATGCTTGGTTAGACATTGTACCTTGTGTGGGAGTCATTAGATTAGATTACCTACAGTGCGGAAACAGGCCCTTCGGCCCAACAAGTCCACACTGACCCGCCAAAGCGTAACCCACCCAGACCCATTCCCCTACATTTACCCCTTCACCTAACACTACGGGCAATTTAGCATGGCCAATTCACCTGACCTGCACATTTTTGGATTGTGAGAGGAAACCGGAGCACCCGGAGGAAACCCACGCAGACATGGGGAGAATGTGCAAACTCCACACAGACAGTCGCCTGAGGCGGGAATTGAACCCGGGTCTCTGGTGCTGTGAGGCAGCAGTGCTAACCATTGTGCCACCGTGCCGCCCCAAATAGAGCATACAGCACAGAAACCGACCCTAGGGTCCAACTTGTCCATGCCAACCAGGTTTCCTAAACTGTTCTAGTCCCATTTGCCTGCATTTGGCCCATATCCCTCTAAACCTTTCCAAACGTCTTTTAATGTTGTAATTGTACCCGCCTCTACCATTTTCTCTGGCGGCTCATTCCATACACGCACCATCCTCTGTGTGGAAGCGTTGCCCCTTGGGTCCGTGTTAAATCTTTCCCCTCTTACCTTAAGCCTTTGCCCTCTAGTTTTGGACTCCCTCACCCTCTGGGAAAAATACTTTGGCTACTCTTGTTCTATCTTTATGTTCCTTACAATCTCATGAGACGCCTGTTCGAAATCAACAGCAGTCCCCATCATGGCTGCTGCTTGCCTTTACCACTGACACCAGACTGGCAGTTCCTACTTCCTGCAGAGACCTAGCACCTCTAACAGAGTGCCAAGAGCAACCTGATCCCACCCCTCGACTAATCAGCCTCTCTATGGTTTAGAAATAGTGTGCCTAAGGCAATGTAGTTCAGGCTCAGGGTGGAGTCAACCTGCGTGTGAGATACCCAAATCCGCTCTTTAAAACCTGGGCCCTGGTTTCTGTGAGTAATGCAAATATTTAATCACCTCATCCTAGTGCGGTGCTATATCACTCAATCGAAAAGAGAACTAAGGAACGTGGCTTCATGTTCTTCAGGATTCAATAATGACATTGCCTTCAGAATTGATTGGCATGGACCAGTTTGGGTCGAAGGGCCTGTCTTTGTGCTGTAGGACTCTATAACTCAAAATGTCCCCAGTCAAGTGACATGAAGGAAAGCCCAGCCTGAGGGATAGGGGACTGAGTTTAATTTAAGTGGCTTCAGCAACAATGTTCTTGATCATTTACCATTATCTTCATATGACTTCATTAGTTGGAAACATATTGGGTACAATACAAAGTAGTTCCCCAAAGGCATGTCAACTTTAATCTATTTTTCCTACCCAAGCTGTTCAAAGATGTCACCACACACCTCTGAAACAGGTCAAACTTGTTCACGAGAGTAGCTCACCACACGTTTCTCAGCAGCAATCAGGAATGATTAATAGTTACTGTTCTTGTCGCATCCTGTATACCTTTAGAAAAGTGATACGTGTTTGAAATAACCCTTTACGCTTTTGAAACATCCGAAACAACACTATAATGACACATCACCCCGTAACTAAGTGTTCTTGTGTAAATCTCAAACAATTTCAATCTCTGTTTCGTTTCATTTCACCTCGTGTAATTTTGTTTCTTGGCATAAAGGTTTTAAAACTGGGACAACAAACAGGAGTGCCTCCACCAGAGTTGCCTTTCCATGAAGTGGTAGTTTTCCAGCCCTCATAATTACCCTGGGGTTGCAGATCTGTTGCTATTCAGCAGCAAGAACCAATTATTGCACAAAACGAAAAGCTGTGACACTGCCCTGCAGCAACACAAACCATCAAATAGTTCTCTCACACAGGCAATATTTTGAAAGAATTCAAGAACAACGGCTATCCGATAAGCACAGTCCGCCGATTCTTACACAACAAACCCAAACAAGAAGACACAACACACCCAGAGACTCTCACCACACTACCGTACATTAAAATTCCTGAAGAAGGGCTTATGCCCGAAACGTCGATTCTCCTGTTCCCTGGATGCTGCCTGACCTGCTGCGCTTTTCCAGCAACACATTTTCAGCTCTGATCTCCAGCATCTGCAGACCTCACTTTCTCCTACCGTACATTAAAGGCATCTCGGAGATGACGACCATGGGCATCATGGTAGCCCACAAACCTACCAACACACTGAAACAGCTCTTGATGAACCTAAAGGACCCTGTACCTTCATATACAAAATGAGTATGAGTAGTTTTTATTTTTCATTCCTATCATATACAGCTGATACAGTAAATAGCTATCACAAAGCTAGTCCTTTTTTTTCTAAAAGCTGTTCCTTGGCTCAAGGATTCTCCGTCCTTGATTTTTTTCAGAGGGATAATAAACCAGGCCGGGCTCCGATCAGTCTGGTTTGTTACAGAGATGAAAAGGATTTTGAGCGGCCTTTTGTTTATATGCAAACAGATGAGACTTCAGGCCAAAGTGATCATGTTTTAGAAGGGACCTGTATAATGAAAGGGGAGTGGTCAGCTCTCTATCTGGGCAGTTTAGTTCAGTCCAGAACTGGTTGGGAGTTTAACAGTGAGCTGTGTGGAAACTCTCTCTTCTGCCCTTCTAACTTCAACCTGTAAGCACCTGACTTGTTTTGTACTGTGTTTTAAAGAGGGTTTGCTTATTGGGGCTGTTACTTATGGAACAGCGTACTTAAGTCTAGATTGGATAGACTGAGTTCTGCAGGGGGCTCCTTATTCTGTTCTTTGTGTTTCATTGGGTAATTTTGTGAATAAGTTTTTTGTCTGTTTTAAATCTGGTAGTCAACCTCACTAACTTACTCGGGGTAATTTTCACTGTACACTTAGAGAAACAAATTGCAAAGTTATGGTCTGGGCTGCCCACTTAAGAATGGTTTGAGTTGTCTGGCCTAGCCCATAACACAGCATTCCTCCAGGACCTACATGGACAGCACAAACTACACAATTGTACACAGCATAAAGTGCATAAGAAGTGCAAAACACGCAAGTTCCAGTATAACAGAAGAATGATAAATAAAAGACATTTCTCTAGCAGCAATTCAATCGTGCAAAGAATTTCAGATGGGAAAGAGTCTGATCATACTGTGATAAGGATCCTGATGGCTTGGGGAAGAAGCTGTTGCAGTCTGGCCGTGAAAGACCGAATGCTCCGGTATCTCCTGCCAGATGGCAGGAGGGAGAAGAGTTTGAGTGAGGGGTGTGTGGTGTCTTCCACAATGCTCTCAGCCTTTTGAATGGAGTGTAGTATAAATGTCCGTGATGGAGGGAAGAGAGACCCCCATGATCTTCTCAGCTGTCCTCAGTATCCGCTGTAGGGTCTTACCATCCGAGACAGTGCAATTCCCAAACCAGGCAGTGATGCAGCAGCTCAGGGTACTCTCAATAAACCCTCTATAGAATATGGTGAGGATGGGACGTGGGAGGTGGGCTTTCCTCAGCCTGTGCAGAAACTAGAGAATACCCCGCAAGAACTGCAACAAACATTACATCGGACGGACAGGCAGGAAACTAGCCACCAGAATACAGGAACACCAACTAGCCACCAAAAGACATGACCAACTATCCTTACACACAGACAACAAGGGACACCAGTTCGACTGGGACAATACATCCATATTGGGACAGGCTAAACTAAGACACATATAGGAATTCTTAAAGGCCTGGCATTCAAACCGGAACTCCATTAACAAACACATCAATTTGGACGCCATTTACCAACCTCTCAGAAACAGAACCGGAAGTGATATCACCCACCGTAACAGACCAAGACACATAAATAGAAAGCGAAACAGGACACCAGTGCTTCACTGATGATGTTACCTAGCCTGGTGACAAAACATCTGAGAACATATCTTCCAGCTCAGCGAGCAAACTTACAACCTGAACGTTTTTAAAGTTGATTGGCTCAACTGGAGTTTGGAACTAAGTCAATCTATTTGGTGCAATTTCCAATTCAAAAGGCCTTACTTCAGCTTCTCTACTGGCTGTGCTCAGTTTCATTTGGTTCCAGCACCCCTGGTTTGAGCAGAACAAAAGTTCAAACGTTTCCTACACCTCCTGATTCCCCAAAGTCTGTCCATTATCCACAAGGCACAAGTCAGGAGTGTGATGGAAAACTTCCCCACTTCCCTGGAAGAGTGCAGTTCCAACAACACTCAAGGAACTCAACACCATCCAGGACAAAGCAGCCTGTTTGATTGGCATCACATCCACTCCTGAAGAAGGGCTTATGCCCGAAACGTCGATTCTCCTGCTCCTCGGATGCTGCCTGGCCTGTTGTGTTTTTCCAGCACCACATTTTTCAACTCTGGTACTCCAGCATCTGCAGTCCTCACTTTCTCCTATCACATCCACTCCCTCCATGACCGATGCTCAGTAGCAGCAGTGTGTACAATCTACAAGACGCACTGCAGAAAATCACCAAAGATCCTTAGACAACACCTTCCAAACCCATGATCCATCTGGAAGGACAATGGCAGCAGATACATGGGAATACTGAAACCAAAGAGAAAATGCTGGAAAATCTCAGCAGGTCTGGCAGCATCTGTAAAGAGAGAAAAGACCTGATGTTTCGAGTCTAACTGACCGCTTTGACAGTCAGACCTGCTGAGATTTTCCAGAATTTTCTCTTTTGGTTTCAGATTCCAGCATCCGCAGTAATTTGCTTTTATACGTGGGAATACTACCATCTGCAAGTTCCCCTGCAAGCCACTTACCATCCTGAGTTGGAAATATATTGCCGCTCCTTCACTGGGTCAAAATCTGAGAGTTCCCTTCCCAAAGGCATTGTGGACAGCACAGGGACTGCAGCGGTTCAGGAAGATAGCTCACCCCCACCTTCTCAAGGTGCAACTAGGGACGGGTAATAATGCTGGGCTCAGCCAGCGACACTTACATCCCATGATTGAATACAAACAAAATGCCAGACTCAAAATGATAACTCTCCACTGAAGCTGCAGCCCTGCTGCGTTTATCCAACAATTGCTGTATATAAATCAGATTTCTAGCCATTGCTTGATTTTGCCTTGAGTATCTCTTTCCACCTCAGACAAAGCTTGCACCAGAACAATCCCTTTGCAGTCGGACAGGATGTGGTGGGAAATTTGATGGGGTGGTAATGGCTGAGTAGTATTATCACTAGACTGTTAATCCAGAGTCCCAGGTCATGCTGTGGGGACCTGGGTTCGAATCTCATCGTGGCATAGGGTGGAATTTGAATTCAATAAAAATCTGGGATTAGGAATCTCGTGATGGCTATGAATCTGTTGTTGATTGTGGGGGAAAACCCATCAGGTTCACTAATGTCCTTTAGGGCAGGAAACTGCCATCCTTACCTGGTCTGGCCTATGTGTGACTCCAACCTTATAGCAATACGGTTGACTCTTAAATGCCACCTGGGCAATTAGGGACGGGCAATAAATGCTGGTCAAGCCAGCAATGCCCATGTCATATGAATGAATCTAATAAAAGAACTAACTGCTGCCTGTCCTTCCCCCTTTATTCTCCTCTTCTCTGTGCCCCAGGTCCCTGGTTGTTGAATCATTTTGGGCATCTGCGAAGAAAGCAAACCACTGAAGGGTGCGTCATAAACAGTCAGGCCGAGTGTGTGATAATGTCAGGGCCTCAATATGGTGGCGTTAGGCCCAGTCCTGATAGACTGTCAGGTGGCTAAGGTGGCTCCTCTTGAAAGGCTAAGTAGAATCATGGTTTCATAAAATCCCTATGTTATTGAAAGAGACCATTTACCCCATTGAGTCCACACCAACCTGCTGAAGAGCAGCCCACCCACACCCACACCCAGCCCCCTTCACTTTCCCTGTAACCCTGCATTCCCCTTGGCTAACCCACCTAGCCTACACATCTCTGGACAGTGTGGGCTATTTCCCATGGCTAACCCACCTGACCTGCACATCTTTGGACTTGGAGGAAACCGGAGCACCTGGAGGAAACCCACACAGGCACGGGGAGAATGTGCAGAGTCCATACAGACAGTCACCCGAGGCTGGAATCAAACCCGTAGGTACCTGGCGCTGTGAGGCAGCAGTTCTAACCTCTGAGCCATCATGCCACCCTAAGAATCATGCCTACTGAGTGTCTTACCATCTGCGTGGGGATGGAATCATTGGGACAGGCAACAGTATGATGATGGCGTCAGGGTCTGGGTAAGTTATACTGAATGCTGGTGCCAGGCCTACTTTCTGTGCCAGTCCAGGGGCTCTCTCTTGGTTGGTGGTAAAGGATGAAGCCTGCTATGTCTCAGCAGGAGACAGGTTTTTTCCAGTAACAAGGTAAGGTTTATTCTATCTTTGTAACAGGTTACAGTGTACTGGTGACTGCAGAAGAGAATACAATCTCCAGTTTACAATGCTCAGAAAATGCTCCAAGTCTCCTAAAAGCTGCCTGATGCATATAACCAGCTGCTATTACATAGGGGGAGGTTCAGTTCAGGTCCCATTAACCCTTTCATATCCATTAACTTATACAACAGTGATGATGCTCAGAGGATCAGGGGACACACAGGCAGGAATACGTTCCTGGGATCTCACAAGTGGATGATGATGGAGAATCTCTCAGTCTGTTCTAGTGTAGGTTGAATTACTGGGATTGGAGGGGGATGATCTGCGCCCAGACCTCTGAGTGCCACCCACCAAGGAGAAAGGACATTTGTAACAGAGATTATGCAGCTGTGTGTTGCTGCTCAGGAACTTTTGCACAGCTCTGAAACAAACGCAATGTAATCAAAAGGAAAAACCTTCGGACTACGGTAACTTTGTCCATGGCGGGCAGTGCCTGCTGGGTTGAGGTGGCATCCTAACCTGCATAATGGGGCACAGGTACCTGTGATCACTGCTGGGCATCCTCAGCCTTCTCTTACACTGGCACTCTGACATGTCCAGAAAACTAAGCCCCATGTCAATCACCAAACACACACGGCCCTTCCCAATTTCATCTCTTGATGCCCAGGAGACTCCATTTTCTTTAATTGGTTCATAGGACAAATGATCTTTGATATGCCATTACCCATTTTTAATTACCCAGAGGGCAGTTAGAAATCAACCATATTGCTGTGGGTCTGGAGTCACATGTAGGCCAGACTTGACTGGTATATTTCCCACCCTGAAGGGATATTAGTGAACTAGATGGGTTTATCTGCCAATTGACAATAGCTGCACGTCATCATTAAACTTCCAGACTTAGTTTTTAACTCAAATTTGACCATCCGCGATGGCATCCAGGACAAAGCAGCCCCGGCTTAATTGGCACTACATCCACAAATATCCATTCCCTCCACCAATGACATTCAGTAGCAGCAGTGTGTACTATCCACAACACGCACTGCAGAAATTCATCAAAGATCCTCAGACAGCACATTCCAAACCCCCAACCACTTCCACCTAAAAGGACAGAGCAGCTGATACATGGGAACACCACCACCTTTAAGTTCCCCTCCAAGCCAGTCACCTTTTGGTTTGGAAATATGTCGCTGTTTCTTCAGTGTCACTGGGTCACAATCCTGGAACTCCCTCCCAAAGGGCACTGTCGGTCTACTGACAGCATGTGGACTATTACAGTTCAAGAAGGCAGCTCATCACCACCTTCTCAAGGGGCAACTAAGGTCGGGCAATAAATTCTGGCCCAGCCACTGATACCCAAGTCCCATAAGTGAAGAAAACAAAACACCATACTCAAAACGTGAACTCTGTTGTTCTCTCCAGAGATGCTGTCAGACCTGCTGAGTCATAGCGGGATTTGAATCTAGGAACCTCCCCATCCCAGGATAATAGCTGGATCTCTGGGTCAATAATTGAGAGATAAATTCACTAGACCATCCCCCTCCCCTGTCATTAGCCGGTATTGATAACCCGGGTGTTAAGGGAGCTGCAGTATCAGAGATGTACAATTTTCCCTCCTTGGTTGGTACACCTACTCAGCTGCCCATTACTGCTACAGTGCCTAAGTTGACACAACACTTTTCCCTCCCTCTGAGCCTCTCCCAGGTGCCAGGCCTGAATTTCGTAAACTGCTGCCCGGCTAACTTTGACAAACTGATAACAGTTTTGGCATTCACTTTGAATCAACTTTCCCCACCTTCAAATGGCCCTCTAACAATGCCCGCGACTCTAAGACAAATATTTCTTTGCATTTGTCGAGGGCGATGTAATTTGGGACAGAAATCTCTTTCGCTACTCGCTCCTTTCTGAACTCACATATAAAATACAGATTGTTCTGCTACAATATGAGTTTTGCTAATGCAAATTTAATATAATAAGATTGACACATTGGGGACACTGTTTCTAAAGCACAAACTTTTAAAGTGTGTATTGGTTGTAACACGATTCCAGTCCCATCAGTTTAAATGGTGTTGCTTTTACGCAGTGTTCTTATAACATGGGATTGCACAAGAACGGAACTACCATGTTAAAGCAGAACCAACTGTATAGTCATCTGTGATTCCCATGAGGGGAAAAGCTTTCAGAGTTGGAATATGGTTTTTTAATGGGATGTGGGTATCACAGGCAAGACCAGCATTCATTGCCCATCCATAAGTGCCTTTGAAAGGGAGTGGCTTTCTCAGTTATATCAGGGGCAGTTAAGAGTCAATCACATTGCTGTGAGTCTGGAGTCATGTGTAGGCCAGACCAGGGAAGGAAGTCCTGAAGAAGGGTTACACCTGAAACATCGACTTCTCCACCTTCTGATGCTGCCTGGCTTGCCGTGTTCTTCCAGCTTCCTGCCTATCTACTGACCAGGGAAGGATGGCAGTTTCCTTCCCTAGAGGACCAGATGGGTTTTTACAGCAATTGTAGGTAATTTCATGATTACCATGACTGAGACTAACATTCTATTCCAGATTTATGAACTGAATAGTTTCCGGAGTACTGAGGTAATGTTGCAGTTGTATAAGACTCTGGTGCAGCCGCATCTGGAGTATTGTGTGCAGTTTTGGTCCCCATACTTTAGGAAGGATGTGGAGGCACTGGAACGGGTGCAGAGGAGGTTTACCAGGATGTTGCCTGGTATGGTAGGAAGATCGTATGAGGAAAGGCTGAGGCACTTGGGGCTGTTTTCATTGGAGAAAAGAAGGTTTAGGGGTGACTTGATAGAGGTGTACAAGATGATTAGGGGTTTAGATAGGGTCGACAGTGAGAATCTTTTTCCACGTATGGAGTCAGCTATTACAAGGGGGCATAGCTTTAAATTAAGGGGAGGTAGATATAGGACAGATGTTAGGGGTAGATTCTTTACTCAGCGAGTCGTGAGTTCATGGAATGCCCTGCCAGTAGCAGTGGTGGACTCTCCTTCATTATGGGCATTTAAACGTGCATTGGATAGACATATGGAGGATAGTGGGCTAGTGTAGGTTAGGTGGGCTTGGATCGGCGCAACATCGAGGGCCAAAGGGACTGCACTGCGCTGTATTCTTCTATGTTCTATGAATTTAAGCTCCACAAGCTGGTGTGATGGTGTGTGTGTGGGAAACCACATCCCCAGTATATCCGGCCCTGAGGAGGTGTCACTGGACCCGAAACATTAACTCTGATTTCTCTCTCCAGACCCTGCAGGGCTTCTCCAGCCTCCCCAGTGTATCGCTCTGGAGTTTGGAATCCAGTGGTTTTACCATCCCAGAAGTGGTTAACCATTTTGTTTCTTCCTCACTCCACCTCCCCCCCCCCCCCCCTCCACCACTGTGCCACCGTGCCACCCACGGTGGCACAGTTTCTTCCTCACCTGCCCCCCCCCCCCCTCCAAGGAGGGTGAAAACCCAATTGCCAAGCTCTGACCCGGAGTCGAGAGAAAGCACAACTCCCTGAGTGCCGGCTGACATGTCCCAGTCAGTACGGGGGGTTGCAGGAGGGAGGGATCTGGGCAGCATGGCACACTGTTAGCACAGCTGCTCCCTGGGAGACCAATCGCCAGCACCAAGTGGATGGGCCAAATGGACTGATGATCTCTCTCATCAAACCAATCCAAGCAGCAACCTTCAACAATAAAGAGTAAATTATTGTCATAACTCCTCGTCTAATTGACAAATGGTGGCCCAGGCCTTGGCTTATTCTGGTATTTATCTGGTTACCGGGGTAACGTCCAGCCGCCCTGCGATGTCCAGCTCCTCCTGTATCCCACAATCCCTCACTTGGAGGACCGGCCTGGCCCGAGGTCGGGGGCGCGAGGGGTTGCAGACCCTCTGCCCTCTTGCCGCCTTTGTGATCTTTGGCGTTGGAGGTCCCCCAGGTCCTCCAGCCAACCCCTGCAGCGCTTCCCTCGGGAAACAGGGCAACCGGTTAGTGCACAGCACGATCCCACAGACGCGGGGTTTTCTCCGATTTCGGGCGACCACCCCTGCTCCTTCTAGATCCTTCTGTTCCAGTCGCCTTGGAATAACGGAAAGGGGCTTGGCGTCTGAAGGAAGGCCCCAGCGGCAGTGCGGCACCCCCGGGGTGGGGTGAGGGAGGGCAGTATACCCAGCTTGGGGTGTGTATTATATTGGTTTGCGGGGGACATTAGGCCTGGCTAGGGGTGCGGGTTACACCCAACCCAGGGGTATTACCCAAACCAGGGGTGGGGTTATATGCACCCAGGGGTGGGATTGGGGGTCGTACCCAACCCAGGGGTGGGGATTATACCCAACCCAGGGGTGTGGATTATACCCACCCAGGGGGTTGTACCACCCAGGGATGGCGATTACAGATTGCTGGTTGTGGGGATTAAATGTGGCTGGAGGTGGGGTTTATTCCTGACTGATTGTGGAGATTATATAGGTCTGGGCGTGGTGTCTATAAATGGTTGAGGGTAGTGGTGTACATGTCATAGTGATTGAGTCATGGAAATCAGACCCTTCGGTCCAACCCGTCCATGCTGACCAGGTATCCCAACCCAATGTAGTCCCATTAGCCAGCACTGGCCTGTATCCCTCTAAACCCTTCCTATTCCTACACCCATCCAGATGCCTTTTAAATGTTGTAATTATGCCAACCTCCACCACTTCCTCTGGCAGCTCATTCCATACACGCACCACTCTTTGCGTGAAAAAGTTGCTCCTCTGGTCTCTTTTATATCATTCCCCTCTCACCCTAAATCTATGCCTTCTAGTTCTGGACTCCCCCACCCCAGGGAAAAGACTTTGTCTACTTATCCTATCCATTCCCCTCATGATTTTATAAATCCCTATAAGGTCACCCCTCAGCCTCTGACACTACAGGGAAAACAGCCCTAGCCTATTCAACCTCTCCCTATAGCTCAAATCCTCCAATCCTGGCAACATCCTTGTAAATCTTTTCTGAACCCTTTCTGGCTAGAGGTGGGGATTACATGTATCTGAGGATGGGGAATTATACATTTCTAAGGGTGGGGATTTTGTGTGTCTAATGGTGGAGTTGATACATTTCTTGAGGTGGGGATTATATGTAGCTGGGCATGGCGATAATACAGTGCTGGGAGTGCAGGATATATGTAGTTGGAGTTGGGAACTATACATGTCTAATGGTGAGGTTTATACATTTCTGGATGTGGGATTATATGTAGTTGGGAATGGAGATTATCTGTGTCTGCTGGTGGGGTTTATACACACTGGATCAGTTGTTTGATTCTTCATTTTCTAATGGCTCACCCCTGTTGCTGGTGAGATGTTTCTGTGTGTTTGTCCTCAGTATTTACACAGCGAGCACTGTGATCAGCTGCAGTTTATTTGGTCTCTCAGTTTCCTGGAAGCCACTGGGCGATGATCCAAGAGGCAGTGTAATTTCAAACACAGATTTGGAGGGGTTTCAGTGCATTAGGAGGATGCTCGGCCCATCGGCAGTATGCAGTACAATATATTAATGAGGCTTTGTCTACATTAAACCCCTTGGGCTGATGGTGCAGGAAGGGAGGAGAATGGATTTACTCAGAGTTGTGAGGCCAGGAGGTGTGGTGAAAGAGGGATACATTGGCATGAGAGCCATGGAGGGAGGAATCACAGCATTTTGTCCACCACCCAGTTTATCCACACACAGCAGTCTCTCTGCCTGTCTGCTCATTCTGACCCAAGGATAAAAATTCAGTTGTATTGTGATGTGGGTCATGAATCAAACAGCTAACTAGTACTCTGCTTCTCCATTGGCTGATGAATGACTAACATTATTCCTGTGATCAGATTCAGCCTGTATTTGGGCTAACCCTGCCAATCCCATCATTTCACTTTGTTCCCACAACATTCTGACTGTAATCTCAATGTTTGTGTTGAATTTTAAAGCTGTCTTACACTGGATTTGCCAGATTTACGTTGGGGAGTGAAAGGCATAGATTCGCTTGACCTAAGTATTGAAGGTTAAGGGGAGGGTTCTTGTTTTGCAGGGTTAGTGTCCCTACCTCTGGGTGAGGAGGTTCTCTTCTCTCTGTCTCTCTTTCTGGCGCCAGACACTTGCTGTCCTACTCGCTTGCTTTCTGCGTGCTCTCTTGTTCTCGTGCTGCCTCGCTCTTGCTCTCGCTCTATTGCTGTCTCTCTCTCTCTGTAAGCACAGCAAGCTCCCACAAGCAACCTGATAATCTGCTTCACTGATATCACTGGAGGAATAAATTGGCACCAGCGAAGGAGTTTCTGTGAATGTCTTCAATATAAGACCATATGATCTCAGAGCAGAAAGTTCCTTGAAAGTGGAGTTGCAGGTAGATAGGATAGTGAAGAAGGTGTTTGGTATCCTTTCCTTTATTGGTTAGTGCATTGAGTACAGGAGGTGGGAGGTCATGTTACAGCTGTAGAGGACATTGGTTAGGCCACTTTTGGAATATTGCGTGCAGTTCTGGTCTCCTTCCTATCGGAAGGATGTTGTGAAACTTGAAAGGGTTCAGAAAAGATTTATAAGGATGTTGCCAGGGTTGGAGGATTTGAGCTATCGGGAGAGATTGTTTACCCTGGAGCGTTGAAGGCTGACGGGTGAGCTCATAGAGGTTTATAAAATCATGAGGGGCATGGGTAGGGTAAATAGACAAGGTCTTTTCCCTGGGGTGGGGGAGTCCAGAACTAGAGGGCATAGGTTTAAGGTGAAGGGAAAAGATTTAAAAGGGACCTAAGGGGCAGCATTTTCTCGCTGAGGGTGGTGTGTGTATGGAATGAGCTGCCAGAGGAAGTGGTGGAGGCTGGTACAATTGCAACATTTAAAAGGAATTTTGGTGGGTATATACTTAGGAATGGTTTGGAGGGATATGGGGCAAGTGTTGGCAAATGAGACTAGATTAGCTTAGGATATCTGGTCGGCATGGACGAATTGGACCGAAGGGTCTATTTCCATGCTGGACATCTCTTACTCTAGGTAGGCCATTTAGCCCATCAAGTCTGCTTCAATGAGATCATGGCTAATCCTAATCTTTAAAACCACGTTCCTGCTGTACGCCATAATCTTCAATTCCTTTCCTGATTAAAAATGTTTCTCTCAGCCTTGAAGCTATTGTGTCTTTGACGCCGTTTTGAGAAGGAAGCTGGTTTCACATCTCAGTTGTAAAACAGCTCCTCTGTCAGTGTGGCACTTTCCACAGTCTTTGATAAAACTCTTGGGGGGTCAACTGCTGGTCACTCAGATATGAGTCAGGAAGCCTGTGGACTGATGTTTACCTATATTCTTTCCTAGAACTTTGTGTCCTAGCGGCAATAGGTCATTTTACTCACCAAAACAGAGGACAATATCTCACTGGGATTTGAAATGTGCACACAAACCTGCAGCATCATATCTGTCCCACAGAGTGCTCAAGTGCCAACAGCCACCCACAATCTCCCAAACAACTCGCAACAAGCATTGCTGATTTTCTAAACAGTGCAATAATGACCGAGGCTTGGAAGTACAGGACAAAATTTCCAAACTGTGGATGACAGGAATTACTAACACTGTAAGAACAATTAGATGAACCTTTAGGGGCACAGCAAATGCAAAGGGCAGAGACCTTTTAAGGCACACAAGTTAGAACAAGAAAGACAGGCATTCAGAATCATTTAGACAGAACAAGGGGAGACAATTCCCTCATTGTATTATCACTGGATCATTAATTTAGAGACCCAGAGTATGTACAGGGGACCCAGGTTTGAATCCTGTCATGATAGGTAGCAGAATTTGAAGTCAGTTAAAACAAAACTCTGCAATTAAAAGTCTAGTAATGACCACTGACGATTACTATAAAAATTCCATTGCAAAGGTCCTTCAGGACACAAATTAGATTAGATTAGATTAGATTACTACAGTGTGGAAACAGGCCCTTCGGCCCAACAAGTCCACACCGACCCGCCGAAGCGCAACCCACCCATACCCCTACATTTACCCCTTTAACCTAACACTACGGGCAATTTAACATGGCCAATTCACCTGACCCACACATTTTTGGATTGTGGGAGGAAACCGGAGCACCCGGAGGAAACCCACGCAGACACGGGGAGAATGTGCAAACTCCACACAGTCAGTCGCCTGAGTCGGGAATTGAACCCGGGTCTCTGGCGCTGTGAGGCAGCAGTGCTAACCGCTGTGCCACCGTGCCGCCCATAAATCTGCCATCCTTACCAAAAACAGAAACAAATTGCTGGAGAAGCGCAGCAGGTCTGGCAGCATCTGTGGAGAGTAATCAGAGCTAACAATTCTGAAGCTGATGTGAGCCTGATCCTCACTGAGCCTGATCCTCACTGAGGCAGCACCATCCAGCTTGTTATATTTCTGTAATATGGAGAGGTGAGACCTCCTTGTAGATATTGAAGGATTGCTACATGCTGCAGCTTCTACCCAGCGCAGCATGTACTGCACTCTCTTGCTTGAACATCAGATGGCACCATCAACCCACATCGCCTTCCCCCATTCCCAGGATAGAAATTTGATATTCCATCTCTCACAAATCCCAAATCTGGAGTCTCCAGCCCTGTAAAGGTACACAATCCTTTAGCTGAAATTTGAAGTTTTTATTGTGAAGTTTTTTTCTGCATAACAAGGTTGTTTGGCGTGCGAACAGGTGACCCAACTCCACACTCACTCAACCCACATCACTCAGATGGGTCTGGTGTTCAGTAAAAAATTTTTATTTCACTGTGAAAATGTCATTTACTCTGAAATTCAAAAAATTCCAAAATCTGAAAAACAACTGCCCCACCCACCCACCTCCTCCCCAGGATTTTGGATAAAGAATTGTGTACCTGTACCACCAACAGACCCCGTCCTGCTAATACTGTTTCTCTTTCCTCAGATTCTCTGAATTTTCTGGGTCCGTTTCCCCATTTTCCTCAGTTTTCACTTTCTTAGACAGTTGTTGTCTATCTCCCCTTTTCCTCCTTGTAATTTTCTTACATCTTTTATTTTCATTCTATCTGCTTTTACTGACATCTATATTTCATTCTATTTCTGTACTCCACCTTTCTCACTTTGTGTTTCCTCTCTTTCTTCCTTTCTCTTTTGCTCTTTATTAATCAATTCTTCTCATCCCTTTGTCCTTGGTCTCTCTCTGTCCCTCCCTCCCTTTCCTCTCATCTCTACCCAAATAATTTCATCTCTCCTTTTCTTTCTCTCTCACACTTCCCTTTCTCTTTCCCTCCTTCCTCTAGCTGTCTCTTCCACTTAGAAGTTTGTGAAATCATGAGAGGCGTGGATAGGGTGAACAGCCAAAGTCTTTTCCCTGGGGAAGGGGAGTCCAAAACTAGAGGGCATAGGTTTAGGGTGAGAGGGGAAAGATTTAAAAGAGACCTGAGGGGCCAGATTTTCACACAGAGGGTGGTGCGTGCATGGAATGAGCTGCCAGAGGAAGTGGTGGAGGCTGGTACAATTACAACATTTAAAAGGCATCTGGATGGGTATATGAACAGGACGGGTTTAGAGGGATATGGGCCAAGTGCTGGCAAGTGGGACTAGCTTAGGTTAGGATATCTGGTCAGCATGGACAAGTTGGATTCAAGGGTCTGTTTCCATGCTATAAATCTCCATGACTCTATTACACATTTTTAAACATATAAATCCAGAAGATTCCATTGCTAATAAAGACATGTTTTGTCTGATTAAATAATATATAAATAGGAAACCCTTTTAATTTCTCAATAAAAATAATTGAAGAGGAACACAGGGTGTCTGGAATCATTAAAACATTATTTAAATTTTGAACTTTTAAAAATTTAACTGATTTTTCTAATTGTTTTATTCAGTCAGGCAAAGTGAGCAGTGTAGCCAGCATTTATTGCCCATCCCTAGGTGTCCACTTGAGAAGATGGTGGTGAGCTGCCTTCTTGAACCACTCCAATCCAGGCACTGTCACCTGACCCACAATGCCCTTAGGGAATTCCAGGATTAAGACCTGGCGACAGTGAAGAAACAGTGACACATTTCCAAGTCAGGATGGTAAGTGGCTTGGAAGGAAGCTTGCAATTGGTGCTGTTCCATGTATCTGCTGCCCTTGTCCTTCTAGACGGATGTTGTGGGTTTGGAAGGTGATAGAGTCATAGAGATGTACAGCGTGGTGTCTGAGGATCTTTGGTGAATTTCGGCAGTGAATCTTGTAGATAGTCCACACTGCTGCTACTGAGCTTTGATGGTGGAGAGAGTGGATGCTTGTGGATGTGGTGTCAATCAAGTGGGCTGCTTTGCCCTGGATGGTGTCAAGCTTCTTGAGTATTGTTGGAGCTGTGCCCATCTAGACAAGTGGGGAGTATTCCATCACATCCCTGCCTTGTGCCTTGTCGATGTACTATATCCTGACATGCAATCACGTGAAGGCTGTCCTGAGGTCATTGATTGCACTGAGACAGTGATTGCGATTCTCTGAATGGAGCCATTTACTGTGGAGAATGGAACTGTGTTGGGTTGCAGCCAGCATCCACACTGACCTCCAGTGGCTCATCCTCATGCTTAATGAGAGAGTGGACGGCCTCATGTTCAATGAGGGAGATGACAGGTGAGTGCTGTTATTGCTGGACTATAGTTCCAGAGATCCCTGAGGTGTCAGGTGTATAGTCCCACTCTTGACAGATGGCAGAACTTGAATTCAACAAAAATCTGGAATTAAGATGGTAAGGATGACCACATATACTCACAAATCCCATCTGTTTCCCTCATGTCCTTGAGAGAAGGAAACTGCCATCCTTACCTGGTCTGGCCTATACGTGACTCCAGATCTACCGTAATGTGGTTGACTTTTAACTGCCCTATGGGTAATAAATGATGGCCTAGCCAGTAACACCCACATCAAGTGGATGAATAAATACAAATCCTTCCCTATAATCTCCTTAAAGCCTTCAATTTTCACTCATTTCAATTCCTGAAATAAAGGGGTGTATTGTGAGCGAACGTTGGGCCTACCCTGGGACTGATTTTAGGATTCAGAGGAGGCTTGACAGAGTTGACGCTAAGAGATGTTTCCCCACCAGAGCAGAAACTCAAGAGCATGGTTCAAAAATAAGGGATTTCCCATTTGATTGTGAGGAGAAGGAATTACTTCTCAAAGTAGTCACTAATCCCATTACGAGGAGTGGAGGCCTGGGTCAGTCAGTATCTGAGGGTGGACAGACTTCTGATTGACAAAGGTGTGAAGGTTTCTGGGAGATAGACAAGATGAGGAAAAGACTCAAGGTCTCATTAGAGCAATCATAATCTTACTGACCACAGAGTAGGCATGATTGGTTGAAAGGCCTCCTCCTGTTCCTATGTCATAACATATTGTATCTATTTGGTTAATCTCTGGCCTTTCAGGCAACTTGATTTCCACCTCACCAGCACCATCAGCTGTTGACTCTTCAACCGTCTCAACTTTAAACTCAGGAAACCCCTCCCTAAACATCTCAGCTCCCTTTCTCCTCTCTACACATGGCTCCTTAAAACTTACTCCTTTGGCCAAATGTTTGATAATTTTCTTGTGTAATTTGGCGTCAAGCATCATTTCGTACTCCCTGTATAGAATGTAAAAGTGTTAAAGGTGCTAAATAAAGGCAGGTTGTTAGTGAGGATTATATCACTTTCCAGAATCCTATCTCTCAGGAGATACGTGGTCCATTCGACATTGGGATAGGTTGAGTGTGGAGTCAGTGCTGATGATGAAGAGGGCATCTGAATTACCTGCGACATTCATTTCAATCGCCAGAAAATTTCTAACACACCTTTCAGAACCTCTGAGCTGGGCCTATTCCTTACCACGGAACACAATCACTGAAGAAACAAATGCAACTCAGCAAAAAGGGGCAGCACGGTGGCTCAGTGGTTAGCACTGCTGCCTCACAGCACCAGGGACCCAGATTAGATTCCTGCCTTGGGCGACTGTCTGTATGGAGTTTGTGCATTCTCCCCGTGTCTGCGTGGGTTTGCTCTGGCTGCTTCGGTTTCTCCCACAGTCTTAAGATGTGCAGGTTAGATGGGTTAGCCATGGGAAATGCAGGGTTGCAGGGATGTTCTTTAGAACATTAATGAACCAGATGGGATTTTTTTAAACTACAAACTAGTAGCTTGTCCCAATTACTGACAATAGTTTTATTCCAGGTTTAGGTAAAGAACGATGTTTAAATTCCCCAACTACTGATTTCAAGGAATGTTACTGGTCAGTATCTCAATAATAAAGCAATATGCTCTCTAATACAGTTGTGGGGTCTGAAAGGAGCTGGATTGTCAATGCAAAAACAGCACCTCCGACAGTGCGGCACTCCCTCTGTTCCTTGTCCTCTGGGTCAGCTTTATTTCACATCTTTCCATGTCCATCTGCACCTACTGGTTCAAAACTGTACATTCCTTTCCTGGCACAAGGCAAGTGAAACTTTCAATTTTTATTAAGTTATTTAAGAACATAAGGTCTAGGCCATTCAGCCCCTCGAGCCTGCTCCATTATTCAATATGATCCTGGCTGATCCCATTTTGGCCTCAACACCACGTTCCCACCCACTCTCCATAACCCTTCAACACATTACTGATTAAAAATCTGTTCATCTCATCTTTAGATTTGCTCAGTGTCCTGTGTCCGCTGCACTCAGGGGGAGTGAATTCCACAGATTCACCATCCTTTGAGAGAAGTCATTCCTCCTCAGCTTTACTTTAAATGGGCGGCACAGTAGCTCACTGTGCCAGGGACCTTGGTTGTGCATTCTCCCTGTGTCTGCGTGGGTTTCCTTTCGGTGCTCCAGTTTCCTCACGTAGTCCAAAGATGTGCTGTTCAGGTGAATTGGCCATGCTAAATTGCCCGTAGTGTTAGGGGCATCAGTCAGGGGTAAATATAGGGGAGGGGAATGGGTCTGGCTGGGTTACTCTTCAGAGAGTCGGTGCAGGCTTGTTGGGCTGAAGGGCCTGTTTCCATAATGTAGGGGATGTAACTTAAGCTAGATCAGTTACCCCTTATCCTAAAACAATGACCCCTTGTTCTAGGTTGATCCAAGTCTAACGTTGTCAGATCTCCTTTATCCTTCTAAACTCTAACATGATCAGGCCAAACTGCTCAACCTCTCCGATAAAGACAAACCTTTCAATCTGGAATTAATCTAATGAACCTTCTCTGAACTGCCTCCTAGGCAATTCCTCATGTAAGGAGACTGAAACTGTACAGGGCACTCCTAGCGCTGTCTCCCTAATGCAATTACATCACCTCTCTACTTTTATACCCCATTCCTTTTAAAATTCCATTTGCCCACATAAATGAGCCAACAACAGAAACCAGGCGCTAAAACAGAAATTGCTGGAATAGCTTGGCAGCATCTGTGGAGAGAGAAATCAGAGTTAGCGTTTTAGATTGAGTGACCCTTCCTCAGAACTGATGGTACTGTAGCTCGGAAAAAGTTTTTTTATGCAAAGATAGGATGGGGGGGAAGTGGTAAGGGGTTAAACAATAGGTAGGGATAGAGCCCAACGAGAGAGAGAACAGTTGGACAGACAGCACTGGGTAACGGCCAGCAATTTCTGTTTTTGTTTCTGATTTACAGCCTCTGCAGTCCTTTTGGTTGTTGACATCAGGCAACCGCTGGACTTTTGCCCAAACAGCACTGTCATTTCTCAAAGAGGAACCACCTCCTGTCTCCACCCATTCTGGTCCACATCGTCACTGGTCCTGCTCTGCAGTAACTGGGAGTGGACATTTAATACTAGATTGACAAAAGTTATCCACATCTGCAATATGACCTTAAGAATGCTCCAGATAAACTACTGCAGTTGCAGCAAGATGAAATAAAATCCAAACCGATTGGAATAGCTCACCAGGTCACAGAGCATCTATGGACTGACAGTCCACCATGAGCTGCAAAACAAAGCCAGGCAACCATTGGGGGGAATAGAATACAGAAGAGGTGTTCTGCTTTTCTCTCTCTCTCCCTCTCCTGTCTCTGCATCTCCTTCCCATTTTCTCTCTCTCTGTCTCATTTTCCTTCTATCCCCCCCCTCCCCCTTCTCACCACCTTCTCTCTCTCTCTCTCTCTGTCTCTCACATTGGGTTGGGATTTAGGAAGCAAATAATATAACAATGCATTCTGTAAATTAAACAATTATCAGAAAGGGATTTATGTCTTATTTTATAATTCAGCATCTGACTTAGGATCTATTTATCGTCTCTCGATCTCTCTTTCTCTCTGTCTGTCTCTGGTACAGCCTCTTCCCTTGACACTATTGCTCCTGTTATCCACCCTCTCTGTATCTCTCCATCCTTCACTCTGTCTCTCTGTCTCTGACTCTATCTCTGTCTGCCTCTCCCTGTCTCTCACCATCCCTTCCACACACCACCTTCCCCATTTGGCTCCATTAACTCCTACAGCTGCAGCACATTGATCAGAGACCGTGATGTGCTGGGGAACAGGTTGAGATGGGTGGGGGCTGGAGACTCTCTGGATAATTTGCACCCCTCCTCTCCCACACCAGCGCTGACTTGAGGATATTGAGCACAGCAGACCAACGTCACCTCAGACATCGGATGTGGGTGTTCTTGATGTACATGGGCCACTCTCGAGATGAGCAGTCAGGAGAGAATCTCAACCCGCCCAATCTAAGACTGAAATCCTAATATCTTACTTTTTGAAAAGCACATTTTTCCTGGTTGTTTGGTGAACAGCAATCCAGCAAAGTGCCTGTGTAGCGGCTGTTTTCAATCAGTTGGGGATATTTTTACCCCTCTGTTTGCAATATATCGGGGCGAAGTGTAGCAAAACATCTACAGTATCAAACTCTCAATAAACAATGTATGTCTTCAATTAGCGATGAAATTGATGCAAGTGCTTTCCATTATTACACTGTCTGGCCATGTAATCTCCTGTTTATTCTTTCAGTGTCAACTCTGAACTGTTAACTGGCCCTCTCTGACCCTGTGTCAGAATCACAAGTAGAAAGAGCCCACTCAGCCCATCGAGTCTGCTCCACTATTCACTGAGATCGTGGCTGACGCAGTAATCCTCAACACCCACTTTACTACATTTTTCCTAAACCTTGACTCCCTTACTGATTAAAAATGTCTATTTCAGTCTTAAATATACTAAACGTTCCAACCTGGTCAGTCCTCTGTGGTAAACAAATCCACAGACTCACTCCCCTCGGAGAGAAGAAATTCCTCCTCAGCTCGGTCTTAAATGTGTTCCGTGCCCCCCCCGGCAACTGTGAGATTATACCCTCTGGTCCTCGACTTTCCCACAACGGGATGCAACCATTCAATATCTACCCTGTTAAGTCCCCTAAGACCCTTGTACATTTCAATAAGGTCACCTCTCATGTTTCTGAATTCCAGTGAGTACAGGTCCAACCTCCTGAGCCTCTCCTAGTAGGACAATGCCTCTACACCTGATATCAGGCAACCTTCTCTGGACTGCCTCCAATTTCAATCTATCTTTCCTTAGCTAAAGGCCTTTGGGATGCAGCCTTTTGAACATTTCCCAATGCCCATTGTTCCACCAGTGGCAGCCATGTTGCTGCTGCCCCATGCTCTCTAACTCTCTCCCTAAAGCTCTCTGCCTCTCTCCTCCTGCGAGACTCTCTATAATCTTAGCTCTTTGTGAAAACCTGTGAGCACTCAAGCTGGTATCTCTTCGCATGTCAAATTTCACCTGATTATGCTACAACAGAGCGAGTTTCGAGAAGATTTGTAGTCAGGTTGAGGTTCTGGATGTAGATTTGCTCACTGAGCTGGAAGGTTCATTTTCAGATATTTCGTCACCATACTAGGTAACATCTTCAGTGAGCCTCCGGATGAAGCTTCATTGGAGGCTCACTGAAGATGTTACCTAGTATGGTGACGAAATGTCTGAAAATGAACCTTCCAGCTCAGCGAGCAAACCTACATCCATGCTACAACAGAATGCCTCGTGTTAAAGGCTCAAAGGAAATGCAAGCTCAGAGTCAATCAGGGCAACAGTATGGCCATTCAACCCGCTGAAGCCTGCTCCTCCTTTCCTGGAGGTTATGGCTGAACTTCCAAGTGTATTGTCAACATCACAGAGCTGCAGAATCACAGCATTGTTAAGGTGCAGAAGGAGACCGTTTGGTCCATTGCTCCTGCACCCATTCTATCCCCTAGTGCCAATCTTTTGCCTTTCCCCCATGTACCTGCACATCAAAATAACCATCCAATGCCCCTCTGGAATGCCTCAGTTGAACCACCACATTTCCAGGTAGTGCAGAATGACTTACTGTGTGAAAAAGCATTTTCTATCCGTGTTTCATTCGCAGCCATGGTTATCTCTAATGTGAAGAAAAGGATGAGGGGCTCTTATGATGAACTATAATGACCTGGAGTTTGGTATGTAAGGCACAAATCCAAACTTTGGAGATACCAAGACACTCAGAATCGTATTAAGTGGTGAGGCAGACAGAGATGCATTGGTGAATTGAGCAACAAATGGAATTTACGACAGAGATTTGATGGTTGGAAGAACAAGGGGAGGCAAGAAATGTTGCCCCAATTTGAAGAGGCTGCCATTTTTTCCAATGGGATGTGGGTGTCACTTGCAAATGAAACATTTGTGGCCCATCCCTAATTGCCCCTGAGATGATTGGCTTGCTCAGCTACTTTTGGGGGTAATTAAAAGGCAACCACATTGCCATGGGTCTGGATTAACGTGTAGGCCAGACCAAGTGAGGACGGCTCATTTCCTTCTCACCAGGAATTTAACAACAACCAATGATGGTTTCACGGTTTCCCATCACTGAGATGAGCAATCTCACGGAGATTGACTTTATATCCCTTATTTTGTTAATGGGTTTGATGCCTCCTCAAGGGGCTGAGCTGGTGTCATGGTGGGAATGTTGGTCACGAGTCTCCTCATTTCAGACGGCAGAGAGACGTGAGTGGCAGATCCTCTGCAAATGCAATGAGATAACCCCCTTCCTGCTCACCCCACCCCACCACACCACAGTTCCCAGCTCGCCCCAGTGCAGGGTATTACACTTTAACTCAACCTGAACCGTTCGACTTGGGCAGAAATCAATTTGGGTCCATGGTGTCGATGAGAATGGAAATGATGCAAAATCTTTTTAAGGAACCCGGTTAGGCTTCAGCAGTGTCCAATTCCAAACTCATACAGGAGCAAGAATAAGCTGAGTGTGAGAGGGATTTATTGGATGGGATGACCATGAGAGCCTGCAGTTTTGTGGAGAGTGGAGAAATTGGGTCCATTCCCCTTAAGACCATAGGCATCGGATAGATGAAGGCCATTCAGTCCATAGTGTCTGCTTTGTCATTAGAACCACAAAACCATAAGGTGTAGGAGAAGAAGAGGCCATTCAGTTTGCCCTGCTGTTCAATCGAATCATGGCTGACCTGATAATCCTCAACTCCACTTTCCCCCTTAACTAATAGATTAGATTTCCTCAAGTGTGGAAATAGGCCCGCTGAAGAGTAACCCACTCAGACCCATTTCCCTCCAACTAACACGCTGGGCAATTTAGCATAGCCAATTCACCTGACCTGCACATATGGGAAGAAACTGGAGCACCCAGGCACAAGGAGAACATGCAAACTCATGCAGACAGTCACCTGAGGCTGGACTTGAACCTGGGACCGTGGCACTGTGAGGCAGTAGTGCTAACCACTGAGCCACCATGCCGTTATGCTACCAGCAGAGCCTTGAATATGCTTAACAATCCATCCTGAATAGCCCTCTGCAGTAAAGAATTCCAGATGCACTCCCCTCAGCGAGAAGAAATTCCTCCTCATCTTCATCTTCAATGGGTGACCCCTTATTCTGAGATTATATCCTCTGGTCCTCAGAGGAGATCTCACTGATGGGTTCGAAACTTCAGTTGAGGAGAAACAATTTACAATGACAGGAGAGTCATTAACAAGAGAGATGTGGATGTGGAATTGCCAAATGTGCCTGAGGGGAGGACGTGAACAATGATTTTTATCCAGCATGTTCTCCTCATCAGGAATGTGCTGCCGGGAAGAGTGATGGAGCACATACAGTCATAACTTTCAGCAGGGTAGTTCAGTACTTCAGGGTACATATACATTTACATATGGGGAGGGAGTAAGGGCAATGGAATTCATTTGGTAGCTTCTTTCACAAAGCCAGAACAAGCACTATCCCGGTGTAACCTCCTCCAGCCTCAAAACCTCGCGATCTCAGTGTAACCTCCTCCAGGCCTCAAAACCTCCCTATCCTGGTGTAACCCCCTCCAGCCTCAAAACCTCCCTATCCCAGTATAAACCCCTCCAGCCTCAAAACCTCCCTATCCCGGTGTAACCTCCTCAAGCCTCAAAACCTCCCTATCCCGGTGTAACCTCCTCCAGGCCTCAAAATCTCCCTATCCCAGTGTAACCCCCTCCAGGCCTCAAAACCTCCCTATCCCGGTGTAACCACCTCCAGCCTCAAAAGCTCCCTATCCCAGTGTAACCCTTTCCAGCCTCAAAACGTCCCTATCCCAGTATAACCTCCTCCAGGCCTCAAAACCTCCCCATCCCAGTGTAACCTCCTCCAGCCTCAAAACCTCCCTATCCCAGTGTAACCCCCTCCAACCTCAAAACCTCCCTCTCCCAGTGTAACCCCGCAAAGCATGAAAAACTCCCTATCCCAGTGTAACCTCCTCCAGCCCCAAAACCTCCCTATCCCGGTGTAACCCCCTCCAGCCTCAAAAGCTCCCTATCCCAGTGTAACCCTTTCCAGCCTCAAAACCTCCCTATCCCAGTATAACCTCCTCCAGCCTCAAAACCTCCCTATCCCGGTGTAACCTCCTCCAGCCTCAAAACCTCCCTATCCCAGTATAACCTCCTCCAGCCTCAAAACCTCCCTATCCCGGTGTAACCTCCTCCAGGCCTCAAAACCTCCCTATCCTGGTGTAACCCCCTCCAGCCTCAAAACCTCCCTATCCCAGTATAACCTCCTCCAGCCTCAAAACCTCCCTATCCCGGTGTAACCTCCTCCAGGCCTCAAAACCTCCCTATCCTGGTGTAACCCCCTCCAGCCTCAAAACCTCCCTATCCCAGTATAACCTCCTCCAGCCTCAAAACCTCCCTATCCCGGTGTAACCCCCTCCAGCCTCAAAAGCTCCCTATCCCAGTGTAACCCTTTCCAGCCTCAAAACCTCCCTATCCCAGTATAACCTCCTCCAGCCTCAAAACCTCCCTATCCCAGTGTAACCCCTCAAAATCTCCCTATCCCAGTGTAACCTCCTCCAGGCCTCAAAATCTCCCTATCCCAGTGTAACCTCCTCCAGGCCTCAAAATCTCCCTATCCCAGTGTAACCTCCTCCAGGCCTCAAAATCTCCCTATCCCAGTGTAACCTCCTCCAGGCCTCAAAATCTCCCTATCCCAGTGTAACCTCCTCCAGGCCTCAAAATCTCCCTATCCCAGTGTAACCTCCTCCAGGCCTCAAAATCTCCCTATCCCAGTGTAACCTCCTCCAGGCCTCAAAATCTCCCTATCCCAGTGTAACCTCCTCCAGGCCTCAAAATCTCCCTATCCCAGTGTAACCTCCTCCAGGCCTCAAAATCTCCCTATCCCAGTGTAACCTCCTCCAGGCCTCAAAATCTCCCTATCCCAGTGTAACCTCCTCCAGGCCTCAAAATCTCCCTATCCCAGTGTAACCTCCTCCAGGCCTCAAAATCTCCCTATCCCAGTGTAACCTCCTCCAGGCCTCAAAATCTCCCTATCCCAGTGTAACCTCCTCCAGGCCTCAAAATCTCCCTATCCCAGTGTAACCTCCTCCAGGCCTCAAAATCTCCCTATCCCAGTGTAACCTCCTCCAGGCCTCAAAATCTCCCTATCCCAGTGTAACCTCCTCCAGGCCTCAAAATCTCCCTATCCCAGTGTAACCTCCTCCAGGCCTCAAAATCTCCCTATCCCAGTGTAACCTCCTCCAGGCCTCAAAATCTCCCTATCCCAGTGTAACCTCCTCCAGGCCTCAAAATCTCCCTATCCCAGTGTAACCTCCTCCAGGCCTCAAAATCTCCCTATCCCAGTGTAACCTCCTCCAGGCCTCAAAATCTCCCTATCCCAGTGTAACCTCCTCCAGGCCTCAAAATCTCCCTATCCCAGTGTAACCTCCTCCAGGCCTCAAAATCTCCCTATCCCAGTGTAACCTCCTCCAGGCCTCAAAATCTCCCTATCCCAGTGTAACCTCCTCCAGGCCTCAAAATCTCCCTATCCCAGTGTAACCTCCTCCAGGCCTCAAAATCTCCCTATCCCAGTGTAACCTCCTCCAGGCCTCAAAATCTCCCTATCCCAGTGTAACCTCCTCCAGGCCTCAAAACCTCCCTAACCCAGTGTAACCTCCTCCAGGCCTCAAAACCTCCCTATCCCAGTGTAACCCCCTCCAGCCTCAAAACCTCCCTATCCCAGTGTAACCCTCTCCAGCCTCAAAACCTTCCTATCCCAGTATAACCTCCTCCAACCTCAAAACCTCCCTATCCCAGTGTAACCTCTTCCAGCCTCAAAACCTCCCTATCCCAGTGAAACCCCCTCCAGCCTGAAAACCTCCCTATCCCAATGGGTTGCTCTGGGATTCCTGCCGAAATGGAAGATTTGCTTTTAGTTCAGAGACAGCAGTTTTCCTGTCCGGGTCAGTCTGAGCACAACTTACTGAGCAAGGCGTTACCAAGCTAAGGAGTTTGTAATTGTACTCGAGGAAGGAACTTGTTTGATTTGATCCACAAACAGGGGTGATTAATGCATCATTGCGACGAGGGGCAATGGCTAATGTTCCTTCTCTGACATTGCAGGTGGTTCCTATCTCTCCATGTAGTAAGATTTGCCGGTTCACTACGTTATTTCCCCCCATTGCCTTGTTTTAAATGCTGGGAACGTCCACAGCCCAGTTCCAAAGTGAGTGAATGGCTGGAGGCACAGTCAGTTTGTAATCACTGCCGTGTGTGAGTGTGTGTGTATATATATCTGTGTGTATAAATCTGTGTGTGTGTATATATCTGTGTGTGTGTGAATATATCGGTGTGTCTATGTGTGTGTGTGTAGTAACGCTAATCCACCTTGTTCACTGACACATTGACCGAGGTGAAGGATCACAGCAACAGAATCTGGTCCAACCCCACTTTGGCGAAGTCTGTTCACCCTTCGCACCGCACAGTAATTCATCGGAGGGGGCTCGCAAGGGAACTCTCTCTCAGTTTTTTTCCCCCCGCCTCCCCCCCACCCCACCCCCACGCAGTCCACCACATCTCAATTCATTCATTCCGGGAAGCGAGCTCACTGTGACAGGGGCTCCGAAATCTTGATCAAATCGGCTGGGATAAGGCTGTGAGACTGAGGTAAGATCACTTTTCATTTCAATAACTGCAAATCTTATCATCAGGGTCTTGTTCATTTCTCTCGGCGGTGCAGTCTTAACCCTTTCTCCCAGTCCTGGCTAGCACTCGGTGTAGCGGTCTAAACAGATGTATGGTACCTTGCCATTTCTCTCCCGGTTTACAACTGGGTGACACCCCGCATCAGTCCAGGTGAAAAGAACAGGATCTCTCGAAAAGCGACGTGAAAGTAATCCGACAGTCTCCTGCTGTACAGACACTCAGCAGTTAACAGCCCGATAACTCCGTAAACCACAGATTAAAGAGGTAGAGTGGAGTGTTTTGGGGTTTTATTAAAAGGTATTAAATTTTCTCACAAAATCTATTTGGGAGGGGGCATTGCTGACCGATTGGCACAATCCCGAAGTTTGACAAGGGGGATATTTACTGGGGCTTCAGTGCACACACAGCAAAAGGCTAAATAGGAAAACCAATAGAAGTGTCAAAATGCAAAAACATGAATCTGTGAAGTATTCCCGAGAACAATCACTTTCTCAATCAATTTAGTCAATAGCTTGGTTTTCCCAAATTTAGAAAGTAGCAACATGTCAGTGACTAAGAAGAGGGATTGGACTGACTGGATATTACACTGGGAGAGAGATCGGACTGACTAGGTATTTAACTGGGAGAGGGATTGGACTGAGTGGATATTACACTGGGAGAGAGATCGGACTGACTAGGTATTTAACTGGGAGAGGGATTGGACTGAGTGGATATTACACCGAGACAGAGATCGGACTGACTGGATATTACATTGGGAGACAGATCGCACTGACTGGATATTACATTGGGAGAGGGATCAGACTGACTGGATATTACACTGGGAGAGGGATCGGACTGACTGGATATTACGCTGGGAGAGGGATCGGACTGACTGGATATTACACTAGGAGAGAGATCGGACTGACTGGATATAAAATTGGGAGAGAGATCGAACTGACTGGATATCACACAGATATAAAAGGAGCACATTAATCTGAAACTAGACTGGGATTGGACTGATCCGATACTGGATTGGGAGGGAGGGGGTGTTTGAGGAGCAGTATGATTGGATGCGGACAGACTGGATATTGGATTGGGAGAGGGGAATTGGACTGACTGGATATTGGACTGACACAGATAGATTGGATAATGGACTGGAAAAGGGGGTTTGGCCAGACCGAATATTGGACTGGGAGAGAGGATTAGAATGATTTAATATTGGACAGGGAGAGGTATTGGATTTACTGGATATTGGACTGGGAGAAAGGGATTGGACTGACTGGACATTGGGCTGTGAGAGAGGATTGGAATGATTTAATATTGGACAGGGAGAAAGGGAGCAGACTGACCAGATTCAGGATTGGGAGAGAGGGATTGGACTAACCAGATGCTAGACTGGGATCAGACTGACTGGATACTGGACTGAGAGAGAGGGATCGGATATTGGACTGGGAGAGAGGGATCAGCCTGAGTTGAAAGTTTAGAACTTGAGAGTTTTTGGGATGAGTACTGAAACAGCAGTGACCATTCAGCCCCTCGATTCTGTTCCATTTTATCTGGGACTGTACCATCTCAACCCTTGATCCCTTCAGCATACAGAACCTATTTAGATCATTACTGAGCTGTACTTCAACTCCTTCCTCTTCCAACCCAATAAAAATCGATCTCAGTTTGAACATTTCAACCGATGATGGGCCCCAACATCTCATTAGGTTTAGCATTTCATCCGGACTTGGAAATATGTTGCTGGGTCAAAATCCTGGAATTCCCTCCCTAAAGTCATGGTGGGTCAACCTACAGCACATGGACTGCAGCAGCTCAAGAAGGCAGCTCAGCCACATCTTCTCAAGGGGCACCTAGGGGCGGGCAATAAAATGCTGGCCCAGCCAGTGACACCCATGTCCCACGAGTGAATAAAACATTTCCTTAGCCTTTAGGTGAAAGCCTGTTTTCTCACTTCACTCCAAAGTTGTGCTCCATTTGGAGTTGTACCAGATCATTTCAAATTGTGCCCAGCAGAGGGAACAATTGATCAATTCCATCCTATCATATCCTTTTATCGTTGTAAACATCTCAACCAGATTTTTGCTCAGCCTCCTCAGCTCAGAGGAACACAAGCCTGAATCTCTGCAAGCAAACCTGATGAGTTAACCCTTTCAGCTCCAGTAACATTCTGCACTGCCCACCCTCTGAGGCCTGTATTTCCTTCCAGCTCAGATCTCATTGTTGTTACTGTAGATGGGCTGTGACCAAGGCCCTTCACATCTGCGGTTTGGTGTACTAGCCCCTCCGTCAGATAAAGGCCAGCTTGTGCAGCCCTTGGGGTCACAGAGGAGCTGCCTTTCAGGTAAGATGTTAAACTGAGGCCCTAACTCCGATCAACTTGTTTCCCAGTGACACAGTAATTTGTGCCTTTTTTTGTCTCATTGAAAGGATGTGGGCATTGCTGGCTAGACCAGCATGCATTGTCTGTCCCTAATTGCCCTGGAAAAGGTGACACGTTTATCACTCTCTGCAGCCCTCGGGATAGAGGTATCATGTGGTGCTGTAGCGGCAACGTCAATGTGCTAGTAATCCAACACATCAGCTTATCATAAGAACAGGGGTAGGCCATTCAGCCCCTCGAACCTATTCCACCATTCAGTGAGATCATGGCTGATCTGTGGCCTAACTCCATATACCTGCCTTTGGCCTATATGTACCTTCACTTAACAAAAATGTATCTATCTCAGATTTAAAATTAACAACTGATCCAGCATTCACTACCGTTTGTGGAAGAGAGTTCCAAATCTCTCCCATCCTTTGTGTGTGGAAGTGCTTCCTTGCATCTCTCCTGAACAGTCTGGCCCTAATTCTCAGACTGTGCCCCTTGCTCTAGAATTCCCAATCAACGGGAATAGTTGATCTTTATCTGCCCCGTTGTTTCCTGTTAATGTCTTGAAGACCTGGTCAGGTCAACCTCTTAACCTTCTCAATTCTAGAGTATTGTTCTGAGGCAGTGGGTTCAAATGCCATGGTAGATAGTGATATTTAAATTCACCAAAGATCTGGCCTATTGGTGAGCATGTAACAATTATTGAAAAGTTCTGTCTGGTTCACGAGTGTCTCTTACAGAAAGGAATCTGTTTCTGACTGACATGTGATCCCAGAATTGAATTGAATTGATTGTCACGTGTACCGAGGCACAGTGAAAAGCTTTGTCTTGTGAGCAATACTGAGTTACGTAGCACAGATTGTAAATAATAGATAAACAGCGGCAAAAACAAAAACACAGGTACAGGCAAATGTTCAGAGTTTGTGAGTCCATTCAGCATTCCAGTAGGGTAGAAACTGTTTTGAAACCGGCTGGTGCGTGTGTTCAGGCTTCTGTACCTTCTCCCCGATGGTAGAAGTTATAGAAAAACATTGCCAGGGTGGGATGGATCTTTGAGAATGCTGGCGGCCTTTCCTTGACAGCGGGCCTGGTAGATGGATTCTGTAGATGAGAGGTTTGTCTTTGTGATTGTCCAGGCCGAGTTCACCACTCTCTGTAACTGTCTCCGATCTTGAATGGTACAGTTGCCATCCCAGGTAGTGATACATCCAGACAGAATGCTCTCGATGGTGCACCTATAAAAGTTGGCAAGGGTATTCGCCGTCATGCCAGATTTCCTCAGCTGCCCGAGGAAGAAGAAACATTGTTGGGCCTTTGTAACCAGTGCGTCCACATGAAGAGTCCAAGAAAGCTTGTTGTGGATGACCACTCCCAGGAGCTTGACACTCTCCACTCGTTCCACCTCTGTGCTGTTAATGTGTAAGGGGGGCATGAGTAACATCCCGCCGAAAGTCAATAATTTGCCAGCATTGAGAGCTAGGTTGTTCTTTTCCAAGTCTTTCACTTCCCGTCTGTAGCCTGTTTCGTTGCCATCTGAGATCAACCGACAATGGTGGTGTCATCAGCGAACTTGTAAATGGCATTAGTCTGGTGTGATCCCAGATCCGCAGTAATGTGGTTGAAATGTCCCTATGTTCTTGTCTGTTCTATTTTTCTCTTTGAAGTAAAGGCCAGCATTCCCTGTGCTTTCACCCACTGAACTTAGATGCTAGTTTTTTGTGATTCATGCACAAGGGAAATGGAGCAGCTAATATGTGCACTGAGACACTCCCACAACCAGCAAGGTGAAAATGATCAGATAATCTGTTTCAGGGGATGTTGTTTGAAGGATTACACTAGCCAGGACACTTGGCAAGAATTCATCTATTCTTCTTCGATACAGTAATGGGATCTTCCTGGTTCCACTGAGATCGGAGTCAGGATCTCAGCTTAACATCTCACCTGAAAGGCAGCATCTCTGTGTCCCCAAGGACTGCACAGGAATATCTGCCTGGAATCCATGCCCATTTTCCTGTGATGGTGCTATGAACTCACAACTTGCTGATTCAAGGGCAAATGCTAACTGACTGGAAAGTCTCTCAGGAACCCAGGAACAGGAGTATGTCACTGTCAGCTGTCAGTCAATATGACCATGGCCGATTGCAAATTCTGTATCCCCACAACCCTTTGGTAATTGGAAATCTATCGATCTGTACCTTAAACATTACTCAAAGACTGAGCTTCCATGTTATTACGTGGTGGAGAATTCCAAAGGTTCACAATCTTTGGAAGGGAAAATAAACCTCTCCTCATCTCAGATCTAAGTGGTTTCCACGTAATTTATAAATGGCACCCCGGTTCCTGACTGCACAACCACACGAAACATCTAATCTGCATCTAATCTGACTAGCCTTTTAAGAATTCTGTAAATTTCAATGCGATTACCCCTCATTCTTCAAAATTCCATGGATCCAGTTTGCCCAATCTCTCCAATGATAGTTGTCTTTTCCCTAGGATGGGGGATTTCAAGAATAGGGGGCACATTTTTTAAGGTGAGAGGAGAGAGACATAAGGGATCATTTTTTTACACAGAGGGTGGTTCATGTATGGAATAAGCTTCCTGAGGAAGTGGTGGATGTGGAAAAGATGTTTGGATAGGTACATGAAGAGGAAAGGTTTGGAGGGATATAGGCCAGGAGCAGGCAGGTGGGACTAGTTTAGTTTGGGATTATGGTTGGCACGGACTGGTTGGACCGATGGGTCTGTTTCTGTGCTATATGACTCTATGACAGTCCCACTACCCCAGGAATAAATTTGTTGCGCTCCCTCTATGGTAATATCTTTCCCCAATTAAGGAAACCAAAACCGCACACAGTACTCCAGGTACAGTCTTATGAAGCCCCTATGCAATTGAAGCAAGATTTCACTAATCCTCTGCTCAAATCCTCTTATGATCCTTAGTGAATTTCAATGAAGTGATTTAAAGTGTAGTCACTGTTGTGAAACAGGCGATACTGGCAGACAATTTGTGCACAGCCCTCTGCTACCAATGGCAATATCACAATGACGAGATAGTTGGTTTTTGCGATGTTCTTGCTAACTATTGGCGGGAGAGCACTCTCCTGTGAAATATCAAACTGAGGTCGCAACAGTCTGATCAGGTAGGTGGAAAAGACCCCATGTCATTATTGTGAAGAACTATAGAGGAGTTGTGTCCGAGTTAACATTCATGTCTCACTCAACAACAAAAAGAACCCGATGAGCTGATCACCAATCACATTATTGTTGTGGGAGCTTGCTCAGTGCAAATTCACTACAGTGCTTCCTGTATTCCTTGTGGGTCACTTTAAAAACACTGAGATGGCTGTAAAGCACTTTGAGAGTTCTGGGCGTCATGAAATGCAATATAAATGTGAATTTTTAAGTGACTGCAGCCAGGTATAACTAATCATATTTAGCAAGTAGTCCACAGGTAACAGACACACAGAATCAAACAATGAGCAACAGAACACTAGATTCATGGTCAGTAGACATTAAAGGGAATTGGAATACAGGGACTCAGGAATTAAAATATATGACTCTGTGGTAATGTGAATGCAGGAAAATAAATACATAAAAGAAGGTGTTTGATATGCTTGCCTTTATTGGTCAGGGCATTGAGTATAGGAGTTGGGATATCATGTTGCAACTATACAGGACATTGATCAGGCCACTTTTGGAATATTGTGTGCAATTCTGGTCTCCTTCCTATTGGAAGGATGTTGTGAAACTTGAAAGGGTTCAGAAAAGAATTACAAGTACGTTGCCAGGTTTGAAAGCTTTGAACTATAGGGAGAGGCTGAGTAGACTGGGGGCATTTTCCCTGGAGCATCAGAGGCTGAGAGGTGACCTTATAGAGGTTTATAAAATTATGAGGGGCATGGATAGAATAAATAGACAAAGTCTTTTCCCTGGGGTGGGGAGTCCAGATTAGAGGGCATAGGTTTAGGGTGAGTAGAGAAAAATATAAAGATATAAAGGGGCAACTTTTTCACAGGGAGGGTGGTACGTGTATGGAATGAGCTGCCAGAGGAAGTGGTGGAGGATGGTACAATTGCAACATTTAAAAGGCATCTGGATGGGTATATGAATCGGAAGAGTTTAGAGGGATATGTGCCAAGTGCTGACAAATGGGACTAGATTAGATTGGGATGTCTGGTCAGCATGGACGAGTTGGACCGAAGGATCTGTTTCTGTGCTGTACATTTCTATGACTCTATTGTTTCCTTGAGTGATGTATTTATTCAAAATAACAATGGGGGGGGGGCATGGTGGCTCAGTGGTAAGCACTTGCTGCTTCACAGTGCCAGGGAACTGCGTTCATTCCACTCTTGGGTGTCTGTCTGTGTGGATTTCTTCCCACAGTCCAAAGATGTACAGGTTAGGTGGATTGGCCATGCTAGATTGCCCAAAGTGTCCAGGGATGTGCAGGCTATTTGGGTTAGCCATGGGAAATGTGGGGTTACAGGGATAGGGTGGGGGGGCTGAGTCTGGGTGGGATGCTGTTCAGAAGTTTGGTGTGGACTCAATGGGCCAAATGGCCTCTTCTGCACTGTAGGGATTCGATGATAACAATGGTTGTCATAGAAATAGCTCTTAAAACAGAAATTGAGAGTGAGAAATGTTTAGGGACAGGATTTAGGTTCCATGCAGGAAGCTGAAGGTATAGCTATCCAATGGCGGAGTGATTAAAACTGGGAATATGCAAGTCCAAATGAGGTGAAGCAAAGTGATCTTGGAGGGCTGTGGGACCAGATGGGATTAGAGGAACAGGGAGATGAGACCAGGGAGGGATTTGAACGGGAGAGTGAGAATCTTAAATTCATCTTTGCCTCAACAAAGCAGGAGCCAATTCATTGATGAAACATGTGCCTATAACTTCACAGGAAAGGTACTGAAGAGGCAGTTTGGTGACTGATTGAGCCTCCAGAGGTGACGATGAAGAGGAACATGCTGTCACTAACCTACAGGGATATCCTCTGCACACTGTTTCTCTGCCTCACCTCCTCAGCACAGAATCTACCCGGGAGGGACCCGAATCTTGTGCAATCTCTTTACAGTCGGCTTCCAGCCCAGGACCTGCCTGCCATCCCAGATGGAACTGAAATTGCTGGGTTTCTCATGAGAGATATCCCAAGGAGGTAACAAAGAGGCTGAATTGTCACTGGGGATTGGTGGGCTGGTCAGTGTATAACCTGTGATTGAATCCAATTGAATTAGGCCATGTAGAATTACATAGCACACAAGGAGACCATTTAGTCCATCATACTGGTACTGAGCAGAGGGCATCATCTGAGGAGTCACACATTCAACACAGAAACGAGGAGGAAATTCTTCTCTCAGAGGGTAGTGAATCTGTGGAATTCTTTACCACAGGGGGCTTTCCAGGCGGGGATATTAATTAAAAGCAGGCCATGGTAGGATTTTAATGAGTGAGGTATTCAGGTGTCATGGGAGAAGGCATGAAAGTAGAGTTGAGGGTGATCAGATCAGCCATGACCTCAGTGAACAGCAGAACAGACTCAATGGGCTGAATGGTCTCCTTTTGCTCCTATATTGTATGGTCTTGTGACTAGGGTCCGAGTTTGACAGGGACTTAACCATAGCTACCCCACCTCTGTGGTTAATTTATTGGAGGAGCTGACTGTATATTTCTTCAGTAATGCCACTTGAGAATTGTTGCTTAATCTCTGGTATTGGCACTTACAACTTTTCCTTGAAAAATAAAGAATTTAAATGCTTCTATCATCCTCATTCAAATCTGTGCTCACATTTTGTTTGCCAGGCTGTGTCACTGTCTGAATAACTCCTGCTAAAGATTCCTCAGTGAGTACAAATTGGTCCCACTGGTCCCACAAACTGGACCTCTCACAAACTTTGCTGACTTTTGGCATCATTCAGCGCTGATCGAAGTGGAAAACATTTCTGCCAACCCTGTGTATCTAATCTGTTGGCCATAAGAAACAACTCCCTCCTGCCAACAGAAGTAATCTGGATGGATTCTCTCTTTCTTATTGATTCCACCATAAATCCAGGAAACACAGTTTAATCTTCTCCAGGTTTGTCCTTTGACCAGTTGCTCAACAACTTTCAGTTCAATAACTAACATTTCCTCAACATGTGGATCTATAAATCGCTGCTCCTTGCCTGACTGATGTTTCTTTGGATGGCTTGACACCATTGAACATTGTAACTATTTAAGCTCCTTCAGTCATTGCAATAAGGTTAAGGTCAGAGACACACACACACACACACATGTTCAAGAGTGAGCATTCTTGACTGTGAGAACGTATACTTTTTCTATTCCCTAACACCCTTTGTGTTACAGAGTTGCTTGTCGTTCAACTTTAATCTTGAGACATACTATCCCTGTGCCATTGTTGTTGGCTGTAAGGTCTGTATCAATCTTGGTATATGACCTAGAATATAGTGACACTCACCTTCAGGCAGTGCTGCCTATAGCTACAGGCTGAATTCAGAGGTGGGCTCTAATACTGAGTACACATGAACTTGCAAATTGGAACACCATCCAGAACGCCAAGTAGCAAATGAGGATTCATTGAGCTGCCTCCCACTAAGACATACACCACCAGAGGTACCACCTCTGGAAGAGTTTCTAATGGAAATTTCTTCACACTCTTCCAGTGACAGGTGATAATATCAGACTTTGGACACAGAAGGATCCAGTCCTGGCCAAACTGTGGTGATGGGGAAACCAAAGGGCCATCACAACCAGAACTGAAGCCTTTTTGGACTCAGACAGACCAGATCACAGTCGAGTACGACATATTTTTATGGGGAGCAAAAGTGATTGTCCCGAGCAAAGGTCCTCGCCAGATACTGACTAAACTCCGCCAGGGGTTTCCAAAATAAAGATGTTGGCAAAGAGGTTATGTCTGGTGACCAGGACTGGATGCAGACATAGCTGCATTGGTGGGGCAAAGATTACTGCCAGCAACTCCTCCACATTTGTGGGAATGACTGGGTAAACCCTGGACTCAATCATACATTGACTTTGCAGGTCCTTTCATGGGCTCAATGTTCTTAGTCATTATGGACACCCACTTAAAGTGGTTGGACATGCATAGAGCTCATTTGTCAAACACGAGGGTGACAGTAGAAAACCTGTGAGCATCTTTTCCAATACACAGACTCCTGGAAATGTTGGTTACAGATAACGGGCCATCGTTTACCAGCAGGAAATCTGAGTATTTCCTAAAGTCAAAAGGTATTCATAATAGGACCAGCTCCACACCATTCATCATCCAATGGTCCGGCAGAAAGAGCAGTCCAAACTTTGAAAGCAGGCTTAAAGAAACAGCCTACAGCTTCACAAGATACCAAACTGTCCCGGTTCCTGTTTGATTATAGGATCAGCCCTCATGTAACTACACAGACAGCTCCAGCAGAGTTGCTAATGGAGAGAAGACTCTACACCAGGTTAAATCTGATCTTCCCAGAGCTAGGGAAGGGTGAAATGGAATCAGGAGTGTCGATGCTGGCTACAAGACTCCCCCAAATTGGGGAGAGATAGTTAACTTCAGGGATGAAGTTTGGTGTAGGAACCACAAGAATGGCCCGGCATGGGGAAGAGGGATGGATGATGCAAGGTCAGGTCCCGTGATTTAGAAACTTCGTGTCGGTCTGATGGTTCTGGAGAGGCACGTGGACCGTATGAAAGCTGCAAACTCACAAACGATTCGGGAGCAAACGTGCCCAGCTCCTCGACAGCCTTTCCGATTGTTCCCGAACCCGTGGGTCCTCCCTCTCCATCAGGTGTTGGAGATACCTCGCAATCTGAGATGGACACGGGTGTCTTCACCTGCAACTGGAAATTTCTTCAGGCTGCGCTGGGATTCATTCGGTGCAACAAAATTGGATTCCAAGCGACACTGCTGCCACCAGATTGTATGACAATGTGATGCCAACCGCTGCCCGACATATGGTTTAATTGATAGCTACTTCCATCCCTCTTCGTTGTCACCGGGCCTGCTTGGTCTTGAGGGGGAGAGGAATACCAGGAGCTAACCGAACCCAGTCATCCAGACTCAAAATGTTAGCTCACTCACTCTCTCTCTCTCTCTCCATGAATGCTGACCCATTGTGATCCCCAGCATTTAGTACGATAAAACTCTTGTCATAAACATGATGTAGTTTATTGCACGATAGCATTCTGGACAAATTACAGTAGTACAGTTGGCATTGTTACTAAGACAATGAAGACTTCAAGATGGTTGGAATGTCTCCTTCGAGAGTAGTTCAGCCTTTCTTCACCCAAGCCCCAATGGCATCAGTTTGGGTGGAGCTTAATGCACTCTGCAGTATTAACCCTTTCAGAGCCATTCATTTGTACATTCATATCTTGCCTCGCTTTCTCTCCTAGTGCCTGCTCTCAGTCTCCTCTAAGACCTCCCTCCCTCTGCTTACCATTCAGAGCTGTTGTGTTTGAATTGAACAGATTGTAAATGTAAAACCATGATTGCTAATGCTGTCTCCAAGCTCAGGGTTTATTTGAGTACACTCTGATTGCTGACTGTACTAACTTTCCTTTCCCTGTTTAATGCTGTTTTGTTCCGTGAAGATATTATTTCATAGTGGAGGAGGACATCTCTCCTGTGACAGTGACAGTCACACCATGTGAAGCCCCTTTACAATGGACCCTCGCTCTTCAAGTACTTCCGGACCAACCCCGCCGAGAGGGATCAGGTGAGGGACCAGTTAAATTTGGTCTCACTATCTTTCTTTCCTTCATTCGTGGGCTGAGTGTGTCACTGTCTAGTTCAGTGTTTATTGTCTATCCCTAATTGCCCAAAGGGCTACTAAGAGTCAACACATTGTTGTGGAGTCACTTGTAGGTCAGACCAAGTTAGGACGGCAGAGTTTCGTCGCTAAACTGCATTAATGAACCAGATGGGGTTTTACAGTACTGTGATGGTTTCATGAATTCAAACTGTACCATCTACAACAGTAGGACTCAAACCCATGTCCCCTGAACATTAGCCCTGGATTTGAAATTCCATAGCCTGGTGACTACACCACCACCTCCCCTGAATGCCACTGGGATGGAGCACCAATTGGATTGAGTGAAACTGGGATTGAGTGACACTGGGAGTGAGTGAAACTGGGAGTGAGGGACACTAGGATTGAGTGTCACTGGGAGTGAGTGTCGCTGGGAATGAGTCATACAGTCACAGAGTTATAGGATCAGCACAGAGACAGGCCCTTTGGCGCAAACTGGTCCATACTGACCAAAATGTCCATCCACGTTAACCCCATTTCCCTGCATTTGGCCTATATCCTTCAAAACTTTTCCTATCTGTGCATTTTTCCAAATGCCTTTTAAATGTTGTTAATGTACCCGCATCAACCACTTCTGCAGACAGCTCATTCCATATGCGTACCACCCTCTGTGTAAAAAAGTTGCCCCTCAGGTTCCCTTTTATTCTTTCCCCTCTCACCTTAAACTGATTCCACAATCCTGGGGAAAAGACTGAGTGCATTCACCCTATCCATGCCTCTCATGATCTCATGTATTTCTATAAGATACCCCTCAGTCTCCTACGCTTTAAAGAAAAAAGTCCTAGTTTATCCAACCTCTCCCTAAAACTCAGACGCTTGAGTCCTGGCAATATCCTGGTAAATTTCTTCTGCACTCTTTCCAGTTTAATAACATCCTTCCTACAACAAAGGGGACCAAAGCTGAACACAATACTCCAAGTGCAGCCTCACCAATGTCCTGTATAACTGCAACATAACTTCCCAATTTCTATACTCAGTGCCCTGACTGATGAAGGCCAGTGTGTCAAAAGCCTCCTTCACTGCCCTGTCTACCTGGGACTCCACTTTCAGAGAACCGTGCACCTGAACTCCAAGGTTCTTCTGTTCCACTACACTCTTAAAATCCGACCATTCACCATGAAACTCCTGCCTTGATTTGACTTTCCAAAATGCAAGACATCACACTCATCTATATTAAACTCCATTTGCCATTTCTCGGCCCACTTCCCCAACTGGCCAAGGTCCTGCTGCAATTTCTGATAACCTTCCTCACTGTCCATGATACCGCATATTTTGGTGTCATCTACAAACTTACTAATCATGCCTTGTACATTCTCATCCAAGTTATTGATGTAGATAACAAACAGCAATGGGCCCAGCACCGACCCCTGAGGCACTCCACTAGTCACAGGCCTCCAGTCCAGCTAGCTTCCACTAATACCCTCTGCTTCCTACCATCAAGCCAATTGTGTATCCAATTTGCTAGCTTGCCTTGGATTCCATGCAATCTAACCTTCCAGAGCAGCCTCCAATGTGGAACCTTATCAAAAGCCTTACTGAAATCAATATGGACTGCGTCTACCACCCTGCCCTCGTCAACCTTCCTGGTCACTTCATCAAAGGACTCTAACGAATTTGTGAGGCATGATCTCCCATGCACAAAACCATGCTGACCTCTTCTAATCAAACCCTGTCTTTCCAAATGTGCATATATCTTATCTCTCAGAACTGGGAGTGAGTGTACTCAGTGTGTCACGGGGAGCGAGTCTCACTGGGAGAGATTGTGTCACTGGGAGTGAGTGACACTGGGAGTGAGTGAAACTGGGAATGTGTGACACTGGGAGTGAGTGTCATTTATAGGCTAATTGAGTGAATAAACATCATGTGAAGCAGAGAGCTTGTGTTAGAAGTTGAAAAGTTGATAAAACTCAGCTGTCCGTGTTTACTTTGTACCAATTCCAAAAAGCTGATTGTTTTCCTAATAACTTTCTGAAAGTTTCTATTTGTGTGTAAGCCCCAGTGATTGAGAAAACACCCTAGAACCTTTCCCTGTTCCGTGTTCTACATCAGTACCTCAAGCTGCTCAAGGTACCCAACCTGCAATCTGTGAAGAATGCCCCAATAAGGAAATAAATTAATACCTTGTGCCCGTATCAAAGCTGAAAGAGTGAGATTCTCAAACTGACTTCAAAGAGGAGAGAGTGAGGCACTGATGAACACAAAACCTATGGTCCTCTGCTCTAACATTATGATCTCAAGCTCATCCAAAGTTCACTTCGTGGATGTTTTACAAACTGGTTTTGATTAATGGCTTGACAAGTCTTTAATGTTTTAAATCCCATTGAATTGGAACCTCCCCGAGCTGAAATCACTCAGTGAGATCTAAGGTTTGGATTCAGAACCCAGAGGAGACACTAAGTAGCAGAGACACCATAATCCAGGCATGATTTACAACGTCAGTCTGAACACTATGGCAACCAGGTAACACAAACACACCTGCAAAGTGTTATTTGTAAGTCCAATCATTCATGGCTTGATTCCAATAGAGGTGTCAAGGTGCATTACTTATGAAAAGTAAGTATTATCACACTTGTTCCAGCAAAGAGTGAAATGGTGATTGATGCAGATATTGTAAGTCCTGGTGAAATATTTGTGGGCGGCACGGTGGCCCAGTGGTTAGCACTGCTGCCTCACAGCGCCTGTAGACCCGGGTTCAATTCCCGACTCAGGCGACTGACGTGATTGATGCAGATATTGTAAGTCCTGGTGAAATATCTGTATTTCTATCTGATTTAAGGCAATATTTAGCGGTGGAAAGACTGGGGAGTAGCGAGCAGGCAATTTCAAATTTTCTTTTTTGCGATCACTTTTACCTGAGTCAGAAAGTTCAAGCTCCACACCAGTGATTTCGAATCATAGAGTTTTACAGTATAGAGTAAGACCATTCAGCCCAACACACCTGTGACATCTCTTTGAAAGAAACTGTCCATTATTTTGCTCAGAGGGATGAAGGATTATTGAGAAAAGCAGAAACGATGAATTGAGGTTGAAATCAGATTGGCTGTGATCTTATTGAATGGTGGAACAGGATTGAAGGGCAGAGTGGCCTCCTCTGGATTCTTGTTATCCTCTAGGTATCGGTCCATCTCTTCTCTTGTCCACATTTCCAAGGGTTGGGGACCTGGACGTTCCTTGGATTGGCGCATGCTTGTGGACAAGGTGCTGCAGAGTTTGCCTTTGCTCTCTCTGGGGTGGTTGACCCAAAGCCTCTCCTACTCTTATTCCTTGCCACTGGAGACATTGGAAGGATTTAACGCAGTGACAACCAACCCCTTCAACCATACTCCTTTCATGGTCAGAGAACCCAGGGTGGGACTTGAACATGGAGCTTCTAACTCTCACAGTGTCGCTGGGTCAAAATCCTGGAATTCCCTCCCTCAGGGCATTGTGGGACCATCTGCATCAAATGGACTGCAGCGGTTTAAGGGTAGCAGGGGACTCACAGGCAATCAGTGCAGGCCCAACCAGCCCACATGCTGACAGGAAGTGAAAGGCAGGCCTTCAAGTTAGTCCTATACCCGACAAAACTAGTTTCCTTTGCGTCAATATCCAACTTCAATAGAACCTGGTCCCACCAGCCTTTCAGGTTGTGTAGCTCTCACGGAAAGAAGGCTCAATGTGGCAAAGTCTCCCTCATTTCCCTTCTGTCTCAGGTTTAACTCTGACTCCTTAGTTACCGGGCCTCTTTACTGGAACAGCATTTTCTCCCAATTTGCTCCCTCAAAATGTTTTGTCATTTTGAACTGCTTCATTAAATATCCTATTAACATCGACAAATATCCCCAGCTTCTCCATTTTTGCTGTTATTCCCATTAAAATAGGAAGGGTTTAGAGGAACGTGGGCTAAATGCTGGTAAATGGGACTAATTCAATTTAGGATATCTGGCCGGTATCGATGAGATGGACCGAAGGGTCTGTTTCCACACTGTACATCTCTATGACTCTATAATTCCCAACGTTTGTGTTTCAACTTAGGCTTTGCTGATTTTTTTTAACAAACTTTAATTAAAATTTTCAAATTTAATGCTTTTATATTTTCATCTGCATGTGCATGGGCGTTGTTTGGAGACAAAATAACTGCTGATTCTGAAATCCGAGGTAGACAGGCAGGAGGCTGGCAGAACACAGCAAGCCAGGCAACATCAGGAGGTGGAGAAGTCAACGTTCCAGTGTAACCCTTCTTCAGGGCTGGGGTGGGGGTAAGGGGAGCTGCAGATAAAGAGGGTGGTGGGGGCAGGGGGTGAGGTGGGAATAGGTGAAGACAGGTAGAGGGTATGACTTGGTTGGTCAATGTGAGGGATGAATCCAATTGGTGGCAGGGAGCCATGGAAGGGAGGTGGGAGGAGGTCGAGGGGGATAGGAAGGGAGGTTATTTGAAATTGGAGAACTCAATGTTGAGTCCTCTGAGCTGTAGGCTGCCCAGGCGGAAGGTGAGATGTTTTTCTTCCAATTTGCAGTTTGGTTCCTTGTGGCAATGGAGGATGCCAAAGATGGTCATGTCAGAAAAGGAGTGGGAAGGGGAATTAAAATGGGTGGTGACTGTGGGGTCCAGTTGGCCCCGGTTGAAATGCTTGGTGAACCGTACCTTGAGTTTACATTTATTCTCCCCGATATAGAGAAGACCACAACAGGAGCACCTGATGCAGTAAACTAGGTTGGAGAAGAGGCAGGTGAACTTCTGTCTTATATAGAATTTGTTGCCCATCCTCAATTGCTCTTAAACTGAGTGGCTTGACAGGCTGTTTCAGAGAGCAGTTAATAGTCAACCACACCCACTGTGGGCCTGGAGACCAGGTAAGGATTTCTCCAGATCTCTGCAGATGGGCTCTCTTTGACAATCGACAATAGTTTAATGGTCACCATCACTGAGTACTAGGATGTAGAAGTTATGCTGCAGTTGTACAAAATCCTGGTTAGATCCCCCCCCCCCACCCCCCCCCCCCCCCCCGCCCAACCTTAGAGTACTGTGGGCGGACCAGGGCACTAGACCTCAGGAAGGGTATATGGGCCTTGGAGAGGTTATGTTATGAGAAAGATTATACAAATTAGATCTGTTTTCTCCAGAATAGAGAACAGAAAGGAGTGAAGTCTTCAATGTATTAATAGCAAAAGATACGCTAGATAAAAATAAACAATTCATGTTGACTTGAAATTCTAGAACTAGGAAGCACAGTGTGAGAATTGGGGCCAGACCGTAGAAGAGAGATGTTAGCAAGCACTTCCACACACAAAGGGTGGGAACGGTTTGGAACTCTCTTCCAGAGGATGATGAATCAGTTGTTCATTTTAAATCTGAGATAGATACACTTTTGTTAAGGGGAAGCATGAAGGGATGTGGGCCAAAGGCAGGTATATGGAGGTAGGCCACTGATCAGCCATGATCTCATTGGATGGTAGAGCAGGCTCAAGGGGCTAAATGGCCGACTCCTGTTCCTCTGTTCCTAACTCACCCTCAGATCCTGTTCCTATATACCTATCTGACAATACTACTTTAGACAGTAGTTTCTATTACTGCTGAAAATGTGTTGCTGGAAAAGCGCAGCAGGTCAGGCAGCATCCAAGGAACAGGAGAATCGACGTTTCGGGCATAAGCCCTTCTTCAGGAATGAGGAAAGTGTGCCCAGCAGGCTAAGATAAAAGGTAGGGAGGAGGGCCTTGGGGGAGGGGCGTTGGAAATGTGACAGGTGGAAAGAGGTTAAGGTGAGGGTGATAGGCCAGAGTGGGGTGGGGGCGGAGAGGTCAGGAAGAAGATTGCAGGTTAGGAAGGCGGTGCTGAGTTCGAGGGTGCAGGTTAGCACCGCCTTCCTAACCTGCAATCTTCTTCCTGACCTCTCCGCCCCCACCCCAGTCTGACCTATCACCCTCACCTTGACCTCTTTCCACCCATCCCCAAGGCCCTCCTCCCTACCTTTTATCTTAGCCTGCTGGACAAACTTTCCTCATTCCTGAAGAAGGGCTTATGCCCGAAACGTCGATTCTCCTGTTCCTTGGATGCTGCCTGACCTGCTGCGCTTTTCCAGCAACGCATTTTCAGCTCTGATCTCCAGCATCTGCAGACGTCACTTTCTCCGAGAAGTTTCTATTACCTAACCATCCACCAAATTTGAATGAGTGATTGGACAATATTCGCACAGAGAAGGCTGGGACTGATTACAAGGGCACCGATTCCAATAGGGGGGGGGGGTTGTGATTCTGGTATTAGACACCATGGCCTCAAGTTTGAAAGAATATACAGTCATTCCGATATAACACCATAGTCCAGTTCTCATGCAATTTTGCGTTGTAATAAAATCAAATAATTGCAGCGTCATGTAAACGATTGGGCCAGAATCACGTGATAACTAATACAGATAAGGAAAGTTCAAGTTCTACAAATATTGGTCTAAATTTTTCGATCGTGTTAAAGAAACACGCTCTATAGCAGAACTGACTGTAACTGAAAAGAGAGACGTGCTATCAATGCATCTCAACCTGCACTCATCAGGACAAACACAAGAATGCCAAATTTCAGACAAGTCCCACTTTTTATACTAGAGGGAGCAAAGGTGATGATTTGTTGGCAAAGTCCAGTTGGCTGAAACATTACAATAGAGAAAGCAATGGGTTTCCCACACTCCTGGGAAATTCAGAATAGGTGCAAGGTTTGAACACATTCCTTTTATCCGCAAAGAATGGGTCCCTCTGCACCCTCTCCCCTGCTTTCTGAATTGTTGTGATTATTTGGAAATTTTGGGATTTTTGCACTTGTCCTAAAGAGTGTAAGGTGAAAGGTCTTAGCTAAAAGTCTGTTTTTAACCAATTTTCAAGTTTAATCCCAATAAATAACTGCTTGGCAGAATATAACTGTCAACCCCAAACTCAGTATTCCCTAATCTTTATTTATTGAGCTGCCTCTGATAGCCAATTCAAACTTGGTACCATTGCTGAGACCAAACAGTTTCCCCCAATTGATTCAGTCCAGGTTTTGACCCCCTCTTAAAGTTCCTCACAGACTTCTCTTCATTAAATAAACAGTTTGAGCTTCTTCAATCGATTTACATAACTGAAGGTCCGAAGGAGAGAACCCTTGGCTTTCTTTAAAATACCATCAGGGGATTACTTAGAGAGCTCAATGGTCTTTGATTTAACATCTCATCCAAATGATAGAACCTCTGACAATGCAGCACTCTCTCAGCACTGATCCTCGGACAGTGCAGCTGTCCCTCAGTACTGACACTCTGACAGTATGGCACTCCCGCAGTACTGACCCTCTGACAGTCCAGCACTCCCTCAGCACTGCCTCTCCGACAGTGCAGTACTCCCTCAGTACTGCCACTCCGACAGTGCAGTACTCCCTCAGCACTGACCCTCTGACAGTGCAGCACTGCTTCAGTGCTGATCCTCCGACAGTGCGGCGCTCCCTCAGTACTGACCCACTGACAGTGCGGCGCTCCCTCAGTACTGACCCACTGACAGTGCGGCGCTCCCTCAGTACTGACCCACTGACAGTGCGGCGCTCCCTCAGTACTGACCCACTGACAGTGCGGCGCTCCCTCAGTACTGACCCACTGACAGTGCGGCGCTCCCTCAGTACTGACCCACCGACAGTGCGGCACTCCCTCAGTACTGACCTCTGACAGTGCAGTACCCCTCAGCACTGACCCTCCGACAGTGCGGCACTCCCTCAGTACTGACCCTCCGACAGTGCAGCACTCCCTTAGTACTGACCCTCCAACAATGCAGCACTGCCTCAGTACTGACCTCTGACAGTGCAGTACCCCTCAGCACTGACCCTCTGACAGTGCAGCACTCCCCTCAGCACTGACCCTCCAACAGTGCAGCACTCCCTCAGCACTGCCCCTCTGACAGTGCAGCACTCCCTCAGCACTGCCCCTCTGACAGTGCAGCACTCCCTCAGCACTGCCCCTCTGACCGACCTCTGGTGCAGTACCCCTCAGTACTGACTCTCTGACAGTGAAGCACTCCCTCAGTACTGACCTTCCGACAGAGCAGCACTCCCTCAGTACTGACTCTCTGACTGAGCGGCACTCCCTCAGTACTGACCTTCCGACAGAGCAGCACTCCCTCAGTACTGCACTGTGATGTTTGCTTGGATTTTTGTCTTTAATCTGGAATTTGGATTTTGTACCCCAGACTCAAAAACAAGATTCACAAAAACTGACCCCGAATGAACATTCTTTTAACCTCAGTCCTTCTTCTGTGAACAGGTGAGTCCGAGCATCTTCACCTACAGATGGATCCCCAGCCTCCTGTCAGTGGAGAAAGTGTGGAATTGTTTTCCTATCGAGGTAATGACGTTGAATCTTATGCTGCTGCTGAAAGTCCGGCTGGTATCTACAGCCTGGAGTTGGTGTCCATCGAGAGGGACACCATTTTCAATATCTACGCCACAACCACCCCTGGATCTGATCAAGCGTACCCCAAACTACCCAGTGACCCGAGACTGGGTGTGACTTTTGTACGGCACACCAGCATGTCCCTGGTGTGGAAGCCAAGTCCAACTATCTCCTGCTTACAGCAGCCTGCTCAGTACTGTGTGGTCATCAATCGGGAGCACAATTACAAAAGCCTCTGTGCTGTTGAAGCTAAACTCAGAGAAAGCACTCATTCCAAAAGGGTGTGGTGGCCTGATATGGACCGGGGGATGCCAGAGTCTCTGCGCCTCAATGCTATGGTCAATCACCCAACCTTTAGTGCTCGGTCCACTACGTTCTCAGCCAGTCGCCAGGGAGAAATTCGGAAAACCTGCACTGGGACCAAACATGGCTTTACTGTGTCCCAGCTCAGGCCCAGCACCCAGTATTATGTAGATGTCTTCATTGTGAATCTGCTGACCAACATCAGTGCGGCCTACATGGGGACGTTTGTGAAGACCAAAGATGAGGTAAAACACAATGTGTTGGAGCTGAAAGGTGGTCGAGTGATGGAGATCCCCATCAAACCAGGTGCTTCCAGAATCTTACAATACAGACCAGCATCCTCTCACTACGCGGTCACTGTCTCCCTTCATTCCTGCTACCAGCCGGTCCATGTCCAAATCAGGCAGAACCGAAGGTTAGTGGCAAACCAGCATGTGGAGGGAGTGAAACATTTCCAATTCGTCGGCAAGCCTAAAGCCAGGTACCAGCTCCGTCTCAAAGCCGACAAAACGGGCCGGACCTTACTGAAAGTTCACATGACCACTCACCGTGACAAACAGCCCTTCCCCAGCCTGCCCCGAGACACCCGACTCAAAGTCTTCGACCGACTGCGGAGCTGCTCGTCTTTAACTGTCGCCTGGCTCGCCACGCGGGAGCCAAACAAATACTGTGTCTACAGGAAGCGGGTCACGGACCGGGAGAACCCTAGCGAGCTGCAAAACCGTTGCCTCGATCCAACAACACGGAGCAAGTCGGAGAAAGTGAGCTGCCAATATTTCAGCGGCTCGAGCCCTCAGAAGGCAGTGATGACGGAACGTGTTGAGGGTCTGGAGCCTGGGACAACTTACCAGCTCGACGTCTATGTGATAGGCCAAGGGAGACATTCAGTGAAGTACCAGAGCAAGAAAGTGAGAACGAGGATGACATGCTGATGTACAGGATAGTGAGGTCTTCACCCTCGTACTTTCCTCAGCCCTTCTTACCTTGAGGAATTTCAAACCCCAGGTTTGGAAGGTTAGTGGGCTTGATGAGGAGACCCTTGAGCCATCTGCTTTATCTTGTCCTATCACCTGCTATCTTCAAATTCAGGCAGTGACCTTCCACCTTAGGTTAAGTCACCTAAGGGTCCTCTGTTCAGGAAAAGAGAGACAAATATTGTGCCATATCATGAAGTGATCTCGATTTCACATGAACAGAGAAACCTCAAGAAACACCAGTGTTTCCAACGAGACGTGTTCACCCATCACCTCAATCACTTGGTCAAGGGTTTACAGAAAATAAATAGACTGTGCAATAATTTAGGAGAGCCTTGCTTTGGTGTTGTGTACAACGAGTTGACATTTTATTATGAACCTTCCTGATTTATTTTCTTTTGTTCTAGTTTTGAAGCTGGTGTTGGAGATTGGGGTCCCGCTAAAGCTGAATTATCTTAGTATTTACTGTGTAGCTTGAGATTTCATTTAAGTGCTGTTAATGGGGTGGCGAGCGGGTGTTCAGCTCGGTGGGTGGGACAGTGGATTCGCGACGGGTCAGTTCCTGCACCAGCTGAGGTCACCTTGAAGGTTCCACCTTCTCAATCTCGCCCCTTGCCCTGAGCTGTGGTGGTGCTCAGACTCACCAGCAGTCCCCTCTCTCTCTCTCTCTGTCTGTCTCTAATGAGAGATCAGTCGACAGAGTTGGGATGGCTACTCCTACAGCAGTTTTTTTATTCATTCATGGGATGAGAGTGTTACCGGCTAGTACAGCATTTATTGCCCATCCCTAATTACCCAGTGGGCAATTAAGAGTCAACCACATTGCTGTGGGTCTGGAGTCACATGTAGGCCAGACCAGGTAAGGATGGCAGTTTCCTTCCCTCAAGGACATTAGTGGACCAGACGCGTTTTTTCTGACAATTGACAATGGATTCCTGGTCATCACTAGACTCTGAATTCCAGATTTTTTTTTTCGGAATTCAAACTCCACCATCTGCCATGGTGGGATTCGAACCCGGATCCCCGGAACATTAACTGGGTCTCTGGGTAACAGTCATCATGTGCCCGTAACCGGCTTTACAATATTTCTAACAATTCTAAACAAAAGGAAAGGTCGTGTGAGGCACTGAAGTCATGATGCTGCATTGGTGTAGCAATGTTGGCACTATGTTTACCCTGTTATCCGGGATATTGTTCGGGAAATTAAAAAGCCATTGTTCTTAGAAAGAATGCTAAACTAATCCTCAGATGAAGACAGGCAAAGGGGTAATGGTCATCCTGGCACCATGAGTGGCGCCCCTGGACATTGGCAAAAGGGAGTCAGCTGGTTAGTTGGGCCAAACGCAGACAAGCGGGACTAGAATCGATTGGGAATCTTGGTCAGCATGGATGAGTTGAACTGAAGGGCCTGTTTCTGTGCTGTATTACCCCTCTATGACGCAGTGTAGATGGGCAGTCCCCCAAAATAGGATTTATTAACAAGGGGAGGAGGGACATGAATGAGACACAGGGAGTGCACGGATCCAGATGAAGGAGTCCCTTCCTTCTTGGGAGAAGACCAGGAGTTCCCCTACATTAGCCCAGGGGGAGAATCAAAGATTGTTACTATCGAAGACTATTGCTAAAGACTGAGCGACATCAGGGACAAATACTTCATCACTCCGAAACCATTCAACAGAACAGCTTCAAGATAATAAAGCATTCTTCTCTGTGACAAGTCATTTATTTCCTTGCTTTGTCCAATTAAATAATGCATTATACATAAACTGCTGCTTCTTAGCAAACTCAATAAACTTTCTGAAAATGGCTTACAAATGGTCTGCTGCCTTGTTAGGGACAGTGGTCACACGTTCCCGAGATCTAACACAGAGTTTACCAACTCTGAACCTCTGCAGAGCAGGAACTGACTGCTCATTATTTGTTTAAAGTTAAAAATCACACGACACCAGATTATAGTTCAACAGGTTTAATTGGAAGCAGGAGCAGCGCTCCGAAAGCTAGTGCATCCAATTAAACCTGTTGAACTATACCCTGGTGTTGTGTGATTTTTAACTTTGTACACCCCAGTCCTACCCCACCCCAGTTAACTTTGTACACCAGCATCTCCAGCTCATTATTTGGACTGGGATATAGGATTATCCTTCACTTCTTGTCTCTGATTATAAGGCTATCTGACAGGGAGGACTGTGGCTCAGTGGTCAGCACTGCTGCCTCATAGCACTAGAGACCTGGGTTCAATTCCACCCTCAGGTGACTGTCTGTAAGGAGTTTGCATTCTCCCTGTGTCTGACTGGGTTCCCTCTGTGCTCCAGATTTCTCCCATAGTCCAAAGATGTACAGGCTGGGTGGACTGGCCATGGGATATTTTGAGTTATGGGGTTAGGGTAGTGTTGAGGGGGAGCTGGGTCTGGGTGGGATACACTTTGGAAGGTCAATGGGCTGAATGGCCTCTTTCTGCAGTGCAGGGATTCCATTCTATGAACTGAGGGGGTCATTCCAATCAGGAAAGATGAACAGCTTGGGAATCTTCCCTTGAGGAATGACCTGGTAGAGGTCTGAAAACATTATGAAGGGATTTGAAAGAAGTTGATTGGGTGGGGGCTGTGGTTAGGTAAACCAAATCTGAGGGCTATCAATATAAGAAAGTCAGTAACATATCCAATAAGGAATTTGGGTGAATACCCAGAATGTAGGTGAGAATGTGGAACTCACCTACTCCATGGTATGGTTGAGGAGAATGTGTTTAAAGGGGAGCTGGGTAAACGTGAGGGAGGGAGGAAGAGAATTTAATGTAATGAGTGGGATGAAAGTTGTGTGGAGCAGAAGGACTAGGCAGGCCAAATGGCCTGTTTCTGTGCTGGGTATTAATTGTAATGGCACCTGCAAATTATCTCCAAACATGTCATGTAATATTCTTCGATGTCAAAGCCACTTTTTCACCCTAGACTCTGAGGTGGATATAATCAATGGCAACTCACAAATTATGGTGCCATATTTCCCTTGGGGCCACCGGGCAAGAGTTTGGCCAGCTGTTTAAATATACGGGGCATCTGACCTTGTCTGGATATTATGGGTGACTGAGCATGGTCTACCCCCCACACCCCCAACCTGCACATCTTTCAGCTGTGGGAAGAAACCAGGGTACTTGAAGGAAACCCACGCAGACACAGGGAGCACTCAACCCCACTGCACTCAAACCCAGGTCCCTGGCACTATGAGGCAGCAGTACTAACCACTGAGCCACCATGCCACCTCTAATGCTGTCTGTCCTCATATTTTAATCCCTATCTGTGCTTGAACAATTCTGTGATTTTGTGTCTTAATGCTGTTTTTCATATGAGGTCTCAAAAGTGAATAAAAGACCTCAAAAGGACTAATTTTAATAAAAGTGTGGAAGATCTTCCTTGATGCCCAAGCCAATGCTTACACCTCAGTCTGTCCCGAAAACTGGAAGTCAGATAATTGAAGCAGCCCCAACTGTTTGGCACAGTATCCACCACCTTCAACATCCACTCCCTCTACCACCAGCACTCAGTAGCAGCAGCATGTGCTATCTACAAGATGCACTGCAGAAATTCACCAAAGATCCTGAGACGGAACCTTCCAAACCCACGGCCACTTCCACCCAGAAGGACAAGGGCAGCAGATACATGGGAACACCAGCACCCTGCAAGTTCCTCCCCAAGCCACTCACCGTCCTGATCTGGAAATATATTGCTGTTTCTTCACGGTCGCTGGGTCAGAATCCTCAAAACCCATTCCCTTATTTGTTCATGGGATGTGGATGTCACAGACTTGGTATTTATTGCCCTCCCCCTATTGCTCAGAGCACAGGTAAGAGTCAGCCACACCATTATGGCTCTGGAGTCCTATCCCCTCCTCACAACATTGTGGGTCAATCACGGACAGCAGCGGTTCAAGAAGGCAGTTCACCCCCTACCTTCTCAAGGGCAACTAGGGACGGCCAATAAATACTGGCCCAGTCAGCGATGCCCACATCCCATGAATGCAGCTTAGAAATCCCATTGCTTTTTGTGTGATTTTGTTCTTTGCAAATGAAAAGGTAAAGTAGCTACAATCCTATCAGAGAAAGACAAGAGATGGTTTAGCCCGAGGGTTACCACACATCAGTCAAGGGGAGAGTTTGGGAAGGAGAGTCCTTCAGTGGTAACCTCAGCTGGTGTGGGAATTGAACCCATCCTGTTAGCATCATGAACCTGCTCTCTGTCCAGCCAAATGAGCTAACCGACCCAGAGGAAAGGTCGGCATTTTACTTTGGAGTGGGAATTGACTCCATGACTCAGAGTGTTCTCTGCTGAGCCAGGACTGTGTGTACATTCATCAGGAGCAAGTTTATCAGCTGGATTAAACACCAAACTGGCTGAGTGTAGAATCGGAAAATGGGAAGCAAAGCTGTTGACCCACTGAACCTAACTTGCTGAAACACTCCCACTTCACTGTCACTCCTTTCTTCATTGAGACATGTGAAGATTTATGATGTGATAATAACACAGGAGAATTAATGTGCGCTGCAGGTGATGTTCCCCTTTTACAATCAGGCTCCGTTAATTGTAGGGCTTTCAAACCCCTCGACCTGTCAGGCTGAAAGCAGGAGTGTGTTACTCACAGGGGAATAGGGGCGGCCTTGTTTAACTGGGGAATGTAATTCATTCACTCCGTCATCTGGCCAATCTCTCCCGACAGTACCTTTTGATTTGGAAGCACCATCCAGCGAGTGACATTTTGATGTTCTTTAAAGAGAGAAACAAAATTCCCTTTTCGTCTGTTGTCATTACGTCTGTTCCAGCTCTCGGCAGCTGCACACTGGGGTCTGTTTCAGATGGGTTGGCTGCTCTCTCTAATGCTCAGACAATCCTTATAACCCAGGGGAAAGTGAGGACTGCAGATGCTGGAGATCAGATCAACCACCTGATGAAGGAGCAGTGCTCCGAAAGCTAGTGCTTCCAAATTAACCTGTTGGTTTGTAACCTGGTGTTGTGTGATTTTTAACAGAGTCAAAAAGTGTGGTGCTGAGAAAGAAAAGGCTTCAGTGGTGTAGAGGTCGATGCACCAAACTACCACTGCACCCCTCCTGATTTGATGGTGAGTATGGGATCTCCAACCCCAACCACTGAAGAAGAGCTTATGCCCGAAACATTGACTTTCCTGCTCCTCGAATACTGCTGTGTGTTTCCAGTGCCACACTTTCTAAATCCTTAAAAAACCTCCCTCTTTGACAAAGGCTTCGGTCACTAGATCCACGATCTCCTGACGTGTCAAATTTTATTTGATAACCCTCTTGCCCCCTCATCTTGTGATGTCTTGCCATGTAAATGCATGTTTTCCACAATGGGAGAAATGGTGCTTAATCTTCATTTTCCCCCCCAAGACATGGACACTCACTGCCGGAGAGGGGTCACATTAACTCTTCGGAATGTTACACAGCATCTCAGCAAGGATTCTGGGTAATATATTCTGGCTGTTCTACCACAGAGAGGTTGCTAAAGATGCATTCTTTCATGGGATGTGGGCATCAAATTGAATTAACTTTATTGTCACGTGAGTACAGTGAAAAGTTTACAAGTTGCCACACTAAGGCACCATCTCTATGTCATAGAGATGTACAGCATGGAAACAGACCCTTCGGTCCAACCTGTCCATGCCGACCAGATATCCGTACCAAGGTACCAGATTCTTAAGAACAAATTCTTAGGAGAAGAAATCAGAAAAATAAAGAAACGAAAAGCCCAGAAGAACAGCCTTTCCAACCCAGCCCATGGTGGCACCTCGCCTCCGCTAACTGGAAGAGGGATCTCCTTTACTGCCACGCTGCCACATGTGCCAGACCCACCTATGTAGGATCGCCCCATTTCAGGGGCTATCTCTTCACCACTGAACCCACACTCACCCCACAACCAGGAGTACCCATCTCTGCTGCTGCCACCACCTCACTGATAAAACAATGGCAAGGCAAGCATTTGAGGGGAGATCTAACGGAGGTGTATAAGGTGCGAAAGGGGATTGAGAAAACTCGACGTGGTATGGAAGTTACTCTGGTAGTTATGTAGTTACCTTAGTGTTGGGATCATATTACAGGGATTAGAGTGGTGCTGGAAAAGCACAGCAGCTCAGGCAGCATCCGACTTGCAGGAAAGTCGATGTTTCAGGCAAATTCCTGATGAAGGGCTTTTGCCCAAAACGTCGATTTTCCTGCTCCTCGGATGCTGCCTGACCTGCTGTGCTTTTCCAGCACCACTCTGATCTTGATTCCAATCTCCAGCATCTGCAGTACCCACTTCTGCCTATCATATTACAGGGCTCCAGTAACAGATAATGGTAGTGCATTGTGATAGGCTAGTTAAATCACTGGGAGATGAGCTAATACTGAAGATGATTGTGTTGTAATGTGATAGGTTAATTGTGGGGAGGGAACCACTGTGTCAGACAATGACTAGTTTAGAAAGACAAAGTAAGCCAACATTCCTCATTTCCCCTTCCCCCACCTCACCCTAGTTCCAAACTTCCAGCTCAGCACTGACCCCATGACCTGTCCTACCTGCCTATCTTCCTTCCCACCTATCCATTCCACCCTCCTCTCTGCCCTATCACCTTCATCCCTACCCCCATTCACCCATTGTACTCTTTGCTACCTT
>NC_057723.1:6782159-6783204 GCF_004010195.1 Chiloscyllium plagiosum
TACTCTATGCTACTTTCTCCCCACCCCCACCCTCCTCTCATTTATCTCTCCACCCTTCAGGCACTCTGCCTGTATTCCTGATGAAGAGCTTTTGACCGAAACGTCGAATTTACTGCTCCTTGGATGCTGCTTGAACTGCTGTGCTTTTCCAGCACCACTAATCCAGAATTTGCATCACAGGTAGACAGGGTGGTTAAGAAAGCGTTTAGCAGGCTTGCCTTCATTGCTCAGACTTTTGTGTACAGGAGTTGAGATGTTATGGTGAGGTTGTACAGGATGTTGGTGAGGCCCCTTCTGGAGTTCTGGTCGCCATGTTATAGGAAGGACATTATTAAATTGGAAAGGGTTCAGAAGAGATTGATCTTGCTGCGAATGAAGGGTTTGAGGTATGAAAATAAACTGGACGGGCTGGGACTTTTTTTTTCACTGGAGCGTAGGAGGTTGAGGGGCAACTTTTTGGAGGTTTATAAAATCGTGAGGGCCAGAGAGAAGGAGAATGACAAGGATCTTTTCCCTAGCATGAGGGATTTCAAAACAAAGGGGGATATTTTTTAAAGTGAGAGGGGAAAGATTTAAAAAGGACCTGAGGGGCAACATTTTTACATAGAGGGTGGTTCGTCTGTGGAGTGAACTGTCAGAGGAAGTGATGGATGTGGGTACAGTTATAATATTTAAAAGGAGGTTAGTGAGCAAAATTAGGTCGCATGGTATTGGGGGCAAAGTACTGACTTGGATTGAACATTGGTTGGCTGATAGGAAACAAAGAGTAGTGATAAACGGCTCCCTTTCGGAAAGGCAGACGGTGACCAGTGGGGTACCGCAGGGATCAGTGCTGGGACCGCAGCTTTTTACAATATATATTAATGATATAGAAGATGGTATTAATAGTAACATTAGCAAATTTGCTGATGATACAAAGCCGGGTGGTAGGGTGAAATGTGAGGAGGATGTTAGGAGATTACAGGGTGACCTGGACAGGTTAGGTGAGTGGACAGATGCATGACAGATGCAGTTTAATGTGGATAAATGTATGGTTATTCACTTT
>NC_057723.1:6783463-6786414 GCF_004010195.1 Chiloscyllium plagiosum
GTGAGTGCCGAACCAGAGGACACAGCTTAAAAATAAGGGGTAGGCCATTTAGGACAGAGATGAGGAGAAACGTCTTCACCCAGAGAGTGGTGGATGTGTGGAATGCTCTGCCCCAGAAGGCAGTGGAGGCCCAGCCTCTGGATTCATATAAGAAAGAGTTGGATAGAGCTCTCAAGGATAGTGGAATCAAGGGTTATGGAGAAAAGGCAGGAACAGGATACTGATTGTGGATGATCAGCCATGATCAAAATGAATGATGGTGCAGGCTCGAAGGGCAGAATAGCCTACTCCTGCACCTGTTGTCTATTGTCTATAATTTTGGATAATTGCATGAATAGGAAAGGTTTGGAGGGGTAAGGGCCAAGTGCAGGCAGGTGGGATTAGTTTAGTTTGGGAACGTGGTTGGCATGGACTAGTTGGACCGAAAGGTCTGTTTCTGTGCTGTCGGATTGTAACTGGAGATGAAGTTGCTGACTGGGCTGGATCATGGTAGACAATGGTTCATGTACCTTCAGTGAACACAATCACTTTTGGCAGATTTTTTTCCTAATTAACCTGTTCCAATGTGCCTCTGATTTGAGCCCAAGTCCTGCAGCTCAGAGATACTGGCACTACCACTGTGCCACAAACATCCTGGTACTGTTGCTTCTTTACCGTAGAGGAAGACTTATATTTTTCTAGCACTTTTTATGACCTCAAAATACCTAAAACATGCTTCACAACCAGCGGAGAGTGGTCCCTCGTGCAAAAACACAGTTCCCAAATCATGCACAGCAAGCTCTCACAAAGAGCAATATGTGAGGATGGTCTGTTTTGTATGATGTGTATTGAGGTAGCAGTATTGTTGTATAAAGTAGGTGGGGTGTGAAGGGGTTAACTGACATGTTGAGATAAACTCTGTCCATCAGAACATAAAGGACTCATCTGTGGAGGAGCTAACCAGGGTGTCATGTAATTGTCCCTAAGATGTGTGCTCGAATGTTTTACTCCTTTTAACATTTACTTAGAAACATTGAAACAGGGAGCAGGAGTAGGCCATTCGGCCCCTCGAGCCTGCTGTGCCATTCAATACAATCATGACTGATCCTCTGATCTCAACGCTATATTCCCATTTTCCTTCCATACCTATTGATGTCTTTAATGACTAAAATGTATCAATCTCTTTCTTGAATTTACTCAGTGACCCGGCCTCCAGAGCCTTCTGTGGTAGTGAATTCCACAGGTTCACCACTCTCTGGTGAAGACATTTCTCCTCATCTCAGTCCTCAATGACCTACCCCATATCACAAGACTGTGATACCTGGTTCTAAATTCCCCATAATTAGTCCCCCAGCCCTATAAGAATTTTACAAGATTTAATTAGATTTCCTCTCATCTTTATGCACCCTGGTGAATACAGGCCCAGTGAAACCAATCTCTCTTCATAGGACAGTCCTGCCATCAGCCAAATAAATCTCCACAGCACTCCCCTGGTGACAATTATATTCTTTCTATGGCAAGGAGACCAAAGCTCCACAAAATACCCCAGGAATAATCTCACCAAGTCCCTGTATAACTGCAGCAACACATTTCTACTCCTGAACTCATATTCATAGAATCCCTACAGCATGGAAACAGGCCATTTGGCCCAACAAGTCCACATCGACCTCCTGAAGTGTATCCCATCCAGACTGACTCCCCCTACCCACTTACTCAACATTTTCCCCTGACTAATGTACCTAGCCTACATATCCCTCAACACAATCGGCAATTTAGCATGGCCAATTCACCTGACCTGCACATCTTTGGATTGTGGGAGGAAACCGGAGCACCCGGAGAAAACCCATGCAGACACGGGGAGAACGTGCAAACTCCACACAGACAGTCGCTCAAGGCTGGAGTCGAACCCGGTTCCCCTGGCGCTATGGGGCAGCAGCGCTAACCACTGAGCCATTGTACCAATTGCCTTCCTAGTTACTTGCTGTACCTGCTTATCAATTTTCATTGGCTGATGTATAAGGACACTCAGGTCCGTACTAAACCTTTAAGTTGAGTTTGAGATCTCCCAAAGCACTCTCAGGTCAAGTGTAACTAGCCATTAAGTAGTAGGTAGTAAAGATATTCTGTTTGATGAAGACCAAGCCTGAGCTGTTGAGTTGGCATCCTTCTCCACTGGGCATTAGTAGCTGAGAATCACACCAATCAGAAAGGTTGGTATAAAGTGAATTTACCCAAGACAACTGGGTAACAGGGTACCCCTTTGCACTCACACTCACACAGGTACACACACTCTCTCACAGACACTCATAACCCCCCCACACTCACACACACATATAAGTTTGTGGGGTGAATTTGTATTTGCAGAGTTACACTGTACTTTGCTCAAAAACTGCATGAATCCATGTAAGATTCTGTAAATCCGTTTTTTAGATTAGAATCAGTCTGACCATTGTGGCACAGGGCAGCTCACACCTTCAATACATTATCTGGGCTGACATGACACCAATTGTTCAAGTTCACTTGAGAATGTAACTTTAAAAAAGTTTTGCGATTTACATATGAAAGAACTGAAACCAACATGGTCATTCTAAAAGATGAAAGACTTAACAAATGATCAAGGTATTTTTCAAAATATAATTTCAGTTACAACACACTGTAAATTTTTGCTATAAATTCTGTGTCTTATGATCTTATTCTCCATAAGCACTTGATGAAGGAGCAGTGCTCTGAAAGCTAGTGCTTCCAAATAACTCTGTTGGACAGGAACCTGGTGTTGTGTGATTTGTAACTTTGTACTGCCAGCAGTGGGAACTTGCGCCCACACCTCTCCCCTTACTTCCCTTCAAGGCCCCAAGGGATCCTTCCATATCTGCCACAAATTCACCTGCACCTCCACACACATCATTTATTGCATCCGCTGCACCTGATGTGGCCTCCTCTATATTGGGGAGACAGGCCGCCTACTTGCGGAA
>NC_057723.1:6786889-6794394 GCF_004010195.1 Chiloscyllium plagiosum
CTCCGGCCTATCACCCTCACCTTAACCTCCTTCCACCTATCACATTTCCAACGTCCCTCTCCCAACTAAATCCTCCCTACCTTTTATCTTAGCCTGCTTGGCACACTTTCCTCATTCCTGAAGAAGGGCTCATGCCCGAAACGTCGATTCTCCTGCTCCTTGGATGCTGCCTGACCTGCTGCGCTTTTCCTGCAACACATTTTCAGCTCTGATACATTAGAGACATTTAAGTGATCTTGGAGAGGCACATGGAAGATAATACAATGAAGGGTATGTAGGTTAGTCTAATCTTAGAGTAGGGTAAAAGTCCAGCAGATGGAAATGTGTTGCTGGAAAAGCGCAGCAGGTCCTGAAGAAGGGCTAATGCCCGAAACGTTGATTCTCCTGTTCCCTGGATGCTGCCTGACCTGCTGCGCTTTTCCAGCAACACATTCCTAGTCTAATCTTAGAGTAGGGTAAAAGTCCAGCACAACATTGAGGGCCAAAGGGCCTGTACTGTTCTATATTTTATGTTCTAAGAAACGCCTCCTCAGTATCAAAGAGTTGTAGGTTCAAGCCCCCAATCAGAGAGAGCTGAAGTAGAGAAGTCCGGGGTGACCCCGCTCCAGTATTGGTATCGAGGGTGTGACACACTGCTGCAGGTGCCATTTTCAACAGAGATGCATAAAATTAATCACAACAGTCTTTAGCTGGATAAATAAAGAAGAAATAGTTTGCACTGCTGGGAGGATTAGTCACCAGAGGGTCATGGATGGAAGGGGATTAATAACAGTACCAAGCAGTGAATTGCAGTAATTTGGAATGGCTGGGGAAGAAGACGCGATGATGCTTTTCAAAAGATAAGCACGCGGAGCAGAGAGATTTGGCACCCAGTGTGGAATAAGAGCAGGGACAGTGACTTTGGTTAGTTGGTTCAGGGATGCAGGACAATGGGACTGAATGGCCTCCCTCATTCTATCAGAACCCCCGCACTGCAGGATGTGGGGATGAACTGCTGAGCTCTAGTCTTGGTGCTGCAGAGATCAGCTCAGGGTGAATCATTTGGCAGCTTCCTGAACACAGAAGTCAAAACAAAGTTTGGAAAGTTAAGATCAAAGGCATTCCGCCAGAGCCATGGAAATCTTTGCTTTCATTTCCTTTTCACACTTGGTTACTCGGGAGCGCATGAAACGAGGTGTGTAAGATCGCCCTTTCACGGTCTCTGACTGGCACCAATTGATGTGCACGGCTGCGTGAGCAGATCGCTCGCTGTTTCAGTGTAAAACCAGTTAGAGCAGTGCAGAGACACCCTGGGTCAGTGACTTGGCTTGCTGGGACTGTCTATCTTTTCAACTTTACATCCATTCCACAGCCTACAGCAACTGGAAGGATGCACATTAATCAATTTCGAACATCTTATGGATTTCATTTCACCTCCTGGCTCCTCCCCACCACAGCCCTGTGCTCTAGACCAGCTGCACTGAATCATCTACTCTCCAGATGACAGACTCTGGACTCGGGGCAAAACAAACACCAACCACTTAGAGTCATAGAGATGTACAGCACGGAAACAGACCGTTCGGTCCAACCCGTCCATGCCGACCAGCTGTCTTAACCTAATCTAGTCCCATTTGCCAGCACTTGGCCCATATCCCTCTAAATCCTTCCTATTCATATACCCATCCAGATGCCTTTTAAATGTTGTAATTGTACCAGCCTCCACCACTTCCTCTGGCAGCTCATTCCATACACGTACCACCCTCTGCGTGAAAAAGTTGCCCCTTAGGCCCCTTTTATATCTTTCCCCTCTCACCCTAAACCTATGACCTCTAGTTCTGGACTCCCCCACCTCAGGGAAAAGACTTAGTCTATTTACCCTATCCATGCCCCTCATGACGTTATAAACCTCTATAAGGTCACCCTTCAGCCTCCGACACTCCAGGGAAAACAGCCCCAGCCTGTTCAGCCTCTCCCTATAGCTCAAACCCTCCAACCCTGGCAACATCCTTGTAAACCTTATTACATCCAACATAGCACCTTTAACTTCAGAGAAGCAACAACCACACAAGGACAAACAGAACATAGGAAATAGAAACAGGAGTAGGCCATTCGGCCCTTCCAGTCTGCTCCACCATTCAATATGATCATGGCTGATCATCCAATTCAGTCCCACTTTCTCCCCATTCCCTTTGATCCCTTTAGTCCTCAGAACGATATTTAACTCCTGCTTGAAAACACAATGTCCCTGTGGTGGAGGATTCCACCGGCTCACCAGTCTCATGATGAAGAAAGTTCTCCTTGTCTCAGTCCTCAATGGCCTTCACCCATATCTTTAGATTGTGTTCCGAAAGGAAGCAGAGATTCGAAAAGGTGACCAAGAGCCTGGTCAAAGAGCTTGGCTTTAAGGACATCGTAAAGAGGTCGTCTGAGATAGATAAATTCTTGACCAGTTGGGGAATCAAGGGATACATGCTAAGGGCAGGAAGGTTAGAACATAGAACATAGAACAATACAGCGCAGAACAGGCCCTTCGGCCCTCGATGTTGCGCCGACCTGTGAACTATTCTCAGCTCGTCTCCCGACACTATCCCAAAATCATCCATGTGCTTATCTAAGGATTGTTTAAATCTCCTTAATGTGGCTGAGTTGACTACGTTAGCAGGTAGGGCATTCCACCCCCTTACCACTCTCTGAGTAAAGAACCTGCCTTTGACATCTGTCCTAAATCTATCACCCCTCAATTTGTAGTTATGCCCCCTCGTACAAGCTGACGTCATCATCCTAGGAAAAAGACTTTCACTGTCTACCCTATCTAATCCTCTGAACATCTTGTATGTCTCTATCAAATCCCCTCTTAGCCTTCTTCTCTCCAATGAGAACAGATTCAAGTCTCTCGGCCTTTCCTCATAAGACCTTCCCTCCAGACCAGGCAACATCCTGGAAAATCTCCTCTGCACCTTTTCCAATGCTTCCACATCCTCCCCGAAATATGGGGACCAGAACTGTATATAATATTCCAAGTGTGGTGGCACCAGCATTTTGTATAGTTGCAGCATGAACTCAATCCCTCTAAGAATGAAACCTAACACACTGTATGCCTTCTTAACAGCACTATCCACTTGGGTGACAACTTTCAGGGATCTATGTACATGGACTCCAAGATCCCTCTGCACATCCACACTACCAAGAATCTTTCCATTGACCCAGTACTCTGCCTTCCTGTTATTCTTCCCAAAGTGCATCACCTCCAATTTAGCTGCATCGAACTCCATTTGCCACCTCTCACCCCAATTCTGCAATTTATCCAAGTCTCCCTGCAACACTCTTCCACATTGTCCACCACTCCACCGCAATTCTGCAATTTATCCAAGTCCCCCTGCAACCTGTAACATTCTTCCACACTGTCCACTACTCCACCGACTTTATCTGCAAATTTACTAATCCATCCACCTATGCCTGCGTCTAAGTCATTTATAAAAATGACAAACAGCAGTGGCCCCAAACCAGATCCTTGTGGCACACCACTAGTAACCGGACTCCAGGCTAAATATTTTCCATCAACCACCACTCACTGCCTTCTTTCAGAAAGCCAGTTTCTAATCCAAACTGCTAAATCACCCACAATTCCATGCCTCTGCAGTTTCTCCAACAACTTACCATGTGGAACCTTATCAAAGGCTTTACTGAAGTCCATATATACCACATCAACTGCCCTACCCTCATCTACATGCTTGGTCACCTTCTCAGAAAACTCAATGAGGTTTGTGAGACATGACCTGCCCTTAACGAAACCATGTTGACTCTCTGAAATCAATTGTTGCTTGCAAGATGATTATAAATCTTATATCTTATAATCCTTTCCAAAAGCTTTCCTACAACAGAAGTAAGGCTCACTGGTCTATAATTACCTGTCTACTGCCCTTTTTGAACAAGGGCACAACATTTGAAATCCTCCAGTCCTCTGGTACTAAACCTGTAGACAATGATGGCTCAAATATCAAAGCCAAAGGCTCTGCTATCTCTTCCCTAGCTTCCCAGAGAATCCTAGGATAAATCCCATCTGACCCAGGGGACTTGTCTACTTTCACTCCTTCTAGAATTAATAACACCTGTTCGTAACTAACCTCGATCCTTTCTAGTCTAATCTCTCGTACCTCATTCTTCTCCTCTACAATATTCTCCTTTTCCTGAGTGAAAACCGATGAGAAATGTTTATTTAGCACCTCTCCGATCTCCACAGGGTCCACACTCAACTTCTCACTTCTGTCTTTGATTGGTCCTATTCCTCCCCTAATCATCCTTTTATTCCTCACATACTGATAGAAAGCTTTAGGGTTCTCCTTTATTCTATTTGCTAAAGACTGCTCGTGTTCTCTCCTTGCTCTTCTTAACTCTCTCTTTAAATCCTTCCTAGTTGATCTTAACTCTCCATCGCCTCATCTGAACCATCTGGCCTCATCAACACATAAGCCTCCTTCTTCTTCGTAGCAAGAGATGCAAGGAATGACCAATCAGCCATGATTCTATTGATTGATGGAGCAGGTTCGAGGGGCAGAATGGCCTCCTCCTGTTCCAATTACTTCTGGTCTCCTTATTAAGGGAGGAGAAAGTGGCTGAGAAGTTTAGGGAGGGAATTTAAGAGCTCAGGGCCCAGGCAGGTATAGGTGTGGTCACCAATGGTAGAGCAACAGAAATCGGAGATGGATCAAGAGGCCAGAAATGGAGTGCTCAGGGATCTCAAGAGTTGTTGAGTTGACAGACAGATCAGGCAGGAAGAAGCCACAGTGGGAATTGAAAACAAGAATGAAAACAAGATACTGCTAGGCTGGCAGCACATAGAGGTGCAGGAGCAGAGGGGTTGATGTGTGAACAGGTGGACAAGGTAAAATTTGCACAGAGTGCAAGATGGTCAGAGTCCAGTCAGGTGGCTGGATGTGCCATGGAGACAGGTTCACCTGAGGCATTCAAGAGGACATTGGATAGTTATTGAACAGAAATGACATGCAGGGTGATGAGGAAAAGGAGGAATTTCATACTCAGTCAAAGAGAGCTAGTGTAAGATACAGTGGACCAAATTGTCTCCTTCCACACTATAACACTTCGATTATTGAAGGGTTATGGTGGTAGACAGGAAAGTGAAGATCAGATCATAACTAGATCAGCCAGGATCTTACCGAATGGTAGTCTAAGGCTTGAAGGGCCAAATGGCCTACTCCAGCTCCTTTGTTCCTATGGAGAGAAGGGGAGAGCAGTGGGTGATGGGCCTGATGTGAGAATGACCAAGAGACTCAATGAGATCTTGGACACGTTTATCAAGGGTGAAGAAACAGAGAGATTGAGGGGTTAAGAGTTGAACATAGCAAGGATAGTTGAGACGTTTGTTGAAAAGTGTTCAGGATCCCGAGCTCTTTAAACAGAGACAGAGGACAAGAAACAAGGGTGTTGTGCTGAGCTTTAATAAATCAAATGGAGCATTCTGTTCAACACGCAGGGCACCACACATTGAGAAGTGCTTTGAGAAGCAGAGATTCCCAGCAATGTTCACTTACATGAGGAGACTGCAAAATCTGCATTTGCTTTTGGAAAAGCAAGAGGGGACCAAACACACAGGGAATGCTGGAGAAACTCAGCACTGAGAGTAGAATCCCTACATCGCAGTAAGAGGCCATTCAGCCCATCAAGCCTGCACCAAACCTTCAAAGAGCATCACACCCATATCCAGGCCCACCCTATCTCCATAATCTTACATCTCTCATGACCAATCCACCCTAACCTGCACAACTGTGGACTGAGGGAAGAACCTTTATTTGGGCGGCACGGTGGCACAGTGGTTAGCACTGCTGCCTCACAGCGCCAGAGATCCACACTGTAATGTAATCTAATCTAATCTAAAACCCACACAGACACAGGGAGAATGTGCAAACTCCACACAGACAGTCACTCGAGGCTGGAATTGAACCTGGCTCCCTAGGGCTGTGAGGCAGCTAACCACTGAGCCACCACATGGGAGGAGTGACAGAATTAACACTTCAAGTGCAATATGATGCTTCCTCACAAGTCACAATAGGATCAGAGGACAGTTCATAATGGTGTTTGAAATTACCAGGGGTGTGGTTGGGGAAATTATTTCTGCCACCAGGAGTGTCAGTAACCAGATTTCAAATGATTTGGCAGAAATATAAGGGGGAAGATGAGCAGAACTTTGCTCAGGCAACGAGCTGTTGCAACCTTGAATGCTCCACCTGTTAGTGAATACAATAAATACTTGTGAAAGGGGATTGAATAAATATTTAAAAGTGATAACAAATTGCACTTGACAGGCAAAGAGCGAGGGAATGGCAGTAATCCAATAGGCCCTTTGTTAGGCATGAGAAGATAAACATTTTTGAACAGAATTCAAAATGAAAGCTTTATTTTAGTTTACTGCATTCAATAAAACTCTCCAGAGGAAGGTGGAGGCTGGTACAATTACAACATTTAAAAGGCATCTGGATGTATATGAATAGGAAGGGTTTGGAGGGATATGGGCCGGGTGCTGGCAGGTGGGACTAGATTGGGTTGGGATATCTGGTCGGCATGGACGGGTTGGAGGGAAGGGTCTGTTTCCGTGCTGTACATCTCTATGACTCTATATTTAAACAAATAGTTCAATTATTGCATTTGAAATATTATGAGCAGTTTTGTGCCCCGTATCTAATGAAGGATGTGTTGGTGTTGGAGGGGGTGCGGAGGAGGTTTACACAAATGATCCCCTGGATGAAAGGCTTGTCATGTGAGGAGCGGTTGAGGACTCTGGGTCTGTACTGGATGGAGTTTAGAAGGATGTGGGGGGGAGGGGGGTGGATGTGATTGAAACTTACAGAATACGGAGTGGCCTGGACAGAGTGGACATGGAGAAGATGCTTCCACTAGTAGGAGAGACTAGGACCAGAGGGCACAGCCTCAGAGTGAAGGGATGCTCCTTGAGAACTGAGATGAGGAGGAATTTCTTCAGCCAGTCGGTGGTGAATACCCAATTAACCTTTAATTAATCCATCACCCTTTCCCTTGTCCATGGGCTTTACTTTGGACCAGATTAAATGATGACATTTCAAAGGATCTGGCACAAGCAAAGTGAGCTGAGTGGTCTCCTCTAGTACAGCAAATGTCACACCAAGTTAGAGTTCCACCAACTAGAAGTACCAGACCATAAGACCATCAGATATAGGAGCTGAATTAGGCCATTCTGTCCATCGAGTCTGCTCCACCATTCCATCATGGCTGATATGTTTCTCAACCCCATTCTCCTGCCTTCTCTCCATAACGCTTGATTCCCTTACTAATCACAAGCCCATCTCTCTCTGTCTTAAATACACTCAATGACTTGGTCTTCACAGCCCCCTGCGGCAATGATTTCCACAGATTCCCCACCCGCTGGCTAAAGAAATTTATCCTTATCCCAGTTCTAAAGGGTCGTCCCTTCACTCTGAGGCTGTACCCTCAGGTCTTGATATCTCCTTCCAGTGGAAACATTCTCTCCACATTCA
>NC_057723.1:6794638-6803384 GCF_004010195.1 Chiloscyllium plagiosum
AGCTGCCAGAGGAAGTGGTGGAGGCTGGTACAATTGCAACATTTAAGAGGCATTTGGATGGGTATATGAATAGGAAGGGTTTGGAGGGATATGGGCCGAGTGCTGGCAGGTGGGACTAGATTGGGTTGGGATATCTGGTCAGCATGGACGGGTTGGACCAAAGAATCTATTTCCATGCTGTACATCTCTATGACTCTCTCTATGACTATCTATGAATGCTAACATTGCATTTGCCATCCTAACCACCAACTGAACCTGCATGTTAACCTGAGAGAATCCTGAACTACACCTCCTATTTCCCTTTGTGCTTCAGATTTCTAAAGCTATTGCCCATTTAGAAAATAGTCCAAACCTCTATTCTTTTGACCAAAGTGCATACCCTCACACTTTCCCACGTTCTATTCCATTTGCCACTTCTCTGCCAACTCTCCCAGCCTGTCCTTCTGTAGCCTCCCCACTTCCTCAACACTACCTGTCCCGCCATCTTTCTTTGAGTCACCTGCAAACTTTGCAACAATGCCCTCAGTCATTCATCCAGATTGTTGATGTATAACCTGAGATTAGCCATTGAATAGCAGAGCAGATTCGATGGGCTGAATGTCCTCCTTCAGTTCCTACGTTTATGGTCTTGGTAGAACATGCAGTGTGCTGTTTACCCAGTAAAGTCTGAATATGTACGAATTAAATAAAATAAAGAGGCTGTAAGCGGGTGAGATACAAACAGGAAGCCGTGCAGCTATGTGAGGTTATGGGATTATATCCCAGAGTGAAAAATACACAGGAAAACTAACAAAAAATACTTGGAAATGGATGGACTGGAACTCTACTTGGAAGTAAACAGATCACGTGTCCCTGCTGTTAGTGATCAGTTTGTGAGGATTGTGAATACAGAGCTCAGAAAGAAAGCTCCAAATTCCTTTAGTAATGAATGATTTCTCCATTCTGTTAACTATTGATCTTGGCAGAAAGGCAGAGCAGTGGTAAGGCAAAGAGGAATATACTGGAACAGTGTGAAACAACTCAGGAACCTTGAATCTCTTTTACGTTCAACGTTGGACAATGGAACTTACAATTCAGGCATTAACCCCATCACTCCCACAATGAACACACAACCTGACCAATCACTCACCCACCCACCATGATGCCTTCCCCTGGACTCGCTTATCTTAAACACAAGGCATGTTCCTGCCTTGCCATCGGTCAGGCTGTCATGATGTTGGAAACTTAGAATGAGGAAGTAAGTCAACAGCCTATGTATCCCCATATGGGGTTGGAAAAGCTGTATTAAGAGGTTCCCCCCTTACCCCAACCCGGATACAACAACAACACCCTCCCCAGTCAGGTTGCCACCCTTGTTGGTCCCCCTCCCTTATGGCCCCAACACATCTCTCTCCCACTGACGCCCCCTCTGCACTCTAATCTCTCAGTCACTTACCCCAGCTCCTGACCACTAACCCCCAGCCCGACATCTGACCTCCTTACCCAGCTAGCATTGTTCCACCTCACTGACCTGTCACCCAAATCCCCTCAGCAACTTTGCAGCTCATAGCTTCCCCAACTGCACCCCAACCCTTTATCCAACTGATACCTTATGCTGCTCATCCACCATGAAGCCAAGCCACTTACCCACTTGGCACTCTATTCCCTCACCCACTTGGCACTCTATTCCCTCACCCACTTGGCACTCTATTCCCTCACCTACTTGGCACTCTAGTTCCTCACCCACTTGGCAACCTACACTCTCATCGACATGGCACCCTTCTCCCTCACTCACATGGCACTGTACTCCCTCACCCATTTGGCACCCTACTCCCTCACCCACTGGCACCTAACTCCCTCATCCTCTGGTCCCATACTCCACTCAATAACCTGCAACATTACTGCCCTCAAGAACCTGGCACCTGCCCACTTCCCCCTCTAGGACCTGGTGCCCTACACCACCCCACCAACCGCTCATTTGACCACATCATCCCCCTGGCTGATCAATCCCTTTGTCCATTTCCCCACCACCCTACCCCTTTATTCACCCGGGACACTGACTTTTCCCCAGTTGCTGTCCAAATGGCCTAGGGACCTTCAAACAGTTTACCCCCACAGCAAGTGGCACCAAGAAAGGGCATACCTGACCTGCAACACCACCTCTGAGCCAGGAGGACTGGGTTCGGGTCCCACCTCCTCCAGAGTTGTGTGATAACATCTCCAAATCTGGCTCACTGCTCAGATGGTAAAGTATACACCATCATTTCGAAGGCTCTTCTGGTGCAAATGGTACTGTCCCTACCTCTGGGCCAGGCTTCAAGTCCAACCCGCACCAGGGCTGCATTGTCATGTCTCTGTACAAGTAGATTAGAAAATAACTACAAAATCTAAAATGATGTGCCAATGAAGTGAAGGAATTTGTTTTCACCCAGTGAGGAGTTAGGGTTTGGAATTCACTGCCTGGAAATATAGTGGAGCCATGTTCAACAGAGGCATTCAAGAGGGCATTGGATGGTTATTTGGATAGAAATGGCAGGCAGGGATTTGGGAAAAAAGCAGGAGATTGGCACTAGGGAATGATGTCGTTTGAAGAGCCAGCACTGGCTCAATGGATGAATAGCCTCCTTTTGCAGTATAACATTTCTGAAGATGTCAAAGTCACTCCATCTAAAGCCCTCCCCATCCATATTCCAATGTCTTTCAGGACATAAAGTCCATTAGAATCATAACCAACCTCATCCACCCAACAGTGTCAACACAGTGCGACTAATTGATTATCTTTTCAAGAAAGTTAGTACAGAGAAAACGGACCGAATGGCTTCCTTCTGCATTGGATGACTCTAGAAGAAAAGAAAGAAATGGGAAAGGAAGAAAGAAATGAGTTTTTTTTAATCTCTATAAACTCTTCATCACACATTTCACAGCCTCAGGTTAGACCAAAATTCTTCCCCTGCAGTAAACATCTCAACTTAAACTTGAAGAAAACCAACTCCCTTTCCTGTAGTAGTTACTGAGAGCTGTGGCTTGTGAATGAATAAATCAGGGATGTTTTCCAAGTAAATCAGTTTCTATCTATTTAATACAAACCCATGGACTCATCCTGAGAAAAACAAGTGAATACCAAGGGCCTAGCTTTGTGTAGAACCATCACCTCAGCAACAGAATTAGGAAGCAAATACCGGTGTCTGACTTCCAGCTTTTCATTACCTTTGACAAGAATCTATTTTTCCTATTTATGTGTCTGTGTATGTATGTATGTATGTGTGCATGTATGTATGTGTGCATGTATGTATACGTGCATGTATGTATGCGTGCATGTATGTATACGTGCATGTATGTATGCGTGCATGTATGTATGCGTGCATGTATGTATGTGTGCATGTATGTATACGTGCATGTATGTATGCGTGCATGTATGTATGTGTGCATGTATGTGTGCATGTATGTATGCGTGCGTGTATGTGTGTGTATGTGTGCATGTGTGTATGTGCGTGTGTGTGTATGTATGTGTGCATGTATGTGTGCATGTATGTATGCGTGCGTGTATGTGTGTGTATGTGTGCATGTGTGTATGTGCGTGTGTGTGTATGTATGTATGTCTATGTATCTATGTCAATGTAAGTGTCTGTGTAACTATGCATGTGTATGTATGTATCAATATGTGTGTGTCTGTATTTATGTGTGCTTGCGGGTGTTTCTATGTGTGCGTATGTGTGTATGTCTGTGAGCATGTGTGTGTATGTATATGTCTGTGTATATATATCTGTGCATGTACTTGGATGTGTGTATGTGTGCATGTGTCTGTGCATCCATGTCTGTGTAACTACGTGTGCGTGTGTATGTGTATCTATACATGTGTGTGTGTCCGTATTTATGCCTGCGTGCCTGTGGGTGTATCTTTGTGAGTGTATCTGTGTGTGTGTGTATTTATGTATGTGTGTGTATCTATGTATGCATGTCTGTGTGTATGTCTGTGCATGTATGTGTATATTTATAAGGGTTTGTCTTGATGGACACAGTCGGGACAGACCAGACTCACTCTCCTGGCTGGAAAATGGTCAACACACCATGTTAAAGAGGAGTTACCACCTGTTGAATTTACTTTGATGGTAATCAGAATATCTGAGCAGTTCTACCCGTGGAGACCAGAGCTTGGACCCTCTCAGCTGCTGGGTCAGAGTTTTACCCTGTCTAATGTATCCATCGGGTCACCGGGGACTGGGGCGGTTAACAACCGGATTGCTTTTGGCTGACATTCCCAGCTGTATTTATAACTGACTTTAGTTAGTAGCCTTGTATGCCATGGTTTATATTTGTTTACCTGTAGCAATACACTAATTAATTATAATAAATAATAATTCCTGATTTGTGCTGAGACCTGTGCTCTCCATGGTCTGAAAATCAGGAAAACTAGGGACACTGTGCATACTTTACTAAAAAAATTAACATTTGGTTGGACTCTGGGAATAACCTTACAGCCTGCTCCTACAATGGGTTGTGACAAAATGCAAGTTCCTTTCTTGTCATAAAATGCTACGTTCTTCAGATGTGACAGGTGCTAGCAGAGGCAGCATTTAATACCCATCGCATTCAGAGGACCACTTCCAGAATCAATCACATTGGCTTAGGTCTGGCTAAGATCAGGCTTTCTACCCTAAAGAACAGTCACGAAACTGTTGTGTTTTGCCAGTGTCATTATTTGGAATGATGCCAGCTTTTTGCTTCCATATTGGTGCTCCCATGGCACTGACCTGTGTCAGAAGGTGCATGGAAACTGTGGTGAGGTTAAGATTCAGACTCAGTGAGACTCAGCTCTTGGATGTTGAACATTCCTCTGACGATCCCATCTCAGGGTCACACAGATCTGCGCAGTGGTGTACCTGAGCATGTGGAAGTGAATCTGGAGCAAACAGCAGAGAGCAACACGCCATTGAACTGAAATGCAGACACAGTAGTGACTCAATTGTGATTTGGAGCAGATTGCAGGACACTGTAGTGTGAGGTTTGGAGTTGGTTCCCTGCTGGTTAACTTGGCAGTCAGTGATTGATGCTGGAAACCCTCCAGCCATCAACTTATTCTGGGATAAGCAGAAAGGATACAGATCAGAAATATTTCAAAACTGAAATGACTATCGGAATGTTAATCCAGCACGGGGAAAATGGAGGATTCAGGACTAAAGAATTCCAACATCATTTGACAACACAAAACATGTGAAGTTAAGCAGTTACTGAGCTTCACTGGTCTAAGCAGTTGAAACCCGGATAATCACAGAGCCATAGTTAACCCTTTCCTGAGCGAGTGCTGCACTGCCAGAGGGAGGAGGGGTCTTCCCCACTTTCAGGTGAGATGTTGATCTGGGGTCTGAGCATACAGAAAATCCCAGGCCTAACATTTCACAAAAAACAAGAGGTTTCACCCTGTGCACCTTTCAATACTTGCCCTCGAATAAAAATCACTAAAACAGACACTGCTGCTTCTGGGATCTTGCTATGCAGCTGCCATGTTTCATACGATACAATGGTGACTGCACTTCATTGGCTGTGAAGTGCTTGGAAGCCATTAGAGGTCATGAGAGGTGCTATCTAAATGCAGATTCTTACTTTCCTTCTCCTCTGCTGCCTTTTACACTGAGTGAGATGCTAAGTGCGCTTCTTGTGTAACTGCAGTTTAATAAACATTTTTTGTTTACATTACTTTGTAATATTTCATAACTTTATGGGTAGAGCCATGAGCAATTGCACACATAGGCCAGGGGTTAGATGGGGTCAAATGTGGCTCATCAGCAAATCTACTTGGATACAACGCCAATGTTACCATGGGGAAAAGGGCACAGGAAGCCATTTTAAAGATCAGGTTACAGGCTTCCCTATGCATCAATGAGGTTTGTAAACAGATGGGAGGTCAGTGCAGCCAACAGAAAGGGTATGCTGCTTGATCTTGTGGATATGGGATGGAAACAACCTCTTGTCAAAGTGAAGCTTCCTTCGCTTCTGAAGGTTTCTGGGTAGGTCATCTTGGCATGGCCAGAGCGGAAGAAGAGATATTGGAATAGGCGGAACGTTTGACTGAAACATAGCATATTGACTGGGCATTATTTTTGCTATTAATTGTTTGAATTTCTTGTTAATTATACTTTGATCCAACATTCCTTGTGGTTGAAAATTTAGTTTAACTTCTGACTTAAATTTAATTTAAAGAAATGTTAGTCCCAGCCTTTGTACTGAATGGGTATAATGGAAATAATTCACACTTCAGGGGACCAGTATCAGTACAATCAGTCCCAGAACATAATTAGGTACAGTGAGAATTAAGCTCCCTGCACACTGTCCCATTCCCAGGACAGGAATAGAACAGGGTCCTTCTACACTGTCCCCATCAAACACTCCCAGGCCAAGTACAGCATGGGTTAGACACAGAATAAATCTCCCTCTGCACTGTCCCCATCAAACGCTCCCAGGCCGAGTACAGCATGGGTTAGACACAGAATAAATCTCCCTCTACACTGTCCCCATCAAACACTCCCAGGCCGAGTACAGCATGGGTTAGACACAGAATAAATCTCCCTCTGCACTGTCCCCATCAAACACTCCCAGGCCGAGTACAGCATGGGTTAGACACAGAATAAATCTCCCTCTGCACTGTCCCCATCAAACACTCCCAGGCCGAGTACAGCATGGGTTAGGCACAGAATAAATCTCCCTCTGCACTGTCCCCATCAAACACTCCCAGGCCAAGTACAGCATGGGTAAGACACAGAATAAGGCACCCTTGACATCTTCCTTGACACTCCCAGGACAGGTACCGCACAGGATCAGATATAGAGAAAAGCACACTCGACACTGACCCTGTCAAACATTCCAGTACACACAGTGCATGTGATTAGATACTGGGTAAAGCTTCCTCAACACTGACACTGTCAAACACTCCAGTACACGTGATTAGATACTGGGTAAAGCTCCCTCGACACTGTCCCTGTCAGACTCTCCCAGGACAGATACTGTACAAGGTTTGATACTGAACACAAGAATCCCTGAACCTGGAATGTGTGAGCAGGAATAAAGTGCAGGGGCCATGAATAAATTTCACATCTATATCTCAATAGACAATAGACAATAGGTGCAGGAGTAGGCCATTCTGCCCTTCGAGCCTGCACCACCATTCATTATGATCATGGCTGATCATCCTCAATCAGTATCCTGTTCCTGCCTTATCTCCATAACCCTTGATTCCACTATCCATCTCAAACAATGCATTCCTCATCCGTCTTGGACGATAGTTCAAGAAGTTTTCAAAATTTAAGTTGCACAATTTCCCTTCAATTCCTAATTAATGCCAAACCTGTATGCTTCCTTCAAGCAGCCGATGTTACACGGAGAGTTAATTCTCGAGGAGGAGTCAGGGTGGGTGAGTGTTTCAGTTTTCTTATCCCCTTGTTGTATCTCATTTGTACAGTCTCCCTGAGTCTCTCTGGAATTAGCAGCAGATAAAAGCCTCTGAGTTAAACCATTGTTTATTCAATGCTCCATCCTCATCTTTGTGTGATTTTCCTACCACTCATTCCTTCGTTTGCTTTCTGTCTCTTTTTTATAATTCTTTGCTCCTCTGTTATTCTCTGATTTGTGAGAGTCGGGGGTAGTGTGGGAGGAAGGAGAGGAGTAGAAGAAGAGAGGAAAGCAGGGGAACAGCGGAGCAAGGAGATCCGAACGGGAAGAGAGACAGAAGAGGGGAGAGAGAAAGAGAGAGAGAGAGAGAGAGGATAACAGCAAGGAGAAGATAGATGAAACGTGGAGGGAGGAGGGGAAAAGAGGGAGGGAGAAAGGGAGGAATGGAAGAGGAGAGGGGAGAAGGGAGGTCATGAAGTGGAACATAAAGGGGGAAAGGAGAAGTGCAGAGAGATAAACTGCAGAAAAAGGGAATACTACAAGGCAGTTGTATTTGAAAGGGTTAACTGGCATCATGAGATAAGATCCACCAATGGCTGATCCTGGGAAGAGCAAGTGCCCTAACATTCTAAATGCTAAGAAGCTAAACTGTAATGTGCACTTACTCTTACATCCAGCCTGAGGTTTCACAAGAGACTATCATTTAACTCAGATGCGTTGTATCTAGCTACTGAGAGCTCTGTAATAAACATTATCTGTCCAACGAGGAAGTACCTCTTTTCTGCTGAAGGCCTTGGGTGAGCATCCTTCCCACCTGGGATCAACTAACCCAGACTAATAACAGTAAGGATCTTGTGAAACTTGAAAGGGTTCAGAAAAGATTTACAAGGATGTTGCCACAGTGTTACTGAATGTGAGCTATAGAAAGAGGTTGAATAGGCTGGGGCCAGTTTCTCTGGTTTATAGAGGTTTATGAAATCATCACAGAATTCAGGGAGAAGTAACCATTTGCATACAGAACTGGCTGAAAAGTAGATGGGTGGTGGAGGGTTGTTTTTCAGACTGGAGGCCTGTGACCAGTGGAGTGCCACAAGGATCGGTGCTGGCCACCTACTTTTTGTCATTTACATAAATGATTTGGATGCGAGCATAAGAGGTACAGTTAGTAAGTTTACGGATGACACCAAAATTGGAGGTGCAGTGGACAGCGAAGAGGGTTACCTCAGATTACAACAGGATCTGGACCAGATAGGCCAATGGGCTGAGAAGTGGCAGATGGAGTTTAATTCGGATAAATGCGAGGTGCTGCATTTTGGGAAAGCAAATCTTAGCAGGACTTATACACTTAATGGTAAGGTCCTAGGGAGTGTTGCTGAACAAAGAG
>NC_057723.1:6803596-6807864 GCF_004010195.1 Chiloscyllium plagiosum
GGGTGGTACGTGTATGGAATAAGCTGCCAGAGGATGTGGTGGAGGCTGGTACAATTGCAACATTGAAGAGGCATTTGGATGGTATATGAATAGGAAGGGTTTGGAGGGATATGGGCCAAGTGTTGTACATCTCTATCACTCTATGATTCTATGACTCTAAGTAGTATAGAGTAATACCAGTAAGAATAGGTAGGTTGATACTAATAAGAAGGAGATTCATAGCAATAAGAAGGATTGGTGGCAACAAGTCTACACAAAACATCTCAGGCTTCCCTGGTGAATGTGACCAGAGCAGATACCAGAAGGGAGCAGGTTGGGAAGGTGGAAGAGGGGATGGGGAAAGTGAAGCGAAAAGGGACAGCTGAGGAGAGGTTGGAAGATTGAGCCTAATGGTGGATGGAGGAGAGGTGACTGCAGAAGAATGAAGGAGAGCAGAGGGAAATGGAGGAGACGAGAAGTTCGATAAAAGAGGAGTGGAGGAAGGAAATAGTATGGAGTGGGGTCACATAGAGGATGGCATCATGGCTGACTTACACTAACCCTTCATTTTCTAAAGTTTTGATGGGTCTTGTTGGCATTTGAGCTGATGTAACTCAAGGTTACTGATGGGACAGTATGTCCAGATACCTATACGAGACACTCACATGATGTTATCATAGCATGTGACCTGACGGTGTAAAGATCTCAGATCCCATCTTAACTCAGATCACTTGAAACGTGACATGCTACTGGATGCATGTTCCTCTGTTGGAATCGGTTCTGCTAATGTTAGTGTCAAAACGTGTGGTGCGGGAAAAGCACAGTCAGTCAGGCAGCATCCAAGGAGCAGGAGAGTTAACATTTCAAGCATAAGCCCTTCATCAGGAATGATGAAGAACTTATGCTCGAAACATCAATTCTCCTGCTCCTCAGATGCTGCCTGACCTGCTGTGCTTTTCCAGCACCAAACTTTTTGACACTGATCTCCAGAGTCTGCAGTCCTCACTTTCTCTCAGTTAATATTAGTCCAGACACTGAGGTACATGGGCAATGTAATATTTGCATATATTAAAGAGCTATAATAAACATGTGTTGGATTAATCAATGCCATGATATTGATTGACATTGATGTATCAGGTTGAACTCACTATTAGAGGCAATGTCACATTAAAAAGCTCGTGAGTTCCTGCTTTCAGGAAGTATCCATTGCCTCAGTGCTCACTGATCTATCTCCTTAAAGGTTTCCTGACCATGAAGGAGAACATAACAGTTTTGGGTTGGGAATGGGAATGGGAATAGATCTTCTAGTAACACATGCAACAATTGTTTGGATTAATATCTTGTCTTTAATATGGTAATAAAATAATAATTTCTGGGTTAGGTAGATTGTCCTACGAGGAGATATTAAATTGCCTGGGCATATAAAACACTCTCAGTTCTTCCAGGCACCAAGAGGGTAGATTCAGAAAGGATGGTTTAGAGGGAGGGTTCCCGAGCCAGGATAAAGGACGGACCATTTAGGACTCGGATGGTGCGGAATAGCTGTTCAATTACCTGAGAACAAATGGCTGGCAAAAAGCCTTTGTCACCAATAACTGGTCACTAGTCCAAAGACCAATCAACGTCTTGTTGCCACCTAAATCTCCATTTAATACGGAAGTCCGAGATTCCAGGATTTCTACAAATCAGTGTTTATTCAGGCAGCTGTTTAAATGATGCTCACCTCGAGGGCCCACTTCCCTGCTTTTCAAAACATGCAGCAATCCTTGCAAAACACTGGCCTTGAAATAAGTTCTTTACCATTTCAGTCCACAGTTTTAAAATAAATAAAGCAGCTTTAGAGTGAGCAAAGCTTACTGCAAGGTACTGGTCTAGTTTCCTCCCATTACGTGCAGGTTAGGTGGATTGGCCATGCTAAGTTGCCCACAGTGTCCAGGGATTTGTCGACTCGGTGTACTTACCATGGGAAAGATGAGGTTATGGGGACACAGCAGGGGCTGGGTGGGATGCTCTATGGAGGAGCAGTGTGGACTTGATGGGCCAAATAAGACACAAGGAGAATGTGCAAGCTCCATATAGACAGCTGCTGAAGGGTGGGACTGAACCCCAGGTCCCTGGTGCTGTGAGGCAGCAAGTGCTAACCACTGAGCCACTGAGCAGCTCCATACTGTGGAATATGCTGGCAGATCCATTCAACAGTTACCTCTTAGTTACTAGAATTACTTTAAACAAACAGACACCATGTGCAATAATGATTTAAATTAAATAAGCTGCTGCACTAAATGTTTAAAAATAGAGAATGGCTAATGCCAAACATTGTCCAAGACCCATGAGTGTATCACGTCACGGATAGCTTTTGCTAGTAGCTGCTTTCTTCCATCTTCCCACTCACTGTTCACTCTCTCTGCATTCACTTCCCTTGGGGAGAATGGAAAGGATTGGAAGTTGGATCTCTAGGGTCTGTCTTGCCTTGAAGGCATCACTGCATGTGCCACTCCCTTGTTCTGAAGGAGGACGCTCAGGACTTCCATACTTGCATCAGAGATTGAAGACTGTTCCTGGGAGCTTCTGCATCTGGTGTGCAGTGGGTAGAACCAAGTCCATCAATAGGAAAAGGGTGGAATACCTTATTGACAGCTGATCAGTAAAACCCGTCAGTCTTTTTCAGGAAAATGAGACGAATGAAGACGGACAGTTTGAGAGTGCAGGAGCAGACTTTACTTCCCAAAGTGATTTTTCATGGTTTTCCAAGTGTCATTCACTCAGTCTGTCACAGGATACCAGAGTAATTATGTCGGCTGAACTTAAACCCTCTGGCACATTCACTCTAAATCACACCAGCTGTCACATTATCCTTGACCATGTTTGTACAAACTCACATCACTCATCTGATGGAACTGGGCATGTTACAGGTTACAAAGGGCTTGCTATACCCATGGCCTTCATATAGAATAGAATCAAACAGTAATTTATTGACACTTGTATTTTTACAAAATAAAATATAGGGAAAGGTGTTTTAGTCGCCATATTGGGGCACCATTTTCATAACAGAAATGCTATATATTTTTTAAAAATTAATGCAAAGTCTATCTTATTTCAATTCACAGCTTCATAGAATTCCTAGAGTGTGGAAACAGGCCATTTGGTCCAACAAGTCCACACCAACCCTTCAAAGAGTAACCCACCCAGACCTATTCCCTGACCTTATTAGTCAACATTTACCCCTGCCTAATGCACCTAACCTACAGATCTCTGAACAATTTAGCACGGCCAATCCACCCTAACCTGCACATCTTTGGACTGTGGGAGGAAACCTGAGCATCCTGAGGAAACCCAGACAGACACGGGGAGAATGTACAAACTCCACACTGACAGGACCCCAAGGCTTAGATCAAACCTGGGTCTGTGGTGCTGTGAGGCAGCGGTGCTAACCACTGAGCCAACGTGACGCCCACTGAGGCACCGTATCACCCACTGAGCCACCGTGACGCCCACTGAGCCACCATATCACCCACCGAGCCACCATATCACCCACTGAGCCAGTGACGCCCACTGAGCCACCGTGACGCCCACTGAGCCACCATATCACCCACCGAGCCAGTGTCAATCACTGAGCCATCGTGCGGCCCACACACTCAGGATTCCTGAGCTCAAGGAATCCAACGCTGAAGCCACTGCAAGGAATCCCAGGCCAAAGACCCTGCAGATGCCACTGTTAGCAAATCGGAGTCATTGGAATCCCGGGCCGGACGCATCATGATGCTGCCACAAGGAATGGCAGGCTGGGCCGGACGCTCTGCACGAACAAAAATGCTACAGATGTCACCATTACAAATACTGGGCCATTGGAATCCCAGGCCCAGACTCACCTCATCACCAAAGTTGCTGCTAACGCAGCCCTACATGGTGTAGGCCCCACTCGGAAATGGGCTATGAGGAACAGCCGGATCCATATCCCACTCTCCGCTGTTACAGCCTCCGAAAAGCTGCGGCCATCTCTGAAGCCACCAGAAGAAGTTAAAGTCAATTTTGATTTTTTTTTTTTTTTTTTTTGCACGAATCTTTATTCAATTTCCACCACCAGGAAGATAGGAAAACACCCGGGTGGCCAGTGACAAACACTGCCCTTCACATCAAAGGGCAGTGCTGTGTGATCAAAACAGTGAAGGGGAGGGTAGGGACTAAATCAAAATAGAATTGGAGGGAGAAATGATGCACTCCACTTCCTGCGGCGCCCACCTCTCCCTGAACAACTCCAGGGTGTTGGTGGACACCGCGTACTCCTTCTC
>NC_057723.1:6813684-6816561 GCF_004010195.1 Chiloscyllium plagiosum
ACCGCTCCCTCAATTCCATACAATCACCGCTCCCTCAATTCAATACAATCACCACTCCCTCAATTCCATACAATAATTGCTCCCTTAATTCAATATACACACCACTCCCTCAATTCAATACAACCATGCTCTGTCATTTTAATACAATCAGTACTCCCTCAATTCAATACAATCACTGCGCTCTCAATTCAATACAATCACTACTGCCTCAATTCAATACAATCACCGCTCCCTCAATTCAATACAATCACCGCTCCCTCAATTCAATACAATCACCGCTCCCTCAATTCAATACAATCACCGCTCCCTCAATTCAATACAATCACCGCTCCCTCAATTCAATACAATCACCACTGCCTCAATTCAATACAATCACCGCTCCCTCAATTCAATACAATCACCGCTCCCTCAATTCAATACAATCACCACTCCCTCAATTCCATATAATCACCACTCCCTCAATTCAATACAATCACCACTCCCTCAATTCCATACAATCACTGCTCCCTCAATTCCATACAATGACCGCTCCATTAATTCAATACCATCACCACTCTCTCAATTCAATCACCACTCCCTCAATTCAATACAATTATCTCTCTCTCAATTCAATATAATCATAGCTCTCTCCATTCAACCAATTATCACCCTCTCAATTCCATACAACCACCGCTCCCTCAATTCCATACAATCATTGATCCCTCAATTCAATACAATCACCGCTCCCTTAATAAATCCAATCATTGCTCCCTCAATTCAATACAATCACCACTCCCTCAATTCCATACAATAATTGCTCCCTTAATTCAATATACACACCACTCCCTCAATTCAATACAACCATGCTCTGTCATTTTAATACAATCAGTACTCCCTCAATTCAATACAATCACTGCGCTCTCAATTCAATACAATCACCACTCCCTCAATTCAATACAATGACCGCTCCCTCAATTCCATACAATCACCACTCCCTCAATTCAATACAATCACCGCTCTGTCAATTCAATACAATGACCGCTCCCTCAATTCCATACAATCACCACTCCCTCAATTCAATACAATCACCACTCCATCAATTCCATACAATCACCACTCCCTCAATTCCATGCAATCAGATTAGATTAGATTAGATTAGATTAGATTAGATTAGATTACTTACAGTGTGGAAACAGGCCCTTCGGCCCAACAAGTCCACACCGACCCGCCGAAGTGCAACCCACCCATACCCCTACATTTACCCCTTACCTAACACTACGGGCAATTTAGCATGGCCAATTCACCTGACCTGCACATCTTTGGACTGTGGGAGGAAACCAGAGCACACTGAGGCAGTGGTGATTGTATCAATTCCATACAATCACCACTGCCTCAATTCAATACAATCACCGCTCCCTCAAATCCATATAATCACCACTCCCTCAATTCAATACAATCACCACTCCCTCAATTCAATACAATCACTGCTCCCTCAATTCAATACAATCACCACTCCCTCAATTCCATATAATCACCACTCCCTCAATTCAATACAATCACCACTCCCTCAATTCAATACAAACACCACTCCCTCAATTCAATACAATTACCGCTCCCTCAATTCAATACAATCACCGCTCCCTCAATTCCATATAATCACCACTCCCTAAATTCAATACAATCACCACTGCGTCAATTCAATACAATCACTGCTCCCTCAATTCAATACAATCACCACTGCCTCAATTCCATACAATCACTGCTCCCTCAATTCCATACAATAAATCGTCCCTCAATTCAATACAATGACCGCACCCTCAATTCAATAAAATCACCACTCCCTCAATTCCATACAATCACCGCTCCCTTAATTCAAAACAATCACCACTCCCACAATTCCATACAATCATTGTACCCTCAATTCAATACAATCACAATTCCCTCAATTCCATACAATCACGACTCCCTCAATTCAATACAATCACCACTCCCTCAATTCAATACAATCATCGCCCCCTCAATTCCATACAATCACAGCTCCCTCAATTCCATACAATGACCGCTCCATTAATTCAATACCATCACCACTCTCCCAAACAATCACCGCTCCCTCAAATCCATACAATAAATCGTCCCTCAATTCAATACAATGACCGCACCCTCTATTCAATAAAATCACCACTCCCTCAATTCCATACAATCAATCACTGCTCCCTCAATTCCATACAATGACCGCTCCCTCAATTCAATACAATCACTGCTCCCTCAATTCCATACAAATTACCCATAGTGCCCAGGGATGTGTAGGTTAGGGTGGATTGGCCATCTCTGCATCATGTCCTGTCTCCCTATCAACCCCAGTCATCTATCCTCGCACGAGACACTCTACTCACTCGCTTGTTAAATGTTGCGTAGAAAGCGATGTAAGGCTGGAACTCCTCTGCTGCTTCCTCAAAGGCTTTAAAATCTGTTGGAAGGCAAAGAAACAGGAAATCAGACTTCTATCCAGTTACTGCGTGTCCGGAGCAGTCTGCGCAAGGTCCATATCCCTCGGTTAGACCGCTCCTTAGTGGAGATCTCAGTCTGAATGCGATCATGTGTAAATGTCGCAACTATATTGCGTGCAATTCTGATTGCCTTGCTATAAGAAGGATGTTGTGAAACTTGAAAGGGTTCGGAAAAGATTTACAAGGATGTTGCCAGGGTTGGAGGATCTGAGCTACAGGGAGAGGCTGAACAGGCTGGGGCTGTTTTCCCTGGAGCGTCGGAGGCTGAGGGGTGACCTGAAAGAGGTTTACAAAATCATGAGGGGCATGGATAGGGTAAATAGGCAAAGTCTTTTCCCTGGGGTGGGGGGAGTCCAGAACAGAGGGCATAGGTTTAGGGTGAGAGGGGAAA
>NC_057723.1:6818657-6819957 GCF_004010195.1 Chiloscyllium plagiosum
GTGGATTGTCCATGCTAAATTACCCATAGTGCTCAGGGATGTGCAGGTTAGGGTGGATTGGCCGTGCTGAATTACCCATAGTGCTCAGGGATGTGCAGGTAAGGGTGGATTGGCCATGCTAAATTACCCATAGTGCTCAGGGATGTGCAGGTAAGGGTGGATTGGCCATGCCAAATTACCCATATTGCTCAGGGATGTGCAGGTTAGGGTGGATTGGCCATGCTAAATTGCCCATAGTGCTCAGGGATGTGCAGGTTAGGGTGGATTGGCCATGCTAAATTACCCATAGTGCTCAGGGATGTGCAGGTTAGGGTGGATTGGCCGTGCTAAATTACCCATAGTGCTCAGGGATGTGCAGGTTAGGGTGGATTGGCCATGCTAAATTACCCATGGTGCCCAGGGATGTGCAGGTTAGGGTGGATTGGCCATGCTAAATTACCCACAGTATTTGGAGCATTAGTCAGTGGTAAATATAGGGTAGGGGAATGGGTCTGGGTGGGTTACTCTTCAGAGGTTCAGTGTAGACTTGTTGGGCTGAAGGGCCAGTTTCCACACTGTTGGGAATCTAATCTAAAAATATATTTTAAGGCAGAGGGTGGACAGATGCAGAGAAAGTGAATGGTTGGACCCATCGCGACTCCATTCACTGGAGTTTGGAAGGATGGGGGGGGGGGGGTGGGTAATCTTGTAAAAACATATAAACCTCCAAAGGGAATAGACAAGAGAGAAGTGGGGAGGTTGTTTCCATTGGGCAGGGGGGGGGCATAGCCTCAAAATGTGGGGGATTTAGACCGGATCTGAGGGGGAAACCCTTAACCCGAAGGATTGTGAATCTGTGGGATCCCCTGCCCAGTGGAGGCTGCCTCGGTGAATGGTTGGAAGGCCAAGATAGATTTGGGAAGAGTAAAGGAAATAAGGGGTACGCGGCGATGTGGAACTGAGTCCCCGAAACGATCAGCCAAGGTCCTATTCAATGGCAGAGCAGGCTGGGAGGGTCAGTTTGTGATTGGGGAAGGAGGGAAAGGCGCAGAGGGCGTCACACTGTGAGGAGACGAGGCCTTTATTAAAATGGTCCCATCCTGCACTTCGATTTCGGAGGGAAACAGTTTCGAGGGAGGATTGTTGGAGGCGGAAGGGTATGGAGGGAACTGGGGGGGGAGGTAACTGGAGGGAGCGATACTGCAGGGAGTGATACTGGAGGGAGCGATACTGGAGGGAGTGATATTGGAGGGAGTGATACTGGAGGGAGTGATATTGGAGGGAGTGATACTGGAGGGAGTGATACTGGAGGGGGAGATAT
>NC_057723.1:6820172-6826373 GCF_004010195.1 Chiloscyllium plagiosum
CGATATTGGAGGGAGTGATACTGGAGGGAGCGATATTGGAGGGAGCAATATTGGAGGGAGCGATACTGGAGGGAGTTATATTTGAGGGAATGATATTGGAGGGAGCAGTCCAGGAGGGAGTGATACTGGAGGGATCAATACTGGAGGGAGTGATACTGGAGGGATCGATATTGGAGGGAGTGATACTGGAGGGAGCGATATTGGAGGGAGTGATACTGGAGGGAGTGATACTGGAGGGAGCGATACTGGAGGGAGTGATACTGGAGGGAGTGATACTGGAGGGAGCGATATTGGAGGGAGCAATATTGGAGGGAGCGATACTGGAGGGAGTGATACTGGAGGGAGCGATACTGGAGGGAGCGATTCTGGAGGGAGCGATATTAGAGGGAGCGTTATTGAAAGGAGTGACATTGGAGGGATCGATACTGGAGGGAGTGATACTGGAGGGAGCAGTCCAGTAGGGAGTGATACTGGAGGGAGTGATTCTGGAAGGAGCGATATTGGCGGGAGTCAAGCTGGAGGGAGTGATACTGGAGGGAGTTTCATTGGAGGGACTGATATTGGAGGGAGCGATATTAGAGGGAGCGATTTTTGTGGGAGCGATATTAAAGGGAGTGATACTGGAGGGATCGATACTTGAGGGAGTGATACTGGAGGGAGTGATATTGGAGGGAGCGATACTGGAGGGAGTGATACTGGAGGGAGCTATTTTGGAGGGAGTAATATTGGAGTGATACTGGAGGGAGCTATTTTGGAGGGAGTAATATTGGAGGGAGTGACATTGGAGGGAGTGATACTGGAGGGATGTTATTGGAGGGAGCGATGTTGGAGGGAGCAATTTTGGAGGGAACGATACTGGAGGGAGCAATACTGGAGGGAGTTATACTGGAGGGAGTTATACGAGAGGGAGCGATACTGGAGGGAGCGATAATGGCGGGAGTGATGCTGGAGGGAGTAATGCTGGAGGGAGTGAAATTGGAGGGAGCGATGCTGGACAGAGCAATGCTGGAGGGAGCGACGCTGGAGGGAGCAATATTGGAGGGAGTGATACTTGAGGGAGTGATACTGGAGGGAGCGATATTGGTGGGAGCGATACTGGAGGGAGCGATACTGGAGGGATGGAGGGAATGATACTGAAGGGAGCGATACTCGAGGGAGTGATACTGGAGGGAGTGAAAATGGAGGGAGCGGTACTGGAGGGAGTGATACTGGAGGGAATGATATTGGAGGGAATGATATTGGAGGGAGTGATATTGGAGGGAGTGATACTGGAGGGAGCGATATTGGTGGGAGCGATATTGGAGGGAGTGATATTCGAGGGAGCGATATTCAAGGGAGCGGTACTGAAGGGAGTGATACTGGAGGAAGCGATTCTCGAGGGAGTGAAACTGGAGGGAGTGAAACTGGAGGGAGCAATTTTGGAGGGAGCAATTTTGGAGGGAGCGATCCTAGAGGGAGTGATGCTGGAGGGAGTGATGCTGGAGGGAGTGATGCTGGAGGGAGTGAAATTGGAGGGAGTTATATTGGAGGGAGCGATGCTGGAGGGAGCGATGCTGGAGGGAGTGATATTGGAGGGAGCGATGCTGGAGGGAGTGATATTGGAGGGAGTGATATTGGAGGGAACGATATTGGAGGGAGTGATACAGGAGGGAGTTATATTGGAGGGAATGATATTGGAGGGAGTAGTCCAGGAGGGAGTGATACTTGGAGGGAGTGATACTGGAGGGAGTGATATTGGAGGGAGTGATACTGCCGGGCACGATAATGGAGGGAGTGATATTGGAGGGAATGATATTGGAGGGAGTGATATTGGAGGCAGCGATACTGGAGGGGGTGATATTGGAGGGAGCAGTCCAGGAGGGAGTGATACTGGAGGGAGCGATATTATAGGGAGCGATACTGGAGGGGGTGATATTGGAGGGAGCAGTTCAGGAGGGAGTGATATTGGAGGGAGTGATATTGGAGGCAGCGATATTGGAGGGAGCGATATTGGAGGGAGCGATACTGGAGGGAGTGATACTGGAGGGAACGATACTGGAGGGAGTAATATTGGAGGGAGTGATATTGGAGGAAATGATATTGGAGGGAATGATATTGGAGGGAGCGATTTTGGAGTGGCCGATACTGGAGGAGTGATATTGGAGGGAGTGATATCAGAGAGCACGATACTGGAGGGAGTGATACTGGAGGGAGAGATACTGGAGGGAGCGATACTGGAGGGTGTGATATTGGAGGGAGTGATATTGGAGGGGTGATATTGGAGGGAGTGATACTGGAGGGAGTGATATTGGAGGGGTGATATTGGAGGGAGTGATACTGGAGGGGGGCGATACTGGAGGGTGTGACATTGGAGGGAGTGATATTGGAGGGGTGATACCGGAGGGAGTGACATTGGTGAGGAGAGATACTGGAGGGAGCGATACTGGAGGGTGTGATATTGGAGGGAGTGATATTGGAGGGGTGATATTGGAGGGAGTGATACTGGAGGGAGTGATATTGGAGGGGGAGATATTGGAGGGAGTGAAACTGGAGGGAGTGATATTGGAGGGAGTGATATTGGAGGGAACGATATTGTAGGGAGTGATACTGGGGGAAGTTATATTGGAGGTAACGATATTGTAGGGAGTGATATTGGAGGGAGTTATATTGGAGGGAATGATATTGGAGGGAGCGATACTGGAGGGGGTGGTATTGGAGGGAGCAGTCCAGGAGGGAGTGATACCGGAGGGAGTGACATTGGTGGGAGCGATATTGGAGGGAGTGATGCTGGAGGGAATGATACTGGAGGGGACGATACTGGAGGGAGTGATATTGGAGGGAGTGATATCAGAGAGCACGATACTGGAGGGAGTGATACTGGAGGGAGTGATACTGGAGGGAGAGATATTGGAGGGAGAGATACTGGAGGGAGTGATATTGGAGGAAATGATATTGGAGGGAGTGATATTGGAGGGAGCGATTTTGGAGGGAGTGATATCAGAGAGCACGATACTGGAGGGAGTGATACTGGAGGGAGTGATACTGGAGGGAGAGATATTGGAGGGAGAGATATTGGAGGGCGTGATATTGGAGGAAACAATATTGGAGGGAGTAATATCGGAGGGAGCGATACTCGAGGGAGTTATACTGGAGGAAATGACACTGGAGGGGGAGATATTGGAGCAAGTGATACGGGAGGGAGTGATATTGGAGGGAGCGATATTGGAGGGAGATATATCGGAGGGAGTGATATCAGAGGGCACGATACTGGAGGGAGTGATATTGGAGGGACCGATATTGGAGGGAGTGATATTGGAGGGAGCAAAATTGGAGGGGGCAATACTGGAGGGGGCGATACTGGAGGGAGTGATATTGGAGGGAATGATGCTGGAGGGAGTGATACTGGAGGGAGTGATATTGGAGGGAGTGATATTGGAGGGAGCAATATGGGAGGGAGTGATACTGGAGGGAGTGATACTGGAGGGGACGATACTTGAGGAGTGATATTGGAGTGGACGATACTGGAGGAGTGATATTGGAGGGAGTGATATCAGAGGGCACGATACAGGAGGGAGTGGTACTGGAGGGAGAGATAATGGAGGGAGAGATATTGGAGGGAGAGATATTGGAGGGAGTAATATTGGAGGGAGTGATATTGGAGGTAACGATATTGGAGGGAGTGATATTGGAGGGAGCGATTTTGGAGGGAGCGATACTGGAGGGAGTGATATGGGAAGGAGAGATATTGGAGGAAGTGATACTGGAGGGAGTTACATTGGAGGGAGTGACATTGGAGGGAGCGATACTGGAGGGAGTGATATTGGAGGGAGCGATGTTGGAGGGAGCGATGATGGAGGGAGCGATGTTGGAGGGAGTGATACTGGAGAGAGAGTTATTGGAGGGAGTGATATTGGAGGGAGCGATATTGGAGGGAGTGATACTGGAGGAAGCGATATTGGAGGGAGCGATACTGGAGGAAGTGATACTGGAGGGAGCGATATTGGAGGGAGTGATACTGGAGGAAGTGATATTGGAGGAAGCGATACTGGAGGGAGCGATACTGGAGGAAGTGATACTGAAGGGGGTGATGTTGGAGGGAGTGATACTCGAGGGAGTGATACTGGATGGAGTGATATTGGAGGGAGTGATACTGAAGGGGGCGATATTGGAGGGAGTGAGACTCGAGGGAGTGATACTGGAGGCAGTGATATTATAGGGAGCGATAATGGAGGGGGTGATATTGGAGGGAGCGATACTGGAGGGGGTGATATTTGAGGGAGCAGTCCAGGAGGGAGTGATATTGGAGGGAGCGATATTGGAGGGAGCGATATTGTAGGGAGTGATATTGGAGGGAGCGACATTGGAGGGGGCGATATTGGAGGGAGTGATACTGGAGGGAGCGATATTGGAGGGAATGATATTGGAGGGAGCGATATTGGAGGGAATGATACTGGAGGGAGCGATACTGGAGGGAGCAAAACTGGAGGGAGTGATACTGGAGGGAGTGATATTGGTGGGAGTCAAACTGGAGGGAGTGATATTGGAGGGAGTTGTTCTGGAGGGAGTTATACTGGAGGGAGTTTCATTGGAGGGAGATATATTGGAGGGAGTGGTACTGGAGGGAGTGGTACTGGAGGGAGTGATACTGGTGGGAGCGAAACTGGAGGGAGCGAAACTGGAGGGAGTGATACTGGAGGAAGTGATATTGGAGGGAGCAATGCTGGAGGGAGCAATACTCGAGGGAGCGATACTGGAGGGAGTGATGCTGGAGGGAGTGATACTGGAAGGAGCGATATTGGAGGGAGCGATATTGGAGGGAGTGATACTGGAGAGAGTTATATTTGAGGGAATGATATTGGAGGGAGCAGTCCAGGAGGGAGTGATACTGGAGGGAGTGATACTGGAGGGCGTTGTTCTGGAGGGAGTTATACTGGAGGGAGTTTCATTGGAGGGACTGATATTGGAGGGAGCGATATTGGAGGGAGCGAGACTGGAGGGAGTGATATGGGAGGGAGAGATATTGGAGGAAGTGATACTGGAGGGAGCAATACTGGAGGGAGGGATACTGGAGGGATCGATACTGGAGGGAGCGATACTGGAGGGAGTGATACTGGAAGGGGTGATACTGGAGGGAGCGAAACTGGAGGGAGTGATACTGGAGGAAATGATATTGGAGGGAGCGATGCTGGAGGGAGCAATACTGGAGGGAGCGTACTGGAGGGAGTGATACTGGAGGGAGTGATACTGGAAGGAGCAATACTGGAGGGAGTGATACTGGAAGGAGCAATACTGGAGGGAGCGATATTGGAGGGAACGATATTAGAGGGAACGATATTCGAGGGAGCGATATTCGAGGGAGCGATATTGGAGGGAGTGATATTGGAGGGAGCAGTCCAGTAGGGAGTGATACTGGAGGGAGTGATTCTGGAAGGAGCGATATTGGCGGGAGTCAAGCTGGAGGGAGTGATACTGGAGGGAGTTTCATTGGAGGGACTGATATTGGAGGGACTGATATTGGAGGGACTGATATTGGAGGGAGCGATATTAGAGGGAGCGATTTTTGTGGGAGCGAGATGAAAGGGAGTGATACTGGAGGGATCGATACTTGAGGGAGTGATACTGGAGGGAGTGATACTGGAGGGATCGATACTGGAGGGAGTGATACTGGAGGGAGCAATTTTGGAGGGAGTGATTTTGGAGGGAGCGATATTGGAGGGAGCGATATTGGAAGGAGCGATATTGGAGGGAGCGACATTGGAGGGAGTGATATTGGAGGGAGCGATATTGGAGGGAGCGATATTGGAGGGAGTGATACTGGAGGGAGCAATATTGGAGGGAGCGATACTGGAGGGAGCAATTTTGGAGGGAGCGATACTGGAGGGAGCAATACTGGAGGGAGTTATACTGGAGGGAGTTATACTGGAGGGAGTTATACTGGAGGGAGCGATACTGGAGGGAAGCGATATTGGAGGGAGTGATACTGGAGGGAGAAATACTGGAGGGAATTATACTGGAGGGAGTTATACTAGAGGGAGCGATACTGGAGGGAGCGATAATGGCGGGAGTGATGCTGGAGGGAGTGATACTGGAGGGAGTGATGTTGGAGACAGTGATACTGGAGGGAGTGATACTGGAGGGAGCGATATTAGAGGGAGTGATACTGGAGGGGGCGATACTGGAGGGAGTGATACTGGAGGAAGCGATACTGGAGGGACCGATACT
>NC_057723.1:6835140-6853161 GCF_004010195.1 Chiloscyllium plagiosum
GGTGGTTCCCCCCAGTTTAGTTCCAGGGTGTGGCTGGGTGGGGTGGGGCTCTGGCTCAGTGTCCCCCGGGCCAGGTGTTGCAGCGCCAGGGGCAGGCGGTGAAGCCCCAGGGGTTTCTCTATCGGGGTGGGGAGTGGATATGGGGTCAGTGGGACCGGGATCAGGTATGGGTTTGGGGGTCAGGGTTCCCGCGCCGAGGCGACGCTGGCATGGCCACAGGGGCATTGTCGTGCTGGGGCGGGGCAGGTCGTGGGCTAGGTGTTGGGGAAGGGGATAGGGTGGTCTCCCCATGGGCGGGCTTGACGCGTCGCGTCTTTCTCTGCGCCTTCTGGCCTGCCGGACGCTCACCCCCCTCCCTGCCAGAGGCTGGAGCATTGGGAGCCTCTGGCTTAGCCTCCGGTGCCGGGGCCTGTGGTGTTGACTTCGGGGGAGGGGGAGTGGGTGCGGCGGCACCACCGTCAGCCATTGGTGTGGGCTGGGCGGCTTTCTGGGCGGGGCAGTTTTTTCGTATGTGCCCTACCTCGCGGCACAGGTGGCACCGCACGCCGTCCGCCGTCCAGAAGGCGCGATAGGCCGCGCCCTCATGGAGGACAGTAAATGAGCCCTCGGTGACCTCCTCCCGGGCCAGGCAAATGAACACCTGGCGCCGGAAGGAGTAAACGTGTCGGAGGGCAGGGTCCTTCAGACCGAGCAGGAGCGGCTGGACACCCGACCGGATCTCCCCCAGGGTGTTGAGGTGGGGGAGGAGGAGCTCGCTGGCAATGAAGGGCGGGACGTTGGAGGTCACGACCCTCTGGGCCGTAACCTCCAGAGGGTCGACGGGCAAATGTGTCCCGCCCACAGCGAGCCCCCTCTCCACGGCCAGGTGGACCGCCTGCTCGGTCCTCAGGAAAAATACGGCCTTCCCGTACATGCGGGCCGCAGCGACGATGGCCAGTGGGCCGACCACATTAGCCATGGCCTTGCTGCAGGCCTCGATGGTCATGTTGGGGTGGGAATAGGCCTTGACCCCCAGGCGTTTGGTCAGGTGCCTGAAGGGGGTCGTGGTTGCAGCTGGGGTTGGAGCAGCCGAGCCCAAGGCAGCGTAGGTGCAGCTGGGCCCCGCGACCTTCGGGTTCGCCATACTCTGCTGCTGGACATTGGGAAGACCCAGGCAGCGGTGGCGGAGGTGGGCCTCCGGCAGCAGCGGTGGTGGAGGTTGTAGGGAGGGGCCAAGGCGAGTCCCAGGCAGCGGTGGAGGAGGCAGGCCTCAGGCGACAACAGCAGTAGAGGCAGGCCTCGGGCGAGTCCTAGGTTGGCCCTCAGTCGCGGCGGTGGGGGCAGACCTGTTGGGGAGAGTCCCCAAGGCAAATCCCAGGCAGCCCCAAAATTGAGTCCCTGGTAGCAGCAGTGGAGGTCCTGGGGAGGGGCCCAAGGCGAGTCCCAGGCAGCGGTGGTGGAGGCAGGCCTCTGGCAAGTCCTGGGCAGGCCTTTGGTCGCAGCGGTGAGTGGGCAGACCTGTTGGGGAGGGTCCCCAAGGCGAGTCCCAGGCAGCAGCAGTGGAGGTGGGCCTCTAACAACAGCAGCAGTGGTGGAGGGCCTGGGAGGGGCCCCAAGGCAAGTCCCAGGCAGCAGCAGTGAGGCAGGCCCCAAGCAGCAACAGCTGAGGCAGGTCCGGGCGGGGTCCTAGAGACCAGCAGTGGGAGTGGGCCCCAGGTCAGCAGCAATACTCCCTTGACCTGGGTGAGGCCCAGGCTGCAGCTCCAAAAGTAGGCCCCAGACTCAAAATCTCTCACCTCCTTCTGCTTCTGCCTCCTCCTCTTCTTCTTCTTCTTCTTTCCTTCCTCTCTCTCGATGCAGGGCAGCTAGTCCAGGGATAGTCCCCTTCAAGGAGGAGAGTCCTTGCACATGTGCACACTCACTCACACTGATCCAACTCTCAAGATAGGCAAACACCCAAGTGGCCAGTGACAAGCATTGCCCTTCACATCAAAGGGCAGTGCTGTGTGATCAAAACAGTGAAGGGGAGGGTAGGGAATCTCCTATTTCTTTTTTTTTTCCTCTTTTTTTTCCCCTTTAACCCCCACACTACCACCTACGTGTGGGAGGTGCTTTTTAACAATGAGTGGGAATTCACCTTCACTCTGTCAATCAAACTGCTTCAGCCTTGCTCTGCTGACGTAAGGACAAAAGAGTGAGGAGCACAGAAAGGGTAACTTTCAACAAGGGGCTGTCCTGATGAAAGTGGGAAGAGGGGGGCATTGAAGGAGAGAGTGGGACAAGTAATAGTAACTTTAGTGATTGGAATGATGGTCAGGTGGATCGCACTGAGTAATGGATCCCTAACTGGGGTTGTTAATCTGGGGTCAATCACGGGGCCCTGGCTGACACTTAGAAATAGGAGTTTCCCTACCCTCCCCTTCACTGTTTTGATCACACAGCACTGCCCTTTGATGTGAAGGGCAGTGTTTGTCACTGGCCACCCGGGTGTTTTCCTATCTTCCTGGTGGTGGAAATTGAATAAAGATTGGTGCACTTTGTGTCTTTCACTGTGTCTCACACCTGCACACACACACCTTGGTTTCGGGGGATAAAATAAGCACTACCGCACTTAGGTGGTAGTGTGGGGGTTAAATTTAAAAAAAAAAAAAAAGAAAAAAAAAAGAAAGAAAAAAAAAGAAATAGGAGATTCCCTACCCTCCCCTTCACTGTTTTGATCACACAGCACTGCCCTTTTAAGAACTCGAAGATGGTTGTGATGCCCATATTTTAGAGGAGGTGGTGCTGGATGATCTTGAAACACATAAACGTGGATGAATCCCCAGGATCTGATCAGGTGTACCCGAGAACTCTGCGGGAAACAAAGGACATCCTGCTGGGCCTCTTGCTGAGATATTTGTATCATTGATAGTCACAGGTGAGGTGCCTGAAGACTGGAGGTTGGCTAACGTGGTGCCACTATTGAAGAAAGGTGGTAAGGACAAGCCAGGGAACAATAGACCAGTGAGCCTGACCTCGATGATGGGCAAGTTGTTGGAGGGAATCCTGAGGGACAGGATGTACATGTATTTGGAAAGGCAAGGTCTGATTCAGGATAGTCAACATGGCTTTGTGCATGGGAAATCATGTCTCACAAACTTGATTGAGATTTTCGAAGAAGTATCAAAGAGGATTGATGAGACAGAATGGTGGAAGTGATCTATATGGACTTCAGTAAGGCGTTCGACAAGGTTCCCCCTGGGAGACTGGTTATCAAGGTTAAATCTCATGGAATACAGGGAGAACAGCCATTTGGATACAGAAATGGCCTAAATGGTAGAAGACAGAGGGTAGTGGTGGAGGGTTGTTTTTCAGACTGGAGGCCTGTGACCAGTGGAGTGCCACAAGGATTGGTGCTGGGTCCTCTACTTTTTGTCATTTTCATAAATGATTTGGATGTGAGCATAAGAGGTACAGTTAGTAAGTTTGCAGATGACACCAAAATTGGAGTGTAGTGGACAGCGAAGAGGGTTACCTCAGATTACAACAGGATCTGGACCAGATGGGCCTATGGGCTGAGGAGTGGCAGATGGAGTTTAATTCAGATAAATGCGAGGTGCTGCATTTTGGGAAAGCAAATCAGAGCAGGACTGATACACTTAACGGTAAGGTCCTACGAAGTGTTGCTGAACAAAGAGACCTTGGAGTGCAGGTTCATAGCTTCTTGAAAGTGGAGTCACAGGTAGATAGGATAGTGAAGAAGGTGTTTGGTATGTTTTCCTTTATTGGTCAGAGTATTGAGCACAGGAGTTGGGAGATCATGTTGCGGCTGTACAGGACATTGGTTAGGCCACTGTTGGAATATTGCGTGAAATTCTGGTCTCCTTCCTATCGGAAAGATGTGAAACTTGAAAGGGTTCAGAAAAGATTTACAAGGATGTTGCCAGGGTTGGAGTATTTGAGCTACAGGGAGAGGCTGAACAGGCTGGGGCTGTTTTCCCTGGAGCGTCAGAGGCTGAGGGGTGACCTTATAGAGGTTTACAAAATTATGAGCATGGATAGGATAAATAGACAAGGTCTTTTCCCTGGGATCAGGGAGTCCAGAACTAGAGGGCATAGGTTTAGGGTGAGAGGGGAAAGATATAAAAGGGAGCTAAGGGACAACGTTTTCGCGCAGAAGGTGGTACGTGTATGGAATGAGCTGCCAGAGGAAGTGGTGGTGGCTGGTACAATTACAACATTTGAAAGGCATATGGGTGGGTATATGAATAGGAAGGGTTTATAGGGATATGGGCCAAGTGCGAGCAAATGGGATTAGATTAGGTTAGGATATCTAGTTGGTATGGATGAGCTGGATGGAAGGGTCTGTTTCCATGCTGTACATCTCGATGACTCTATGATCTCTCACACTGTAGAAGCAAAGACTCAGCTTTAAAATTCCTATGCCATCTTATACATTCACAGAATGTGAGCATCAGTTGAGTAATTAGCATGTTTTTCTTATTTTTTCTCAGGGTGTGGCCATTCCTGGTGAGGTAGATATGGATTGCTTATCCCTAATTGTCCCTTTGAGAAGATGACGATGAACTGCCTTCTTGAACCTGCTGCAGTTCATGTTGGACAGAGACACCCACAGTGCTAATCGGGAGGAAATTACAGGATTTTGACCCAACAACAGTGAAGGAACAGCAACATATTTCTGAGACATTCTGGTGAGTGGCTTCGAGGGGGATTTGCAGTCAGTGGTGTTACTATGTATTTTCTATCTTTATCCTTCTAGGTGGACGAGATTGTGGATTTGGAATGTGCTATCTAAGGATCTTTGGCGAATTTCTGCTGTGCATTTCATACATAGTACACACGGCTGCTACGGTGGTGGAGGGAATGGATGTTGAAGGTGGTGGAGGGGGTGTCAATCAAGCAGCTGCTTTGCTCTGGATAATGCTGAGCTTTTTGAGTGTTGTCAGAGCTGCACACATCCAGACAATTGAGGAGCATTCCATCACATTCCAAACTTGTCTTGTGGACAGGCTTTGGGGAGTCAGGGGATGAGCTGCTTACCTCAATATCCCTGTCCTCTGACATGCTCTTGTAGCCATCGTGTTTATGTGGCTGTTCCCATTCTGTTTCTCATCAATGGTAACCCCCGCCCCCAGGATGTTGATGGTGGGGGATTCAGTGATGGCAATGTCATTGAACGTCTCCCTTGTTTGGAATGGTCATTGTCTTGTGGGGCTAGAGAGCTGGAGTCTCTAACCTTCTGACGATATGGGTGTGAATTCCACCATAGCATTGAATTTAAAAGCTGGTGACCATGCAGCTATTGTCGTTTGCTGTAAAAATCCATCTCTTTGACGAATGGTCTTTCAGGAAGAAAGCTGGTATCCTCATTTGGGCTGGTCTCCAGGTGACTCTAAACCCCCTGGAATATGGTTGATTCTTAACCCCACCCCCACCCCCAAAATGGCCAATCAGTTCCAGGGCGATGGGGATGGACCATAAGAGTTGACCCAGCCAGGGATTCCCACATCCCATGAATGAATAAAAAAACTTCATAGATGTGAGTGAGTGCTTACTTGTAATGTCATGGAGAGAAAACCCAAAGAAAACTGCTATATTTTCATGTTTACATTTCGTTTCTTTGTAAAATGGTACATGGTGCTGGGCCCATGAAGTGACTCATGCTTATAACATGAGCATATTTTCCGAAGCTTCTGAAACCCCTGCCTTGTAGAGATATTCAGGCTAAAGCTAATACAAAGGATGTGGAGCTGATCTATCTTAAGGGGAAGCAATGGCCTAGTGGTATGATTGCTAGATTATTAATTCAGAACCCAGGTAATGCTCTGGGGACACAGGTTCAAATCCTGCTGTGGCCTATGGTGGAATCTGAATTCAATGAAAATCTGCGTTTGAGAATCTAATGGTGACCATGAAATTATTGGAGAGAAGCCCATCTGATTCACTATTGCCCCTTAGGGAAGAAAACTGCCATCTGTACTTGGTCTGGCCTACATATGACTCCAGGGCCGTTGCAATGTGATTGGCTCTTAACCGCCCTCTGGGCAACTCGGGATAGGCCATAAATGCCAGCCAGGCTTGAGACACTCTCATCCTGTGAAAGAATAAAAAAAACTGCCTCAAGCCAAGTGACTCATCACTGCCCATTGTTGTGAAATGACATTAATACATTTATAGTTATCGCATCACTTCCATTGTAATCTCTGGTGCGTCCCAGTCAGGCCTCTGAGATGGGTTATTGGCATCTGAAACGTCGGCCTTTGCCACAGAACTGAGATCAGAGCTGTTCGAATCTCTGAAGTGTACAATTCTGGGATTCTAGGTCAGTCAGCCCTCAGAGGGGGGTCAAGGCTGCAGACTCATTTGGCAGCCTGCCCCAAACACATCATCTCTCTCTTTGAGTTGCCGACTGGAAAGAAGCCATTACTTTGCTTTCAAGAAGGAACACTATTGGGCCCAGCTCACCAAGAAAACCCTCCAGGCGTTAGGTGGCTAGGCTTTGACGGTGGAGGAGGCCCAGGACCTGCGTGTCCTTGGTGGAGTGGGAGGGGGAGTTGAAATGGTCGGCCATAGGGTGATGGGGTTGTTTCGTGCGTGTGTCCCAGAGATGTTCTCTGCGAAGTTGTAGCCCTTGTGAGCAGATTTTTAATGTTTCTGGTTTTATCAGGACTTCTAATTGATAATCTCTCTCCTTTGCTGTCCTGTCTTCCTTTATTCCCTGAAAGCATGTGTGTGTAGAGTCAAACGTGTGGTGCTGGAAAAGCACAGCCGTTCAGGCAGCATCTGAGGAGCAGGAGAATCGCCGTTTTGAGCATAAACTCTACAACACGAATGAGACTTGTGACCCAAGGGGGCTGCGAGCTAAATGGGAGGGGAGTGGGGCTGGGGGGAAGGTAGCTAAGAATGCGATAGGTGGATGACGGTATGGGGCGCCACACAATTTGACTCTGAGCTCCAGCATCTACAGTCCTCATTTTTCCTTTATACAGTCAGATGAGCCAATTACATATAGTCCAGTCTGAAAGAGGAAGATATGGACCGGGTGCTGGCAGGTGGGACTACATTAGGTTGGGATTAACTTGGCATGGACAAGTTTGCATAGTCTGTTTCCATGCTGTACATCTCTGTAACTCTATGACTCTATGTTTTTTGATTCGTCCCCTGTCTCTTCCATCCTTCACCTCCTCCTCTTTCTACTTTGCTTTCTCCTTAGCTGATCACAATGTAACTAATGACAAATGAGATTGTTTAGCATGAAGCAGACTCTAGATGAGGGAATTGCTTCCTGAAGATCTAAGGTATATAATGGCTTCCACTGTTCTTACATCTCCTTCTTCCAGCTGTTTGTCCTGCCCTTTGTTATGTCTGCTCATTCTCCCTGTTCTTCAAGGTGGATACATATGGCTGTGCTTGTGAATAGGAGCAAGTGATTTAAATAGAAACCTTGAAAGCAGGACACGTTTCAAAGTAAATTTGAATAACTCTGGAAACCACTAAACCCTTCTAATAATCATAGCAACAGCCAGAAAATATCAATCAGCAATTAGTTGAGGACTCCTTGAAATTGAAAGGCTTGACACATGTTCATCTGTGAAGCGTGAAACGAAGGTGTAAGTGGCAGATTCTTCTATAAAATCAATCTGTTCAGATGTGTGATGAGATACCCAAACTTATCAGCAGGTGAGATTTGAATCCAGGCATTGGGACCTAACCAGTGTGCCACAGGCACTAGATTAGATTACTTACAGTGTGCTGTTTTATTTCAGATTTCCAGAGTTCACAGCGCTTTCATTCTCTAAATCGTGTTCAGTTTAGTGACAAGAAAGTGAGTGAGGTCAGCAGCTAGGGATACTGTGGTGAGTAACTCACCTCCTGACTCTCCAAAGCCTGTCCACCATCTGCAACGCACAAGTCAGGACTGTGTGGGAATACTCCCTACTTGCCCTGGATGGATGCAGCTCCAACAGCACTCAAGCTTGATACAATCTGGGACAAAGCAGCCCGCTTGATTGGCATCACATCCATAAACATCCACTCCCTCCACCACCAACACAGTAGCAGCAATGTTACTATCTACAAGATGTGGTGCGGAAATTCACCAAAGATCTTTAGACAACTCCTTCCAAACCTCTGACCACTTCCATCTAGAAGGAAAAGGGCAGCAGATACATGGGAACACCACCCCCTGCAAGTTCCCCTTCAAGCCGCTCCACCACCCTGACTTGGAAAATATATCACTGTTCCTTCAATGTTGCTGGGTAAAATCTTGTACCTTCCTCCCTAATGCCATTGTAGGTCTACATACAGCATAAAGTCATAGAGGTCTACAGCACAGGAAGTCTATGTTGGTCAAAAACAGCCACTTAGCTGTGTTCATCCCATTTCCCCAAATCAGCCCAAAACCTTGTATACCTCACCATTGCAAGTGTTCATCTAAATATTTCTTCAAGGGTTTCTGCCTCTCCCACCCTTCCAGGCAGGTACACACTTCCCTATGGATGAAAAAACAATTTCTCACATCCCCTCAAAACCTCATGCCCCTTACTCTCAATCAATGCTCCCTGTCATTAATTCCTCCTTCCTGTTTCCCCTATCTATATCCCTCATAATTTTCTCCATCTCAGTCATGTCCCCTCTTCGTCTCCTCTGCTCCAAGGCAAACAACCCCAATTTGTCCAACCTCTCTTCATAACTTGGGCATGTTGCTGTTGGACCTGGGTGGACAAAGTTAAAAATCTCACAACACCAGGTTATAGTCCAACAGGTGGCACGGTGGCACAGTGGTTAGCACTGTTGCCTCACAGCGCCAGAGATCCGGGTTCAATTCCCGCCTCAGGCGACTGACTGTGTGGAGTTTGCACGTTCTCCCCGTGTCTGCGTGGGTTTCCTCCGGGTGCTCCGGTTTCCTCCCACAGTCCAAAGATGTGCAGGGTCAGGTGAATTGGCCATGCTAAATTACCCGTAGTGTTAGGTAAGGGGTAAATGTAGGGGTATGGGTGGGCTCGCTTCGGCGGGTCGATGTGGACTTGTTGGGCCGAAGGGCCTGTTTCCACACTGTAATGTAATCTAGGTTTAATTGGAAGTACTAGCTTTCGGAGCACTGGTCCCCCACCTGATGAAAGAGCAGCGCTCCGAAAGCTAGTGCTTCCAATAAACGTGTTGGACGATAATCTGGTGTTGAAATTTTTAACTCTTCATATCTGAAACTCTGCAGCCGTGGCAACAACATACTGGTAAATCTCCTCTGAACCCTCTCCAGTGCTATCACACCCCTCCTGTAGTGTGGATTCCAGAACTGCACACAATCGTCTCGCTGTGCATGGACTGCAGCGGTTCAAGAAGGCAGCACGCCAGGCTAATAAATGCTCGCCCAGTCAGTGACACCCACATCCTAGCAATGAATTAAAAACTAATGTGAAGCTTGTTGATAAAAATACGCATTTTCCTGTCATTTCGATTCACAGCGAGGTAAATATCTAATACCTTTCCAAAATCATCTCAGGGAATCTGAGAGAGAGAAAAAACTTGAAATGAGACCCGTCATGTATGTTAAAATTCTCAGTCCACGCTGTCAACCTCAGCCAGAATTCTAACACAAACAGAGGCAGCCTGCCCCCTCCCAGCGAGTAGACAAAGTGTTCCATGATGTGCTTATTATTGGCCTCAGCTCGACTGGTGAGTAATGAGGCCACGTGTTCGACTGATTTACCTCACGCTGTCCCCTTGCCAATTCCACAAATAAAATGTAAAACAAATGAATAACAAGACGGCCAAATCGCTTACTTCATACAGCGTGTTGACAGTACATAAATATGAGAATTTAATAAATTCACATGGCAGCATATGATCTAAGGACTTCAATACAAATCAGAATGTAGTAGATTTTTCAGGAACAGGGGATTGAGTTGGATAGACAGCCATATTGAATGGTGAAGCAGGCTTGAAGGGCTGAATGGCCTCCTGCTGTTCCTATTTCTATGTTTCTATTGTTTGAATTAAGCAGACTCGCATTTTGCAATGTTTTGTGATTATTTGTAATGATTGTGCAATGACATTCATGGTTGTCCGTTCTTTTTATTATTTATGGTTTATTTGAATTCTTTTCTGAGCATATCTTGGTAAACAATTTCTTTGCCTTTGGGGAATAGTGAGGGAAGGATTTCTGGGTAAATTATTAACATATTGAATGCTGGTTATAAACTTCATGCCTGAACCGGAGTTCTGCCCATGAGCATTATTACCAAGTGCCAATCATTGTTTTAATTCTCTCAAGGGACATGACCATCATTGGTTAGCCAGCATCTATTACCCATCCCATGCTGAGTTCCCATGATCTGCTGCCCTTATCCATCTAGATGGAAGTGGACGTGGGTTTGGAAGGTGCTGTCTAAAGACTTTTCTGCGGTGCATCTTGGAGATAGCACACACTGTTGCACTGAGTGTCATTGGTGGTGGGAGTGGATGTTTGTGGATGTGGTGCCATTCAAGCTTTGTCCTGGATGGTGTCAAGCTTCTTGAGTGTTGTTGGATCTGCACCCATCCAGGCAAATGGGGAGTATTCCATCACATTCCTGACTTGTGCCTTGTCGATGGTGGACAGGCTTTTGGGAGTTGGGAGGTGAGATACTCGCTGCTGTACTCCTAACCTCTGATTTGCTCTTGTAGCCATTGTGTTTATGTGGTGAGTCCAGCTGAGTTTCTGGTCAATGGCAACCTCCAGGATGTTGATAGTAGGGGATTCAGTGATGGTAATGTCATTGAATGTCAAGGAGTGGTGGTTAAGTCAGAGATGGTCATCACCTGGCATTTGTGTGATGCCAATATTACTGGCCACTCTTCAGCTCAAACCTGGATATTGTCCAGATTGTTGTACTTGGACCTGGATTGCTTCAGTATCTGAGGAGTTGGGAATGGTGCTGAACAATCAGCATTGACCATCACCACTTCTGACCTTAAGATGGAGGACATTGCTGAAGCAGCTGGAGATGGTTAGGCCTAGGACACTACCCTGAGGAATTCCTGCAGAGATGTCCTGGAGCTGAGATGATTGTCCTCCAGCAACCACAACCATCTTCCTACATGCCAGGTATGAGGAGAGGAGAGTGGCCCCCGATACTCTTGGATCCCTGATTTTCTAGGAATCCTTGATACAGCCTTGATATCAAGGGCTGTCACTCTCACCTCATCTCTGTGGGGTGACGTTACAGAGATTCATAAAATCATGGATAGTGTGAATAGTCAAGGTCTTTTCCCCAGGTTGGGAAAGTCCAGAACTAGCGGGTATAGGATTAAGGTTCGAGGGGAAAGATTTAAAAGGAATTTTAAAGGAATCTAAGGAGCAACTTTTTCACACAGAGGGTGGTGCATGTATGGAATGAGCTGCCAGAGGAAATGGTGGAGGTTGGTACAGTTAGAACATTTAAAAGGGATCTGAATGGGTTACTGAATAGGAAGGATTTAGAGGGATACGGGCCAACTGCTGGCAAATGGGAGTGGATTGGTTTGGGATGGCTGGTTGGCATGGACGAGTTGGACAGAAGGGTCCGTTTTTGTGCTGTACATCTCTATCACTCAAGGTCACTTCAAAAGGAAGTGAAGTCCTCCCACTGGGTGTCGGGTTTTGGGGTAGGACAAGAATTCCAGCGTGCTATTGAACTGTGGAGTGCATCACAGCTGACCCATTTTTTTTTTGTCCCTCACCTTACATCCGCAAAGGAGCAGGAGTCAGATGACAACAGTCAGATCTGAAAAGCCAGGCTGCTTTCACCTCTCTCTCCTGAACCAAACAAGGCCAGTTGTGAAGCAAAGTAATATATTTGAAACAATAACTCTGTTTTCTCTCTGCACAGATGCCCCCAGACCTGCCAGGTTTATTTGGTTCAGGTTGAGGTTTTGGTTACAAGTGCAGCCAGCTCGGTTTAGTCCTCATGGATTTAGAACAAAGGTCTCTCAGTCTCTGTCAGACAGCTTCAGACAGAACAGGTTTGTGGAATCAATCCAACAATTTGACTTTGTGTGCAGACACAGTGAAAGGGTTAATCAGTCTGTTCACAAGGAAAGCTATCAAATCAGCAAGAATTTAATTTCACATTGACTGGATAAGAAATGCTTCTTACATCTCTAAGATAAAATCCAGATTAATGTCATAGTCAGAGAGATGTACAGCACGGAAACAGACCCTTCGGTCCAACAAGTCGATGCCGACCTGATATCCCAACCCAATCTAGTCCCAGTTGTCAACATTTGGCCCATCTCCCTCCAAATCCTTCCTATTCATATACCCACCCACATGCCTTTTAAATGTTGTAATTGTACCAGCCTCCTCTGGCAACTCATTCCATACACGCACCACCCTCTGTGTGAAAATGTTGCCCCTTAAGTCCCTTTTAAATCTTTCCCCTCCCACCCTAAACCTATGCCCTCTAGTTCTGGACTCCCCTACCCCAGGGAAATGTCCTTGTCTATTTATCTTATCCATTCCCTTCATAACTTTATAAACTTCTATAAGGTCACCCCTCAAGGTCTGACACTCCAGGGAGAACAGCCTTCAGGGCTGGAATCTAATCTTAGTGACAACTCTGGTGCACAAGAAGAGAAATTGCTGGAGAAACTCAACAGGGGTCTGTGGAGAGAGAGAAGAGTTAATGCTTTGAGTCCAGTGACCGTTCTTCAGGGCTGATTGGAAATGGTGGTATCAATGCTGAAGAGAGTGAGAAGGATACACGGCGTGTTTTCTCTTTGCTCTGGTTTGTGAAGGGTCTGCATCTACAAGCACAAGCAGACTTCCCTTGTGAAGTGATGTACTGTGTGTTTGAGAACAGGAGCAAACAGTTCTCTGACCACCCTGAGCTGAAACAGCCTCTTATCATGTTAAGCTGCAAAGAGCTATTTATTGCTCAGTGCCAGCTAGTTAACTGTGTTGGCTAACTGTCAGGGCTATTTGGTGCTGATTATATTCGAAAAGGAGGGGGAGTTGAGGGCGCTAAAGGAATTCAGGCAGAATTTTCTCTCCTGATCTCCTGCTTGGAGGCCTCTCCAGCCCATTTGACTGAAAGATGTGTTTGTGTTAGTGTGAATGTGAGGGTGTGTTTCTGGCTGTGGGTGTGTTGATACGTTTGCTTGTCCGTGCAAGTGGTTGCGTGAGGGAGAATAAATGCAACGTGTGTGTTTGATTAAGTGGGAGCATTGGAGACTGAGTGTAAATGTGTGTACGGGAGAGAGAGAGAGAGAGAGAAAAAAAAATGTGTTTGTCAGGGTGTTTGAGAAAGACGGTGGGAGTGTACGATTGAACAAGTACATGCGTACGTCGGTAAATGTGAAAGTGAGAGTGTGGATGTGCATTTCTGTGTTATTATCCATGGCATTTTTCCCTATCCCTGAAATTGAACTTGGAATTTACATTTCAAACATCCCTTCCTGGTCTGTGAAGTTCTCCAGGACATCCTAGGTTGTGAAAGGTGCAAATATTTCTCCTTCCTAATTCTTTCCCAACAGCCCTCACCACTGAATCCAGAACCTCCAAATACCCCACTGCCTGCTAATCATCCCGTGACTGAAATCAGACATCCTTGAGCTGCTGGAGTGTTGCCTCCTATACTGGAGCAGTTAAGGGTGAACCACATTGCTGTGGGTGTGGAGTCACATGTAGACTAGACCGGGTAAGGTCAGCAGATTTCCTTCCTTAAAGGCCATGAGTCAACCAGATGGGATTTTACAACAATGATGATCACCATCATTGCTTCCACTTGTAGTGTTTGTGAATTTAAATTCTATCAGCTGCTGCAGTGAGATTCGAACTCATGCCCCTATAGTATTAGCTTGAGTCTCTGGTTTGCCATTTCCAATGTGATTAGATTCAGATTAGATTAGATTCCCTACAGTGTGGAAGCAGGCCCTGTGGCCCAACAAATCCACACCGACCCTCTGAAGAGTAACTCACCCAGACCCATTTCTCTCTGACTAATGCACCTAACAATTTCCCATGGCCAATGCACCTGAGCTGCACATCTTTGGACTGTGGGAGGAAACCGGAGCACCCGGAGGAAACCCACATGGGGAGAATGTGCAAACTCCACACAGCCAGTTACCCGAGGCTGGAACCGAACCTGGGTCCCTGGCACTGTGAGGCTGCAGTGCTAACCACTGAGCCACCGTGCCACCCTGTATGCTACAGAGTTACCCAGACTACTCACATTTTATGTCTCCTTACTTATTAGAAGTTGTTTCTCCTCAACATTCAGAAACCATTGACATTTTTCTCAAGCACTGACTTGTCTGAGGTAGTATTGTGCAAAACAGTTTTCCCTAAGCCCTGAGGCAACAATCTTTGTGAGAACATGTGATCAGGCAATGAAACATTCCAGACAAGTGGTACAGAGGCCACCATCCAGATGTGGAAATATCTCACTGTTCCCTTCACTGTCGCTGGGTCAAAATCCAGGAACTCCCTCCCTGAGCTCACATGCAGCAGTTCAAGAAGGCAGCTCACCACCTCCTCCTCAAAGGGCAATTAGGGATGGGCAGCAAACCCCCGGCCCAGCCAGTGACACCCAGAACCTGGGAAAGAATTGGAAAGGAGAAGTATTTGTACCTTGCTCAACCTGGGATGCCCCGAAGAACTCCACAGGCATGGAAGGGATGTTTGAAATGTAAATTTCAGGTTCAATTCCTAACACATAAGAGCAGGAGTATAGGCCATTCGGCCCCTTTGAGCCAGTCCTATCATTCAGTAGGATCATGGCTGATCCGATTGTGGTGTCAACTGCGTGGTCCTCTCCGGTCTGATAACCAGTGAGGCCGTTATTTGTCAAGAATGTATCTATCTTGGTGCTGAGCCCTAGCCGGGGGCTGGGGATTTTTTGATTTGAGTTGAGCTGTATAGTGAAAAGTTTTGTTTTGCACAGGCAAGCCACACCAACCTGCATTAGGGTAATAGACCAGAGCGAGGGACACCATGTTATAGCTGCAGAGACATAGCACAACATTAAATTAAAAATTTGAGAGGTCCATTCGGAAGTTTAATAACAGTGGTGAAGAAGCTGTTCCTGAATTGTATTTTCGCGTGTTTAAGGTTTTGTATCTCCTGCCTGATGGTAGAGGGTGGAAGAGATTTTAACCTGAGTGGTGGGGGAGGTCTTTGATTATGTTGGTTGCTTTCCCGAGACAGTGAGAAATGTAGATGGAGTCAGTGGGTGGGAGGTTGGCTTGTGTCGTGGTCTAGGCCGCATTCACAACTCTCTGTAGTTTCTTCCAGTCCTGGGCAGAGCTGTTGCCATAACAATTCATGATGCATCCAGATAGAATGCTTTCTATGGTGCATCTGTAAAAATTGGTCAGTGTCTTTATGGACGTGCCGAATTTCCTTAGGCTCCTGAGGAAGCGAAGGCATTGTTGTGCTTTCTTGACCATTGCATCAACGTGGGTGGGCCAGGACAGATTGTTGGTGAGCTTTGCTCCTAGGAACTGGATGCTGTCAACCATCTCCACCTCAGCGCCATTGATGTAGACAGGGGCCTGTCATCCTCCTTGTTTCTTGAAGTCAATGACCAACTCCTTTGTTTTGCTGACATTGAGGATCATGCAGAAAGATCCAGGCTAGAGTAAAGGCTGTAAATATTGTAGATGACACCACGTCCAGTCTAGACGAAGCAAAGCCCTTTGTACACAAGTGGTTAACTGAAAAGAAACAAGTCCAGCAATTTTCTGGCCAATCTCAGTAGATATGTTTCGTCACCACCCTGGACCAAGTGTGACTCAAATCCAGGCCTCCTGGCTCAGAGGTAGGGACACTGTAAGCCCATTGTACCTGTATTCCCAGGTGGTCTCCCACCCCAAGTACAAACCAGAATCAAGCACAGAGAATGCTGGAGCAACTCAGCAGGTCAGATAGAGAGAGAAACAGAGTTAACATTTCAAGTTTGGATATGACCCTTCTTCATAATTTATGTACTAACCAGGTTTACCTTGCCCTCAGAGGAGAGGACCCTCCTGATGAAGGGCTTTTGCCCGAAATGTTGATTTTCCTGCTCGGATGCTGCCTGACCTGCTGTGCTTTTCCAGCACCACTCTGATCTAGACTCTAATCTCCAGCATCTGCAGTAACTACTTCTGTCGAGGACCCATTCTCTCCCATTCACACCTTTGCTTACACCCATTTGACATTACGTTTCACATTTGTCACCATTCTGTTCAGAATTAAGAGGCTACTAATGACCATAAATATATGGTTGATTATTCAAAAAAAAATCATCAGGTTCACTCAAACCTTTAGCAAAAGTAACTGCCATTCTTCTCTGGTCTGGCCTCCATGTGACTCCAGACCCACAGCAATGTGGTTGACTCTTAACTGCTCTCTGGGCAATTAGGGATGGGCAATAGATGCTGACCCAGTCAGTGACAGACATAACTTCTTTGTCTTCTGCACTGGGAATCTGCACTATCAGCTCCCCTAGTCGCTACACTGTCTCCGTCATTAATATTAAAAAACCATTTAACAGCTCCTTTCAGTTTTGAAGAAAGGTCACATGGACTCAAAATGTTAGCCCTATTTCTCTCTGCACAGATGCTGCCACACCTGCCGAGTTATCCAGCACTCCCTGAGGTTGTTACTAACTAGGCCTGGATATGCTTAGCCTCCGAAATCAGACATTTTCAGACTATGACGGCCACAGTCTAGCACTGGGATAACAGCAATCCCTCAGACCCCCAGCACTGGGATTACAGCATTCCCTCAGACTCCCAGCACTGGGATAACAGCAATCCCTCAGACTCCCAGCACTGGGATAACAGCAATCCCTCAGACCCCCAGCACTGGGATTACAGCATTCCCTCAGACCCCCAGCACTGGGATAACAGCATTCCCTCAGACCCCCAGCACTGGGATTACAGCAATCCCTCAGACCCCCAGCACTGGGATTACAGCAATCCCTCAGACCCCCAGCACTGGGATTACAGCAATCCCTCAGACTCCCAGCACTGGGATTACAGCAATCCCTCAGACTCCCAGCACTGGGATTACAGCAATCCCTCAGACTTCCAGCACTGGGATTACAGCAATCCCTCAGACCCCCAGCACTGGGATTACAGCAATCCCTCAGACTCCCAGCACTGGGATTGCAGCAATCCCTCAGACCCCCAGCACTGGGATTACAGCAATCCCTCAGACCCCCAGCACTGGGATTACAGCAATCCCTTGACTCCCAGCACTGGGATTACAGCAATCCCTCAGACTCCCAGCACTGGGATTACAGCAATCCCTCAGACCCCAGCACTGGGATTACAGCAGGTTGACGCCAGCAGGTCTCAAGGTGATCAATGCTTTGCGACTGTAACAGTGCTGCCTGCACATGGGGTGTATTGAATGAATGTGGGGACATTGACGTTTCACACAACAAAAAACATGACCTGCACTGACCAGCTCAATGTGGCTCCGAACATCACATTAAACCAAGGGTATGGTATTGGTGGAAAGGTAGGATGGGGCTGAGACGGAGCGGGCAAGAGGGATGGTTGTTGGTCAATGATTGTCTCTCTTCGACACCAGTGCAAGGATAAGGTTGTCCTGTTCCCATGCGGAGACTGTGGTTACAGTCAGATGACAACAACATTCAGTGATGGTGTGAAGCCTTTGACAGACCATTAGCTCGCCGCCAGCAAGAGGCTGTCTATCCCAGGAATCCATTTACACACATTGAACTGGCAACTTGGTAAGGTGGTGGAGAAGGCTGGGGAAATGAATGCCGTAGAGCTTACATTGCTGTAGCGCCAGTCACCACCTCAGCATGTTCCAAAGTATTTTCTAGCCCCAATGGAGTTGTTTTTTAAAGGTTTCACTGCCATTCTAACGTCGGGAAGGGAACACATCAATTACAGACAGCAATCCAGCAAGAGCTGAGACTCTAAAAGGCACTCACTGATTTTTTGAGGTCGTGGTGGAAGGTGTTGGTGAAGTGGATGAACTGTTCAACCTCCTCGTGGGAGCACGAGGCGGCGCCGATACAGTCATCGATGTAGCGGAGGAAAAGGTGGGGGGTGGGGCCAGTG
>NC_057723.1:6853253-6854659 GCF_004010195.1 Chiloscyllium plagiosum
CCCCCACTCCAGTCTGACCTATCACCCTCACCTTGACCTCTTTCCACCTATCACATTTCCAACACCCCTCCCCCAAGTCCCTCCTCCCTACCTTTTATCTTAGCCTGCTGGACAAACTTTCCTCATTCCTGAAGAAGGGCTTATGCCCGAAACGTCGATTCTCCTGTTCCCTGGATGCTGCCTGACCTGCTGCGCTTTTCCAGCAACACATTTTCAACTCTAAAAGGCACAGGCAGCGATCCAATAGTCACAGGAATGCCACATTGTAGAAACACAAATGAGTTATTCCTAAAGCCCAGGGAAAATATTAATCAAAGGCATTATGTGACTGGCTGTGGGAGCTTGCTGTGCAACACTGTTATTTATGTTATAACAGTGACTACCCAGCAAAATGATAGCGTTGGTTGCAATATGATTTGGGAGCATTCTCCATTCATGTCAGCTGCTATACAAATGCAGCCATTAGATTTCTCTCTAGTCAAAGAGAGTCTTGTGGTCAGTGTGAAACAATGACTAATCCAATAAGCAGGTTACCGCACGGACTCTGGTTTCTGATTGAAAGGGGCCACTTGGGGGAAACTACAACTAAACAGAGCAGCTGTCAGATAAAACCGTGTCTCTAATCATGCTCAAAACTGTTGTGCGACATATCTGGAATTTTGTGAGGGTCAGGAATTACAATTGGTATCCACATGCATTGTGTTAAGGTCCTAAAATTGTGGCTGTGTCAGAGATAGGAATGGTGTAAACATCAGCAGATATTGCCAGGTCAGAATGACAGTGTGAACCAGCACCACTGGGGGCTACAGGCCTGGTATCCAACTGGAACTTGGACGTGTGTTTGGAAGGTGCTATCAAAGCAGCTTTGGTGAACTTCTGCAGTGCATCTTGTAGATGGTACACACTGCTGAGTGTTGATGGTGGAGGGAGTGGATGTTTGTCGATGTGGAGCTCTGGGAAGCAGGGTCTAAATCACAACACAGCTGCTGGGTTTAAAACCTAACCAATAAATCTGGAACCAAAAGCCCGCCTCAGTGTTGGTGAGCATGATGCTTCCACTGATTATCACCAAAACCCATCTGATCCACTAATGTCCTTTCGGGAAGGAAATTTTCCATCCCTACCTGGTCTGACCTACATGTGACTCCAGGCCCCCAGCAATGGGATGGACTCTTATCAGCCATCTCAAACAGCAAATAGGAATGCTCTTATCAGTGATACCCACATTATATGACAAAAGGATTCGCCACTCTCCCCATAAGAGTGGGGACATTATTGTATGGGACTACTCAACGGGCAGGGTGTTCTGCACTTTCCCATGAACACTGTCTGTGTGTGTGTATATGTGTAGGTGTGTGTATATGTGTGTGTGTATATATGTGCATGTGTGCAGATATGTGTATGTA
>NC_057723.1:6855159-6915148 GCF_004010195.1 Chiloscyllium plagiosum
TGCAATTGTGTGTGTGTGTGTGGTGTGTGTGCATAAGTATGTGTGTGAGTGTGTGCAGTTTGACCTGTAATGATTAGACAGACACTTCACAAACCCATTCCAGGCACAGTGGGGATCTCTCCCATAGAGCAGGAAAAGGGAGCTCAGCTGTTGAAACCAACATAAACACAAGAATATATCCAATGTTTATTTGCTGAACACTGATTTTATTGAATACACATTTTCCAGAATCACTTACAGGATGATCTTAGACCATGGACACTTTCCAATACAGGTTCCCAGTGTTCCCATCAAACACTCCCAGGAAAGTTACAGCACAGGGTTAAATACAGAGTAAAGCGCTCTCTATACCATTCTCATCAAACACACCGAGGACAGGAACAGGTTGGGGTTAAATACAGAGTAAAGCTCTCTCCCTCTACACTTTCCCCACCAAACTTTCCTAGAACCACAACCAGACAGGCTTAGATACGAGTACAGCTTACTCGATATTGACCCAGCCAATCTTCTACTCTTTTAAATGCAAAGTAAAGCTTTCTTTACACTGCCTCATCAAATATTCCCAGGACAAAAGCCACTTGGAGATAGATACAAAGTAAAGCCTCTCAACATTTCCCCTTCATTTTCTCCACAATAGGTACAACACCAGGTTAGATACAGAGTAAAGCTGCCTCTACACCATCACTATCAAACACTCCCAGGACAGGGACAGAACAAGGTTAGATACAGAGTAAAGCTGCCTCTACACCGTCACTATCAAACACTCCCAGGACAGGGACAGAGAAAGGTTAGATACAGAGTAAGGTTCCTTTGACTCTTTAAAACTGAAACTAAAGTTCCCTTGATACCGTCCATACCAAACAATCCCAGGACAGGGTTAGCACAAGATTAAATCCAGAGTAAAGCTCCCTCTACTCCTTTAAACAGAAAATAAAGCTACACTGTCCTCATCAAACAATCCCAGAACAGGTACGGCATGGGGTTAGATATACATTAAGCTCTCTCTACATTTTTTAATCAGAAAGTAAACTTAAAGTTAAGCTCCCCTGATACTGTTCTCATCTGTAAACAATGCCAGGACAGGTACAACATCAGGTTAAATAGGGGGTAACGCTTCCTCTGCTCTTTTAATTGGAAAGCAAAGCTTCATCTACTTTTTAAACTGAAAGGAAATCTTCATCTACACTGTCTCTATCAAACACTCCCAGGCCAGGTACAGTACGGGATTAGGTACAGAGTAAAGTTGCCTCTACTCGATTAAACTGAAAGTAAAGTTTCATCTACGCTATCCCCATCTAACAGTTTCAGGCCAGATACACCACAGGATTGGATACTATGTAAAGCTGCCTCGACACTGACAAGGGGATGAAACTTACATTTGGTCTGAACAAGTGCCTGCAGTGATCTTCCATACAATTTCCATTGTCCTCAATGCCTGACAATGAGGATTCAATTCAGACTCATGAAAAACTGGAAGCTAATGGTGAATGGCCATTAGGAGCTCAGCTGGGACTCTGGACTGGTGGTAACTCAGAGTCTGCAGGTAGCTATGTGGAGAGACTGAGTGAACTCCCAATTCAGGCCCCGAGAGGTTGACCAGAGAATGCACCCGCACCATCTCCAAGCGTTTGTCTTTCTTCAGTTGAGGAATTCAGCTGACTAAGTCAGGAAAGCAGAAAGTCGGGGCACAGCACGGCGATCAGGCTTGGCAAACAAATACTCAGTGGAACATTGTCTTCCCAAGATTCTTGCATTAATCAACAAAACATAGTTCTTTGTCTTGATATCATCAACTGTCAGAAATGTTGTGCAAAGAGTCCATGCTTCCTCAAGCTCACCCAGTCTGAATGGTCCACAGGGTCACAGATCATGTTGCTGAGGTCATAGGTCACGGTGCTGCCAACACCAGTGCCTCGGTGGTTATGCCTCATTCCTTTGTGCTGGGTAACGCCAGACTCGGTAGATGATGATGGACAAGGCAGGGCCAAACATGAGGAAGCTCATCAGGATGACCGTTCCCAGGATCACCAGCACAATTGCCCAGATCTCCAGCACGTGTGCGGATATGGCATTGACCATTGGAGAGGTCACCAACTCATCCATCGTTCACCGACTTGTCCAAACCAGCCAGACAGAAACTTCTTTCACCCCTGCAGATAAAGGAGAGAGCATAAGTAAACAGGAAAGGTTAGTTATTCCCAGTCTCAACCCTTGGCTCAACACCCAGCCACCATCTCCAACCTTGCTGATCCACTGCCCTAGGTTCCAACTTCCAGAACTGGCCTTGGAGTCTCCAGTAAGTGCAGATTCATCTCCAGGACACTATGTAAAGGACACACACATATATATTGTTGGACTATAGGGTCCTTGTGAAATAGTGGCAGTGCCCCCACCTCTGAGCCAGGAGGGCCTGTTTCAAACCACCCCCCCCCCCCCAAAGAAGCGTCTCTGAACAGGTCGATTTGGAAATATCTATGTCGATGGACTATGAGAAACTGGAATATGGAACTGTTTAGACATTGCTGAGCTGAAGAGGGTTGATCATGTGAATTCTTGGTCAAAGTTGACTATGGATTATCTGTTGTTTCCTGGAAAAGCAAGTAATCTTGAAGACCAAAGGGTTCTTTCAGAGAGATAAGGGGTGAATTTTATAGCTCTCAATTACCAATCGGACTTGGGAAACCCTTTGGATTTATGCTGTTCGCTGACTACTGGCAGTATCGAAGATCAACTTGGGTGATTTCCCAGATCGAGGTGTGAATCGTCATGGATGCTGACAACAGAAATCCCTCTCTGAGAGTGAGGGACAAACCTTAAAGCCAAGCCCCAGAAAGTTCTCTCTCTCTCTCAATCAATGAAGTAACTTGAAAATTTGATAGTGATTCAAATATCAAGACTGATATTTGAGGGAGGTTCAGGGTTGGCAGCTTGATATTCCATGATATAGAATCATATAATAAATATTCCTAACTTGGAATGAGAGTTGGTTCAGTCTCAGCCTATATCTCTTAAAGAGCTGGTTTTGTGCTATGTTTTGTGCTGGTTTTGAAACTCTGAGCAGGAGTTGGCTCCATCCTACAACATGATCATGGCTGATCCTCTGTCTCAAAGCCACATTCCTGTTTTGTCTCCATTAGCCTTTGAAATGTCTCTCTGTCCCTCTTCAGTGAAGTAACCAAAAACTGGAAGATAGTTATCTATCCTCTCCCATCATTCACTATGAATGAAAATGAAACAAGGAACATGTGGATACTGGAGATCCAAAACAATCAAAAACGAGTGCTGGAGAAACTCAGCGGGACTGCTGGGGAGAGAGAAACATCGTTAATGTTAAATCTTCTTCAGAACTACAGCAGCTAGGAAATTGTGTCATTAGTGGTCATGATGGAGAGGGAGAAGGGTGGGATGGAGAGGTGGAGAGGGAGGGTGGAGAGACAGAGAGAGACAGACAGAGAGAGAGAGAGGAACAGAGAGAAAAGTGAGTCAGACAAAGGGATAGTAAGCCAGGGAAGAAGGGAAGCGAGATTGGGGATAATGGGGATGATGAGTGAGTGAAAATGGTTTGGCAGTGTTGAAAGTAACCCATGTTGTGGGAGAACCTGGGCTGTAGGGATGGTCATAGACATGGAAGGAGGTGCTCATGCTTGAAGCAGAAGGTGAGATCTTGCTATTCCACACAATACTGAGCCTCACTGAAACACCGTGATATGAATTGCTAACTTATAACTATACAACCTAAACTCTATCCCTTCTTAAACTCCTTCTCCACAAACAGATACAGAAAGACTGACGAGACACTGAGTGTGGATTAAAACAACAAATCAGGAAACACAGTTCAATAGCACCAGTCTGGACGTCAAAATTCAATGAGCCACTTTCTTTCTCTTTCCATTTCATATTTTTGCTGTTGAGATAAGGGTGCTTGCACACTGATGCTCTCCTTCATTCGCTGGCTGGGAATGTGTCCTCCCACTGCCTTCAAATGCATTCTATTCCCTCACCAATTGGGGATTTGCAGAGGAAGGTGAGTGGAAGACAGCTAGCTGTTACTGGAGACATTCCACTAGTTCCACACAAAGCAGACAGACACAAAGAGAGAGAGATTTTAAACGTTTTCTCTTTGCAGGCTAGGTATTTCTGTGCTGTACTGGTTCCACACAAGCCATTGTTAACTGGTCAGGAGTCAATCAGAATATCGCTGCCAAGCAGTTTTACTTCAGTTCAGAAACCATTGGTTCCATGGCTCTACTTCTACTCTGTGTTTCAAGAAAAACATTGAGAGTTGTAAACAATATAGTCGAGTGAACACAATTTTTAAAACTGCAGCTAACTTTTGAGTGGCTTAGTGGTTAGCACTGCAGCCTCACAGCACCAGGGGCCCAGGTTCGATTCTAGCCTCAGGTGACTGTCGGTGTGGAGTTTGCACATTCTCCCTGTGTTTCCTCCCTCAGTCCAAAGGTGTGCAGGTTAGCTGAATTGGCCTGAGGAAATTTTCCATAGTGTAGGCTATTTGTGTGAACACAATTTTTAAAACTGCAGCTAACTTTTGAGTGGCTTAGTGGTTAGCACTGCAGCCTCACAGCACCAGGGGCCCAGGTTCGATTCTAGCCTCCGGTGACTGTCGGTGTGGAGTTTGCACATTCTCCCTGTGTTTCCTCCCTCAATCCAAAGGTGTGCAGGTTAGCTGAATTGGCCTGAGGAAATTTCCCATAGTGTAGGCTATTGGTCATGGGTAAATGTAGGGGAAAGAGTCTGGGTGGGTTACTCTTCAGATGGTCAGTGTGGACCTGTTGGGCTGAAGGGCCTGCTTCCACACTAAAGGGAATCTAACTCTTTGCAGTCTCCTTGGTGTAAAGCAATGTATTTCCTTTTTTTTAGGCAATAAAAAGATGTGGTCCTTACAAGATGTTGCTGGACAGATCAAGAACCTTTGCAGTTACCGTATGAACCACAGGGGGTGACCAATACACCTCCAAATCCAAAGAAAAGTCCAAAGCCCCAGTTTTGAAGGGGAACAGAGGAATTCTCTTCAACTTATGGAGGTCAATATTTATCTCCCAGTCTTTGTGAGAGAGCAGTGGAAATGGGATCACTGAACAATTTTAACGATGAGGTTGACAGAATCTGGATTAACAAAGGGAGTGTAGGAGAATCAGGGGTTGGCAGGAAAATGGAGTTGAGGGCATAATCATATCAGTGTTATCACAGTAAATGGAGCAGGCTCAAAGGGCTGAATGGCCTGCTCCCGCTCACAATATCACGTAAAACGTCATGAGAAAGTAGATTATCTGGCCATTATTGTTTTGCTGCCTTGGGATCTTGCTGTTCAAAAATTGGCTGCTTTGCTTTCTACATTACAGCACTGTAGGATAGACCAGAGGGGCTGAATGACCTTCTTCTGCTCTTAATTCAGACGCTTGCACTTCTACATTTGAAAAGTGTCTTTTTAGCGACGTAAATGGATGGAGAAGCTCCAAGTTCAGGAAGGTGTTGTTACACTGACAAATCCCACTGTTACTTTTCCCCTTTCGACGGTGGGAAGATTTTGTTCGATGTAGAGGCTACTGGGCTGGAAATTCACTGAGACGGTTCTGAAAGAGATGCCGTAGAAAACTAAAGCAACGTTTTGTATACATTAGACAAGTTTTAAGTAGAAACGCAGGACTGAAGACAATCTGTGTAAATCTTCATAAAGACCAACAGCTAAGCTCTGCGTCAGACATGCTCCTGAAGCTGTTGTGTTAACATTTATTGCTGCACATTTACAAACATAAAGACGGGATTTATATTCTTTACACCCCTGTTTAACAAATCTTGTTCACCCACCAACCACATGTTCACTGAATCAATTTGACTCAGGCTCCATCAATGCCTTACTTGGAAAATTCCCATTTTCCTATTCAAGTGCTACCATGACCTCATCCCTCGCTATCTCTGAAACCTTCTCCAGTCCGTTGACCCTCAATCCTAGCCTCAATTCGCAGTTCTAATTACTGCATATTTAGCTGCCTTTTCCCCAAATTCTGGTATTCCCTTCCTAAACCTTTCTACATTTCCACCTCTCTTTATTTAAACTTCCCTTAAAATGGACTTTTGGACCAATTTTCTGGTCCCTATACCACCTTGTGTAGCTCAGTATAAATGTTAGCGTGCTTAAAGACATAACAATGCTGGAAATACTCATAAGGAGAGGCTGGGGTGATATTCCCTGTAGCATTGGAGGCTGAGGGGTACCTTTACAGAGATTTATAAAATCAGGAGGGGCATGGATAGGGTGAATAGCCACGGTCTTTTTCCCAGGGTGGGGGAGTCCAAAACTGGAGGGCATAGATTTAAGGTGAGAGGGGAAAGATTTAAAAGGGTCCTGAGGGATACGTTTTTCACACAAAGGATAATGTGTGTGTGTGGAATGAGCAGCCAGAGGATGTGGTGGAGGTTGGATCATTAGGTAAAGTGAAGGCTGAGATAGGCAGATTTTTAATCATTGAGGGAACCAAGGGTTATAGGGAGAAGGCAGGAGACTGGAATTGAGGACCATTAGATTAGCCACAATCACAATGAATGGCGGATCAGGCTCAATGGGCTGAATGGCCCCTATGTGTTATGGTCTTAGAGATGGCTGACCCCTCATCATGAGACTGTGACCCAAGTTCTAGGTTCCCCAACCAAGGGAAGATCATAAGACAGCGGAGCAGAATTAGGCCATTCGGCCCATTGAGTCTGCACAACTATTTTCTCGTAGCTGATACATTTCTCAACCACATACTACTGTTTTCTACCTGTAACCCGTGATCCCTTTACTAATCAGGATCCTATCTATCCCTGTCTCAAATACACTTAGTGACTTGGCTTCCAAATCCTCTGTGGAAATGAGTTCCACAGATTTCCCCACCCTCCAGCTGAAGAAACTTTTAGATTAGATTAGATTATATTACAGTGTGGAAACAGGCCCTTCGGCCCAACAAGTCCACACCGACCCGCCGAAGCGAAACCCACCCATACCCCTACATTTACCCCTTGCCTAACACTACGGGCAATTTAGTATGGCCAATTCACCTGACCCTGCACATCTTTGGACTGTGGGAGGAAACCGGAGCACCCGGAGGAAACCCACGCAGACACGGGGAGAACGTGCAAACTCCACACAGTCAGTCGCCTGAGGCAGGAATTGAACCCAGGTCTCAGGCGCTGTGAGGCAGCAGTGCTAACCACTGTGCCACCGTGCCGCCCACTTCTGCTCATCTCAGTTCTAAAGGGCCATCCCTTCACTCTGAGGCTGTGCCCTCGGGTCCTCGTCTCTCCCGACTAGTCAAAATATCTTCTCCACATCCACTTTATCCAGGCCTCTCAGTATTCTGTAAATTTCAATTAGATCCTCCCTCATTCTTCTAAACTGCATCGTACACAGACCCAGACTCCTCAACTGTTCCTCATATGACAAGCTCTTCCTTCCCAGGACCACTCCTGTCAATCTCTTCTGGACCCCCTCCAACACCTGTACATCCTTTCATGGACACAGGGAAGTATTCACCCAATACCTAACCTAACAAACCTCTGAACAAGGTTTGTTTTCAATGAGCTTATCTCTCATTCCCCTAAATTCCAGCCAAACAATCTCCTCTCTGGAATTAATCTCACTGCACTTTGGAAAAAGGCCAATCTATCCTTCCTTAGGTAAGAGACTAAAAACTCTATTAGTGGAGTCAGACGTTGCCTGATCATTTGTCATTGGTGTGAAGCCATAAATTGTTGTAACTTTATATTTTTGTGCTTAATGCTTGTCTAATGGATGTGCCTGTATGCCAACGTTGTTAAGATCTTTTTGATGGTTAATAGAATCATTTAAGTGTGGTCACATTAACTCCGTTCTTTCCTGGGTCAGAATTTTCGTCTGTTGGCAGTGCCTCAGAGATAGGAGGGTACTCCCTGTGGAGTATAGCCTGGGACAAGGACCTCATGTGGAGTCTTTTTAACGTGGGGAGGCTCTTACAGTACAGCTAGCAGAGTTCTGGCTGAGCAGGAACCTATCACTCTGTGAACTCAGACCCAAGTTGATCCAGATCTGCTCTGGTCACATCTGTGCTGAAAATGTGTTGCTGGAGAAGCGCAGCAGGTCAGGCAGCATCCAGGGAACAGGAGAATCGACGTTTCGGGCATAAGCCCTTCTTCATCTGTGACCATCAAGACCTGAAGTAGGACTGGAGTGCTTGGCTCAGAGACAGGAATACTATGCACTCCGTCACAATGATGGTGGGGTATGTTAATGTCTGGTTAACAATCCAGAACTAAAAGGTGTGGTGCTGGAAAAACACAGCCAGTCAGACAGCATCTGAGGAGCAGGAAAATTAACATTTCGGCCATAAGCTCTTCATTAGGAATGAGGCTTGTGGGCCGGGGGGCTGAGAGATGGGGGGGTGGAGTTGGACGGAAGGGAGCTGAGAAAGCAACAGGTAGATGAAGGTGAAGGAGAAGGTGATAGGTCAGGGGGGAGGATGGACAGGTCAGGAGGGCGGTGCCGGGTTGGAGGCTTGGGACTGGGATAATGTGGGGGAAGGGGAAATGAGGAAGTTGTTGAAATCCACATTGATCCCGTATTGTTGCAGGGTCCCAAGGTGGAATATGAGACATCCTTCCTCCAGGCATCGGGTGTGAATAGTATCAAGGTAGCTTTATTCTGTATCTAACCCCTGTGCTGTTCCTATATGGGAGTGCTTGATCGGTCAGTGTAGAAAGAGTTTCACTCTGTACCTGATCCTGTGCTGTATCTGTCCTGGGAGCTTTTGATGGGGACAGTATAGAGAGAGCTTTACTCCATATATAAATCCCTCCTGCCTGAATAATAGGTGTGTTTTATACCCAAATTCTAACATGTCTTTGTCAGTGAACAAGGATGGCTAAGATCAAAAATGAATCCTGTATTTTCCTGTCTTGCAAACAAACCAGAAAATTGTGACTGGTAATGATATAGCGTAATGGTAATAGGTATGCAGCCTTGACAAGATCATTTAACAGATGGCTACTGTAAAAGTATTCAACAATCAACACTAAATATTTTGGGTAAATACAATCAGCTAAAAAAAATTATTTATCTGCAATTAAATTTACCAGGGAGGTAAATGATATTTGTCTGATATTTAAGAATACTCCACCCAAGTCAGCCATGTGATTCTGTACAGGATTTTACAGACCCTCGCTGGCAGCTTTGTAGGACCTTGGAGTGGGGGAGGTTCTCCCCTCAACCCCACCAAGACCTTACTTCCATCTTCTGTCAGCCCTTTGTCCATCAAGATCAGTTCTTCCCACATCCCCACTCTTCCAGGTGAAGAAAGGAGATTGGGAATACCGGAGGTTCAATTGTTGGACCTGATCCCATCCAGGAAACTGGTCTCCACCTCCATGAGGACTCTGTGTTCATGGTTACCCACCACGAGACTGTGCAGAGATTCCTTAATAATGGGATCGCATGAAATTGCACTTCCCCAGCAATCGATCTGATCCTTTGGATGCTTTTGTAATTTATTATCATTTCTTCCTTTCATTCATGGGATGTGGGTATTGCCAACTGGGCCAGCATTTATTACCCTTGAGAAGGTGGTGGTGAGCTGCCCCCTTTCAAGATAATCAGGGTGGACAGTGAGAGCCTTTTTCCTCAGATGGTGATGGCTTGCATTCGGGGGCATAACTTCAAACTGAGGGGTGATAGATATAGGATAGACGTCAGATGTAGGTTCTTAACTCAGAGAGTAGTAAGGGCGTGGAATGACCTGCCTGCAATAGTAATAGACTCATCAACTTTCAGGGCATTTAAATGGTTATTAGATAAACATATGGATGATAATGGAATAGTGTAGGTTTCACAGGTTGGCGCATCATTGAGGGCCGAAGGGCCTGTTTTGCGCTGTAATGTTCTGTGTTCTATGAACTGCTGCAGTCCATGTGATGTAGGTTGACCCATAATACCCTAAGGGAGGGAATTCCACATTTTGACCCAGTGACAGTGAAAGTTGATGATATATTTTCAAGTCAGGATGGTGAGTGCGTTGGAGGGGAATTTGAAGGTGGTGGTGTTCCCATGTACCTGCTGCCCTTGTCCTTCTGGATGGGACTGGCTGTGGATTTGGAAGGTGCTGTCTAAGAAGCCCTGGTGAATTTCTCCAGTGTGACTTGGAGATAGTAGACACTGTTGCTACTGAGGGTTGCTGGTGGTGGGCATGAATGTTTGGGGATGTGAGACCAAGCAGGGGGGCTCTGTCCTGGATGGTGTCAAACTTCTTGAGAGTTATTGGAGCTGCATCCAATCAGACAAGTAGGGAGTATTCCATCATACTCCTGACTTGTGGCTTGGCTTTGGGAAGTCAAGAGATGAGTTACTTACCATGGAATCTTCCGTTAATCAAATTTTCAGATGAGCTGCTGATTCTGTGAGGTAAAAATCACAGTTTCCATATTCCCAGCTGAGGTGGGATTGAAAGGCTGGGACTATAGCACCACCCTGCCCATTCACCCAACTGCAGCTTGATCAAGCCATGGCTCCCTGTGGTGGGGGACTGGGACGGGGAAGTCAGTCACGTCCCAGTGTGGGGTCTAGGACCCTGCTCTTTGCTGGAAGAACATTGTGTTATTGACACACACCTATCATCATGCCCAAATCAGCTGGAGTATTCTGGACTGTGTAAAAGTCGGAATGCTCCAGAACTCACTGGTGTATTTAGTGACTCCCTCTTCATTCCGTTGAAGTTAAAAATCACACAACACCAGGTTATAGTCCAACAGGTTTACTTGGAGGCACTCGCTTTTGAAGTGCTGCTCCTTCATCAGGTGGTTGTGTACCTGATGAAGGAGCAGTGCTCTGAAAGCGATTGCTTCCATATAAACCTGTTGGACTATAACCTGGTGTTGTGTGATCTTTATCTTCATCCCGAGACCACCATCAGCATTTACCTGCTCTGGTGGTGACTCACCCTCAGCCCCTCCCAATCCCCACCCCCTCTCCACCATTGTTTTTAAGAACTTAGTGGATTTGAACATTTTCCTTGTCACAGAAAACTAGGCCTGTGTAAGTTTCTTCAGAATGACACAATATTTCCAGTGCAACATTCTTGTTGCAGAAAGGCACCAACATGAACTGTCGAGTCCCATTCACGGTTTGAGATTTTAACTATACTTACATCTTAATTTTTTTAATATATTAAACACACTTTTAATTACTTCTACTTTCTGCCTCTTTTTTAATTCAATATTTCATTCTCTTTCTGCAGCTCATTTAATTCTCATTTCACCGACTTCTTTCTCCATTTTCCCTCTGTTTCATCCTCAGTCCATGGTGAAGTAAACAGACTGTTGCCCTAATCATTCACTGAGCTCTCATCTTCCCTATTGTTCTGCTACACTGTGATCAGCTCACGCTCTCAACCAATGACACTGCAAATTCTATTCAACATTCGCTAAAGGCTGAGAGAAAGTATCTAACTCAAGGCACACATTACAACATACCTCACGCCATCAGGGTATTAAATTGCAAGCAAAATAAAATTGACATAAATGCTGAAGTACAGGACAGATTGAACAACAGTGTACGCAAAAGTTTGATGCTTGACAGATGCTGACACAAAGTCAGTCTGAAACTTGCCAGATCCTCCGTACACACAGAGAAAAGTTACTTAAGCTACACACTATTTCTGTCCACTGGCCAACATCAGGCAGGCATGGAATCTGAGAATTCATACAAGAACAACAAGAATGTTGGTTGTAAGAGGTCATTACCATATCTCTCAGGAATAAGTCAATGAATTTCACTGAATTCCAGAGTACACTCATATATTCTTACTTTTGCACTCTTGCTCAATCTTCCTCAAATGAATACGGAAATTCGGCATGTCCATAAAGACTCTTTACCAGTTTTCATTGCGCCTTAGAAGGTATTTTATCTGGATGCATCCTGGCTTGGTATGGCAGCTGCTCTGCTCAGGACCGTAAGAAACTACAAAATTGTGAATACAGCCCAGTCCATCACACAAACCAACCTCCCATTGACACCACCTTGCTGTCTTGGGAAAGCATCCAACATCACCAAAGACCCCTCCCACCCGGTTATAATCTCTTCCAACTTCTTCCATCAGGCAGAAGACACAAAAGATTAAACACGCGCACCAAGATTCAAGAACAACTGCTTCCCCGCTGTTATTAGACTTCTGAATGGGCCTCTCAAATTTAAAATTTAATGTTGACTCGCTGTTTGTGCACCCTCTCTGCAGCCATAACATTGCATTCATCCCTCTGTCTTTTATCCTAATGCACTTTGTATGGTATGATCTGCCCGTACTGCATGCAAAACAACATTTTTCACTGTACTGAGACACGTGACAATAATAAATCAAATCAATCATAGGGAAATGCCATTTTGCACAGAGCAAGCACCTGAAATTACACAGAATGAGGTGAAAAATATCCATTTAATACTTCACCCACGTCTCCTACCTCCATGTGTCAATTCCTTGCTTAGTCCCCAATCAGCCCCACTTCTGCTTTTACTATTATTAATACTTATGATTCTTTTTCTCTTTCTTCTTTCACTGTTAATAAGCCGAAAGAAGATTTTTGGATTCCTATTTATATTAGCTGCTTTTATCATAATCGTTCCTTATTTGCTTTCTCATCTCCCTTCTGACCGTTTGGTATTCTTCTCGATCCTAAACTGCATTTTCTACCCCACACCTGTTGGAAGCGCATTCATTTTTCCTTTAATATAAATTTCTACCTCCTTTTACATCGGATCCCGTGGATTTGTTTGTCTTTCCACGGGAACGTTCATTGACCAGCCCCTTCTCTGAAGGCAGAAGGTAAACATTGTTAAAACAGAGACATGAACGTGAAACCTTTCCCCTTGCATTTCAGATCAGACAAGAGCAAGAAAAACAACTTTGTGAAGGAAAACACTATTGATCCAGCCATGAGAACAGGTTGCTGATTGGTTGGAATGGAGATGTAGCAGGAACTGTTTTCTGTCAATCTCAGTTTACTGATTAAATTCAAACCAGGCAAGTTCACTTTAATTTCATTGGTGTTCAATTCCAACACTCTCGACCCTCCCACAGTCAGGTTTCTCTATGACATTCCTCCCTGATATTAATTCTGGCATCCCTGTCTTGGATGGCTGCATCAAACAAGGCCATAACATGGCCTTCGAGCATTTCCCTCAACCCCAGTTAACAGCAGCTGCTCTGCAGAACAACGGATTACTCAGCACTGAGCTATCATGGTCCCACTGCCAAAGACACCCTGGCCAGCTTTCTCAGAGAGTTGGAGATGAGCCAGCTTTGGCATCAAAGATTTCTGTGAACAGCCTGCTCAGTCTATACTCCTGACTTCAAGGCTTTGAGGTAAATCATTTGTTAATCAGCCAAGAGTCCCTCAGGAGCAAAACTGTCAGAATGAATTCGCAAGTCTCCCGCACCTTGTGAAACCAGTCCAGACACCATGTGCGGTCCCCCAATGTTGAAATAATGATTCACCAATTCACTTTATTTCTACGTTGCCACACAAGAGTCAGTCTCCGACCACTGTTCATGGCTCCTTTGGCCATTCACAGGTGGACTCTCCTGCACAAGTCTTGACCAATATGAAGCTGAACAACTTGAGAAAGAGAGGCAGCAAGATCTCTTTCAGACCACCCACCTGACCCACGGTTCAATAAGGCTGAACCTCTACCTAAACCCCTACCCTTAATTTCCTTCACTGTGTGTTTTATTCACTTGTGGAATGTGGGTGTCACTGGCCAGGTCATCATTGATTGTCCATCCCTTGAGAAGGTGGCGATGAGCTGCTTTCTTGATCCACCACACTCTTTATGCTGCATGTACAACCCCCACAGAATCCATTGATGTCAGCGTCGGAAAGAATCAACAATTATGTATCCAAGGCCCTCTGGGGTAGTGAGTGAGGTAGTGGGGGCAGGAATATGTGGCAATGGGATGAGAGTGCAGGGTGTTAGTGATGGCTGTGAGTGGGTGGTAATTGGTGTGGATACAGGGCACAAAGTGTGGGTGCACGGTGTGGGCATAGGTGAGGGGCTCAGGGTGTGAATTACATTGGTGGGGTGTGTGCAGGGTTTGGGTGACGGGTACAGAGTTAACTGAGGGTAAGAGTGAGCGGTGTGTATGAGGTGTGAGACCATTCAGAACCACCCAACTCCGGGCCTTATTACAGCTTTGTTTCCATATATGGTCAGAAGGGCAAAATCCTAGACCTTCAGTGAGAGTGATCGCTATTGACATCAAGACAGCACTCGATCACCACGGAGTCCAGTGAGCGTGCTCAGTGGGGATCAGTCCTGGAAGGTGTTCAGTCTCTTGGGTATGCTTGGACTCATCCAGGCAAGAGGGGAGCATTTGATCCTGATTGGAGTCTTGTAGATAGCAGACAGGCTTTGTGGAGCAGGTGGTGAACTACTTGCTGCAAGATTCTTAGCCTCTATCCTACTCTCATTACCAAGGCTCTCACCTACCTGATCCAGTTGAGTTTCTGGTCAATGGTGACCTCCAAGGTGGTAATACTGGGGGATTCGGTGCTGGCAATAACACTGAATGTCAAGGAGAGGTGGTTGAACATTTGAATGAGATGCTAAACTGAGGCGTGGCGTAGCCTCTCAGATAAACCTCAGAGATCCTATGGAACTTCCAAAGAAGAGCAATGGAAATCTTCCTGGTTGACATTTAACCAACTTAGATCCTGAGACAGATGATAAGGTATGAAGCTAGATACAAATTCTTTCTTGACAATTGTTAATTTCTGTTATCTACTGACTCACCCATGGTAACAGTCATCACTCTTTACTCCCAAGTGGAATAGATCTTCAAGTTTACAAATGTAAGAACCACTTCCTATAGGGTTACTATTACCAAAAAGAATGGAAACCGGAACATGTAACACTCCTGCCCCTGTGCTGCAGAGAGCATTGAGTGTAGCAGTGGGGATTTTGCATGCTCTGTCTCAAGGCATAGCCAGACATGGACGTACCCACAAACAGGAGCAGGCAGTCAGACAAGATCATTCTCTTCATCGCCTGGATCTGTTAATATCCAACTTGGCCACATGGCAAACCCAGGAAGACGCTAATGATGAGGTGTACTTTATATATTTTCAATTAATTAAAATAAGCAAAGTAACCAAAGAGCGACCCGTTAAAGGGTATTTCAACTAAAACTAAACAAACTTTGAATAAAGCTAGAACATTAATGAAATCTTGAACTAAAATGCCATTCCTGGGGCTAATGAGGTTCCTAAGATGCCCCCCCTCCGGTTGTGGAAGGCAGTCACTCTTTAAGTGCTCAATATATTTGTAAGCAACATTCAGGGATTGTTAGAATACATCTCTGGAGCAGAGATGTCTCCTGGGTCAGAGGTAGGGACCCCACCACTGTACCAAAACAGCCTCTCTAAATGTGGCTAGTTTAGGCATTTTCCTCATCAACCTGTTCACAGATGTTATTACACATGCCCTAGACCAGATGGGGCTTGAACCCAGGCCTCCTGGTCCTGGTCCGGAGATGGGGACACTACCACTGTGCCATGGGGACACTACCACTGTGCTCAAGGCACCTGCAGTAGTTCCACTCTCCCACTATAGAGAGACGACTGGTGGTGGTTTAACCTGAGGATCACTGTGCCTCAGGCGAGAGGAATGGATGAGAAGGAGAGACCATCATGGAAGCCTCAGCTGGTTTGGGAAATGAACCCATGCTGTTGGAGACACACGGTAACACAAACCCAGCCATCCAGCCAACTGAGCTAACTGACCCCATAACAGAACATGGACAATTGTCTATCTTCTGTGGTTTATGGGATCTCTTCCCCATTTTGCCGTGTCATGAGACCATGATACGTGCATCCTAAATGTTTTTTTACACATCATAACTGTCTCCAAATTTAGCTTCTTTACTTCATAGGTCTACACTGAGGTTTTCAGGTTCTTTAGGCAGGATTTTTTCTGTGGGTAGTTATTACCTTTTTCCTGTTTTCTTCTCAGTACAGAAAGTCTAAACATAGTGTGCAAAAAAAGATCAACTGTTAAATTTCAGGGTTATTGTGGTCAAGTTGTTTGAAACCTAAGAAAACAGCAGAGGAAATTGGAGCACCACCCAGGCCATTCCACACCTTGAGCCAACATTAAATTGAATTAAACCCTGAGAGAGGTTCATGGCCTAGTGGTATTATCACTATAACGTTCATTCAGACAGCCAGGTCATGCTTTGGGTACAAAACAGAAATTGCTGGAAAAAAGCTCGGCAGGTCTGGCAGCACCTGTGAAGAGAGAAAGCGGAGTTAATGTTCTGGGTCCAGTGTGACTCTGCTTCAGAACTCAGGAAGGGTCACTGGACGCGAAATGTTAACTTTGCTTTCTCTCTTTACAGGTGCTGCCTGACCTACTGAGGTTTTCCAGCAATTTCTGTTTTTGTTTCTGATTTCCAGCATCCACAGTTCCTTGTTTTAATTGTTGAACGATCTGAGGACGTGGGTTTGGCAGATCGTGGAATTCAAATTCAATAAAAATCTGGTATTCAGAGGTGTCATGGTGACCATGAAATCATTGTCAAGTTCAGACCATCTGGTTCACTAATGTCTTTCAACGGTGGAAATCTGCCATCCTTACCTGGTCTGGCCTACGTGTGACTTCAGACCCACAGCAATGTGGTTGGCTCTGAACTGCCCTCTGGATAATTAGGGATAAGCAATAAATATTAGCCGAGCCAGCGATGCTCACATCCTGTGAATGAATCCAAAAGGCCACAACCAGGTTGGGCATCAGCAGCTGAGTCCTGTTAGAATTCCTACAGTGTGGAAACAGGCCCTTCAGCCCAACAAGTCCACACTGACCCTCTAAAGAGCAACCCACACAGACCCATTCCCCTACCCTATTACTCTACATTTCCCCTGACTAATGCACCTAACCTACACATTCCTGACAATCTGGGGCAATTTAGCATGGCCAATACATCCTAACCTGCACACCTTTGGACTGTGCGAGGAAACCAGAGTACTCTGAGGAAACCCACGCAGACACAGAGAATGTGCAAACTCCACACAGACAGTCACCCGAGGGTGGAATCGAACATGGGTCCCTGGCGCTGTGAGGCAGCAGTGCTAACCACTGAGCCACTGTGCTGACTCCATCCAGTAATACTGGGCAAAAATTGTTTTAGAGGGTGGGAAAGAAGGGGACCATTATCTTCACCAAGATGTTCTTCAATCATCAGAGGCAAACCCCACCCACCACCACACTGGATATAATACCTTCCCTCCTATCTGCCATCTCTCCAGCACCCATCTCCTCACACTCCACCAGTCTACCCAGTCAAGTTGGCCGAACTCTCCACATCCAACACACAAGACGTCTCTCAGCCCGGGATTCATTAGGTCTTCTTTGAAGGACTTGTGGCATCTCCAGGGGGTGGCACTTCCTGTCACTGAGAGATGGACATCCCATTCTCCATCAACTCAGACCACCTACTCTGCACGACTGGAGGCAGGCATTTATTGCCCAGAGGGCAGTTTAAGAGTAGACCACACTGCTGTCCAGACCAGGTAAGGATAGTTTCCTTCCCCAAAGTACATTCATGAACCAGATGGGATTTTCCAGACAATCATCTACAGTTTCACAGTCATCATTAGACTTATAGAATCCAGATTTTTTTATTGAATTCAAATTCCACCATCTGTTGTGGCTGGACTCGAACCCGGGTCCCCAGAACATTTTCTGGTTCTCTGGATTAACAGGCCAGCGACAATACTTGATAACACTGTTACCTTCCCCTTTCCTTTGGTTAAGGGGGTGCGGGGAGCAAGTGATTTGCCCTCACCATAATATTCGACCTGTGGTTTGACCAGTGCTGTTTGGAGTCAGATTTCCTTCCTCTTGTTCCCAAATGCCGGATGGAAGCATATCATTAGAGTCTGAATTGTTTACAGACCTTCTGCTATTAATGTATACAGATCTTTTAATCTGTCTGAACACAATTTCTCATCAATTAAGAAAGATTTGGATTTTCTATTTTTCATATTTATTTGTGGTCAAAACATTTAATAGAACATAGAATAATACAGCGCTGAACAGGCCCTTCGGCCCTCGAAGTTGCGCCAACCTGTGAACTATTCTCAGCTCGTTCCCCCTACACTATCCCATCATCATCCATGTGCTTATCCAAGGATTGTTTAAATCTCCCTAATGTGGCTGAGTTGACTACATTAGCATGTAGGGCATTCCACCCCCTTACCACTCTCTGAGTAAAGAACCTGCCTCTGACATCTGCTTTCAAGAAGGAGTTGGATATAGTTCTCAGGGCTAAAGGGATCAAAGGGCATCAGGGAGAAGGCAGGAACAGGAGACTGAGTTGGATGACCAACCACCATCATACTGAATGGCAAAGCAGGCTTGATGGGCTGAATGGCCTCCTCCTGCTCCTATTTTCTATGATTCTATACCAAAGTGAATAACTGATCTAACAAACAGGTTTGTTTTTAAATAGAAACAGGATGTCTTTATCAGTTGGTTAGCATTTTGAACTCAGCTGATTGAGTGACAAGGGAGATAGCACGCCAGCTGCCAACTATACATTCCATCCACGTCATCAGTTTGATAATAGAGCCATGGAGACGGTGTAGCCTTGAAATACTACACGAATGAATTCGAGAACAGTTCAGTCCAGTGCTGGTGAAGAGCAAGGAATTGCTGTAATGGCAATGTTATTGATTTCGCAACCCAGGGAACATGTGATTGAACCCCACCACAGCAGCTTCTGAAATTTAATTCAATCACACATAGCACATGGTGTCCTTAAATCAACGATTGTTGTGAAAAATCATCTATTGCCCCTTATGAAAGGTATAGCTGAGATAGATAGATCCTCAAACAGTCAGGGCATCAACTATCACGGGGCAAAGACAAGAAAATGGAGTCACAGATTATCAAATAAGTCATGATTTGGAGATGTCGGTGTAGCACTGGGGTGTACAAAGTTTAAAATCACACAACATCAGATTATAGGCCAACAGGTTTCATTGGAAGCACTAACTTTCGGAGTTATGGTATCATGAATTACTTATTTGGATGGGAGAAAGTGAGGACTGCAGATGCTGGAGATCAGAGTAGGAACGTGTGGTGCTGGAAAAGCACAGCAGGTCAGGCAATATCCAAACAGCAGGACTCTCTTGCTCTTTGGATGCTGCCTGACCTGCTGTGTTTTACCACTTACTTGGATGATCAGCCATGATGGTGTTGAAGGGCTGAATGGCCTACTCCTGCTCCTGTTCTCTGTATATTGAATGGCAGAGCGAGCTCAGTGAGTTGAATTCCTACTCCTGCTCCCACCTCTTATGGTCATGACTCCAGAACCACAGCAATGTGACTGACTCTTAAGTCTCTCAACTGAAACAGTTCAACAAGCAACTCAATTCTAGGGTATTTAGAGTCGGGCAACAAATGCTGGCCTTGCCTGTGATGCCCCCATCCCATGAAAGAGGAAAGAAGCCCCTATTTGGTAACCCATGCACCAGATCTTTGGCGAATGTATTCAGTTAACCATGTAATGTTTCCCTTTGCAAGTATCTTTTGAAACTTTCCATTGAATCTGCTTCCACCACCTTTTCAGACAGCACCTACCAGATCATAACAACTCAGTGCGTTAAAAACAATCTCCCTCATGCCACCTCCGGTTCCTTTGCCAATCACCGCAAATCTGGTGTCCTCTGGTTGCTGATTTTTCCACCACTGAAAACACTTCTTTAACAAAAACACTCATGTTTTGAATGTTTCCAGTAAATCTCCTCTTAGCGCTCTCTGCTTTGTGAGGAATGACTCCAACATACTGAGGGAGTGCTGCCCTGTTAAAGGTACCATCGTTGGCATAATGTGAGGCACTGTGCATGCAGGTAAACATGGTTACCATTTTGTAGCAGAGTAGGACAGTCCATGCTGAGAACCAATATCACTGTGGTTTACCAGGCGACTAACAGAGGGAGTGTTGTGGGAGTAGAGGCAGGGGAAGGGAGGTTTGAGCAGCACCTTTGGAGTTGGGAGCTCTTGTGATTAGAATTCCAGGAATATACGTCCCCCTGGCAATCTTGGCACACCAGAATGCCCACCAACATGGTTGGGTGCTCATGAGTTAAAGTCAATCCGAAGAGCACTAGACTTAAGGAAGGCGATGGCCGAGTGGTATTATTGCTGGACTGAAACCCAGGCAATGTTCTTGGGAGTCTGGGTTTGAATCCTGCCATGGCACGTGGTGGAATTTGAATCCAACAAAAATCAGGAATTAAAAGTCTCATGTTGAGTGCTGGGAAAACCTATCTGGTTCATGACTGTAAAGAAAACTTTCTTCAGGGAAAGAAACTGTCATCCTTGCCCCTTCTGGCCTACATGTGACTCCAGACCAACAGCAATGTGGTTGACTCACAAGAGCCCACTGGGTAATTTGGGACGAGCAATAAATGCTGGGCCTGACCAGAGATGCACTTATCCCGTCAATGAGAAAAAGAGTACTGTGATCTCTCTAGTTATTCAAAATGTTGCTCACACTGTTTATCTGAAAGATTACTCACTATTTCTCTGTTACTCACAATCTCTACCTCTGTCTCATAACTTACTGGCTTTCTGCTTTATTTATATGTTGTGCAATCGGAAAGAGTTTTTGTGGTCATCTTGTAAAAGCAAAGACTTTGGGCAGCGTCTAACTCACTCGCCTCTGAGTCAGAAAGTCGCGTGCTTTCAAATCTCACTTCACAGGTTCCAGCATCCAGTCTAGGCTGACGCTCACAGTGCAGTACTGTGAGAGTGCTGCACTGCCTTTTGGAAGAGACATGAAATATAAGACTTAGGAAAAGAGCAGACTATTCAGCCCTTTGAGCCTGCTCCACCACTGAATAAGATCTGGTCCTGTTCCCAGCTTCATTTTCCTATGTGAACCCAATGACCCTGCACTCCCTTATCTGACAAAACTTTATTGAATTCTGCCTTGAATAAAGTTAAACCTGCACTATCTTCTGAGCAAGAGAATTCTACACACTAAACAACCTTACAGAAAATATTTCTCTCTGCTCTTTGTTGAAAAAGAGACTCCTGACTCATAAGCTGTGTCCCCCAGTTGTAGTGTCCCCCATAAAAGGAAACATTCTCCTGTATCCATTGTATTTAGTCCCTTCAAAATCTTGCTGATAAAATAATAGGTTCACATTTACCCATGTTATAATCCATCTGCCAACTTTTTGCCCATTCACTTCAGACTCTCTGCCTTCTCTCAGCAATTTATTTTCCAAACTATTTCAGTGTCATTGACATACTTAGCAACTGTACAGCATTCCTCCCCCACCCCCTCCGATAATGTATGAAGGTTATAAATAGTTGAGGTACCGGCACTAATCCAGTGGCATTCCATTAGCTTGTAACCTGAAGATACATAACGGAGTGCTGCATGTCACAGGCATGGGACTGAGGGAGTGCTGCACTGTCAGAGGGTCAGTACTGAGGGAGTGCTACACTGTCGGAGTGCAGAACTGTCAGCGGGCCAGTACTGAGGGAGTGCTGCACTGTCCAAGGGTCAGTACTGAGGGAGTGTTGCACTGTCAGAAGGTCAGTACTGAGGGAGTGCTGCACTGTCAGAGGGTCAGTACTGAGGGATTGCTGCACTGTCAGAGGGTCAGTACTGAGGGATTGCTGCACTGTCAGAGGGTCAGTGCTGAGGGAGTGCTGCACTGTCAGAGGGTCAGTATTGAGGGAGTGCTGCACTGTCAGATGGTCAGTACTGAGGGAGTGCTGCACTATCAGAGGGTCACAACTGAGGGAGCACTGCACTATCAGATGGTCAGTGCTGAGGGAGTTCTATAGTGTCAGAGGGTCAGAACTGAGGGAGTGCCACACTGTCAGAGGGTCAGTGCTGAGGGAGTGCCACACTGTCAGAGGGTCAGAACTGACAGGGTGCTGAACTGTCAGAGGGTCAGAACTGCACTGCGCTGTTCGAGAAGAAATTGAACCACCTCTCCATCTGCCAATGGCCTGGGTCAATAATTGACCCTCACTAGCAATATTGAGAAAAATAGATTATCAGCTTGTCTCAGTGCTAGTTGTGGGACCTATCTGAAAAGCTGCAACATTCAGCTGTGAATGCTGGTGGACAATTGAATAACTAACAGGAAATGGTGGCTCTAAAAATATCCTCATTTTCAATCGTGGTGGGGCTCAGCACATTAGTGCAACAGATAAGAATGCAGCATTTGGAACAATCTTCAGTCAGAGTACCAAATGGATGATCCATATTGGTATTTTCCAGTCGTCTCCAGCCTCTCAGATGCCAGTCTCCAGCCAAATCAATTCACTCCAAACGACATCAGAAAGGATTTAAGGCACTGGACGGTGCAAAGACTATGGGCCCTGACAATTTTCCAGCAATAATACTGGGGTTTTGTACTCCAGAACTTGCCACTCCCCTAGCCAAGGTCTTCCGGTACACTACAACACTGGTATCTGACCAACAATGTGGAAAATTGCCCCAGTCTGATCACAAAAAGCAGGATGAATCCATTGTAGACAATTACCGCCCCATTGCTTCACAAGAAACTACAGCAATGAATTGGAAGGGATTTTTGCCAGCGGCAGAGACACTGCAAGGCTGGGAAAGAGAGGTGGGCATCTAGGATTGCCTGAAACGTCGATTCTCCTGCTCCTTCTCCAGCACCACTCTAATCTTGATCCAGGATTGACAATCCCTTCTCAATTTCGAACCTCCTTGGATGCTGCCTGAACTGCTGTGCTCTTCCAGCACCACTAATCCAGAATCTGGTTTCCAGCATCTGCGGTCATTGTTTTTACCTCTCTAAATTCTTCTCAAGCCCTACCAGACAAAACCATGTCAAATACTGATTCCACCTCCATGTGGTCAATGAGGGGGGGGGGGTCCCCCGGTTTTGTATCCGTCTTTTCAGGCAAGGTACAGAACAGCAATTCAGACAGAAACAAAAAAAAACAGGAAATGCTGGAGAAACTCAGCAGGCCTGGCTGCATCTGTGGGTATAGAGTTAACATTTCGAGTCCAGTGACCTTACTTCAGAACTGAGTGTAATTAGGAAAGATGATTCAGACAAGAGTCTGCAATGCGAAAGGCACATGTTGCTGGATCAGCACAAAAGATCAAGCCAATGTAACCATTGGAGCGTAAGTGCTGAAAACCCATCATATTCATGTTGTTGGCACTCTGTGGAGGAGATCAAGAGTCCTTTCATCCAGTTGGGGCTCACTGTGTAACACTACCCACCAGTGAATCTACCAGTTTGATTGTTAGGGAAAGCTCTCAATTTCAACTCAACCTTCTTTAGGCAAATCAGCAAGGATTTGGAGGTGCTGGTGTTGGACCGGGGTGTACAAAGTTAAAAACTAAACAACACCAGGTTATAGTTCAACAGGTTTGCCCGAAATTCTGTGTCTTACATTCCTATTCTCCACAACCACCTGATGAAGGAGCAGCGCTCTGAAAGCCAGTGCTTCCAAATAAACCTGTTGGACTATAACCTGGTGTTGGGTGATTTTTGACATCAATCAGCAAGTTTGACTTACACCACAGAATACACTTTCCCAAGTAACTGATGCCTGAACACGATTAAAATTAGTAAACATTTCATCGCAGATCACAGTTTTAGTGATTTCACCACGAGCAAACTATCAACTACTAAACAAAAGAAACGATGAGTTCAGATGGCGGTTCCCCGGACCCATACATAAACCCTGCTTTCTCTCTTCCCAGACGCTGCCAGACCTGCTGAGTTTCTCCAGTAATTTCTAATATTAGCTGCATTCTTCCAAGTGCTCCGGGAATTGATCATTCTTAAATACAGCAGACCTGAAATGGTGGAAATATCCGAAGTGAAAGTAGGAAAGATCGCTGTCTTAATTGACCACGTCTCGCAGCAGTCAACAAGCCCCCGGGGCAATTTCCAGCGCGTTTTGCGACGGGTTTTCCGATAGCGCTCGAAAGCAATGCCTTTGGCGGATAGTTAGGATTATTATGTCCACCCTCCGCTTTGAAAGCAACCAGGCAGCGACCCCCTTTGTCTTTCAGTCACTTCACGGCTGCCTTTACAGAGGGGCTCTCGTTTTTTTTTGGGGGGGAGGAGGAGCTGGGTTTGTGGGGAGGCGGGGAAAGGGGATAAAGCCTGTTGGTTCTGCTGGAGACACATGGAGTGATTTGTAAAAAGCAGGCACATTGCACTTACACAGAGAGAGTCCAGTCCCAGCGCAGCTCCCTGATCCTCCTCCAGCCTGCTCCTGTCTGACCAGTCACTGGCATGCATCACTTCGGGACTAAACCTTACGTTTCACGGACACTTTTTCCAGCAGAAACTATCTTTTCGACTTTTCTCCCCTCCCTCGTGGGAAATGACAGTGGAAAGTGCGATAGAAATAAACGTCACATGCCTGCTGCGGCTCTACCAGTTTTAACAACGCAGTGGGAAATGCATCCATCGCCAAATTAAAATGTAACTTTTAACAAACTTGCCCCGGCCTTCAAACATCCTAATTTAGAATATAATTGATGGGGGAAGGAGAGATGATCAGGGATATGCAGGAATGTATACTGAGGTTAAAATCTAATCGGTCATGATTTTATTGAAGGGCAGAACGGGATTGAAGGGCCGAGTGTCCTCTTTTTGATCCCAACAGCACAGGGTTTCACTATAATTAGATTACCTACAGTGTGGAAACAGGCCCTTCAGCCCAAGCTGACCCTCCAAAGAGTAACCCACCCAGACCCATTTTCCCTCTGACTAATGCACCTAACACTATAGGCAATTTTAGCATGGGCAATTCACCTGACCGGACTGTGAGAGGAAACCAGAGCACCCAGAGGAAACCCACACAGACACGGGGAGAATGCGCAAACTCCACACAGACAGTCACCCGAGGCTGGAATCGAACCTAGAACTCTGGTGCTGTGAGGCAACAGTGCTAACCACTGAGCGTTAGCCACTGTGCCACCCCATATTGTTAATCTCTGTGTGATTTTTAACCTTGTCCACCCCAGTCCAACACTGGCACCTTCACATCATAAGCTTTAACTGCATTGAGGAAGTTTTCAATCATGAGACTTTATATTCTTTCATCAGCCTGTTCAGAGATGCTATTACACATCTCTTTGTCAACTCGAACCCACGTTTTCTGGTTCAGAGCTGGGAAAATACCATTGCACCACAAGAACCCATGAGACTCCAGTTAAGAATTAACTCACTCAGTTATGGTTAAAATTAGATCACAGAATCTGAGTGGTATAGCATGGACACAAACCCTTTAGCCCAATTCATCCATGCCGACCAGATATCCTAACCTAATCTAGCCCCATGTGCTAGCATTTGGCCCATATTCCTCTAAACCCTTCCTTTTCAAGTACCCATCCAGATGCCTTTTAAATGCTGTAATTGTACCAGCCTCCACCACTTCCTCTGGCAGCTCATTCCATACATGCACCACCCTCTGCGTGAAAAAGTTGCCCCTTGGGTCTCTTTTAAATTTTTCCCAGTCTATTCAAACTCTCCCTATAGCTCAAAACCTCTAAGGTTGGCAACATACTCGTAAATCTTTTCAAGTTTCACAACATCCTTCCTATAGAAAGGGAGACCAGAATTGCACACAATATTCCAAACGTGGCCAAACCAATGTCCTCTACAGCCACAAGATGACCTCCCAACTCCTGTACTCAATACTCTGACCAATAAAAGAAAACATACCAAACGCCTTCTTCACTATCCTATCTACCTGTGACTCCACTTTCAAAGAACTATGAACCTGCACTCCACAGTCCCTTTGTTCAGCAACACTCCCCAGGACCTTACCATTAAGTGTATAAGTCCTACTATGATTTGCCTTCCCAAAATGCAGCACCTCGCATTTATCTAAATTAAACTCCATCTGCACTCCTCAGCCCATTGGCCCATCTGATCAAGTTCCTGTTGTACTCTGAGGTAACCTTCTTTGTTGTCAACTACATCTCCAATTCTAGTGTCATCTGCAAATTTACTAACCATTCCTCCTATATTGACGTCTGTCTGTCCATAAAAGGCTTTGTATTTCAAGTTCTAATTGGCTGCAAGGGTGATTACTGATGGTGCCAAACAGTTTTTAAAAATGCCTCGGTGATTTGTTGGTGGGGAAGTTGTTCAGTTGTGTGTGATAACACTTAAGGTCTAAAAATAAATCAGACCAGCCATGATTTTATTGAATGGTAGAACAGGTTTGAAGGGCTGAATGGCCTATTCCTTGTTTGTATGTTCTTGAAACAAATTAATTTTAAAAATCCACCAATGGGGTCAGAATCTGCAGGAGTGACCTGGCATCATTAAAATTATAACTGAAGTTCCATTATTTATGTCTTGAAGTCCACCAGGTTTATAAAAATCTCTGAGACACACAACACTCCTCAGACTGCTATTCAGTCAGTGCCATGCGCTGCCACACCCATATTCAGAATCACAGAAATGTTAATGTGCAGAAAGAGGGTATTCAGCCCATTGTGTCTGCACTGGCTTTATTATTCAGTACCAATTTCACTGAGCTGGAAGGTTCATTTCCAGATGTTTCATCACCCTACTAGGTAACATCTTCAGTGGGCCTCAGGGCGAAGCAGTGCTGATGATTCCTGTTTTCTCTTTATATGTTTGGTTTTCTTTGGGTTGGTGATGTCAATTCCTGTGGTGATGCCATTTCCTGTGGTGATGTCATTATTTTTTCTTTTTGTCACGGGGTGGTAGATTCGATGTGTTTGTTGATAGAGTTCCGGTTGGAATGCCGTGCTTCTAGGAATTCTCTTGCATGTCTCTGTTTGGCTTGTCCTAAGATGGATGTGTTGTTCCAGTTGAAGTGGTATCCTTCCTTACCTGTATGTAAGGATACTATTGAGAGAGGATCATGTCATTTTGTGGCTAGATAATGTTCAACTTCGACTAGGACAACACATCCATCCGAGGACAAGCCAAACAGAGACATGCTTGAGAATTCCTAGATGCATGGCATTCCAACCCGAACTCTATCAACAAACATATCGAGTTAGATCCCATCTACTACACCCTGAGAAAAAGAATGGGAAATGACATCACAACAGGAAATGACATCACCAACCCAAAGAAACCCAAACATATAAATAGAAAGCAGGAATCATCAGCAGTGCTTCGCCCGGAGGCCCACTGAAGATGTTACCGAGTAGGGTGACAAAATGTCTGGAAATGAACCTTCCAGCTCATCGAGCAAATCTACATCCAGAACTTCAACCTGAGCTACAAATCTGCTCAAATCTCATCCAGTACCAAACTTCTTACTTTTCCGCATATCCCTGCATACTATTACAATCCAAATAACTATCTCATGCACTCTTGAATGCCTTAATTGAACCAGCCTCCACCACATTTCCAGGCAGTGCATTCCATATCCTGTTGTGTGAAGGCACGTTTTTCTCACATCACCTTTAGCCTGTTTGCATATCACTTTCGAGCTATTCAATCTGGCTCGTTTTTCTTTTACCAGAGAGTTCAGCTTCTCCCTGTCTACCCTCTCCAGCTCGCCTCTGCCAAATCTCCACAAAGCTGCCTTCTCTCCAAGGTGAACTGTCCCAACTTCTTCAATCTATCCTCATGACTGAAGTTTCTTATTCCTGGAGCCATTCTTATAAATCGCTTCTGCACTCTCTTTAATTCATTCACATCTTTCCCACAATGTGGCACATACATCTAAATACAATACTCCAACTGAGGTCTAACAGGTGTCTTGGAAAACTACAACATCATCGCCCTGTTGTTTTACTGTATATCTCTAATAATAAAGTTGTGAACACTGTGTACTTTATTAACTGCTCTCTTCAGCTGTCCTGTTACCTTCAATGATCTGTACACACACCCTCAGTTCCCGCTGTTCCTTTCGAATTGTACACCCTGTTTTAACTTGCCTTTCAATGTTCTTCCAACCGAGATGCATCAGCTCACATTTCTCTGCATTAAACACCATCTGCCATCTATACGCTCAATGAACCAAATTTCAATCTCCTCTGGACTGTCCTTCTGACAATTATAATTCTTCCAAGTTTAATGTCACCTGTAAACTTCAAAATAATCCCCTGCACACCAAAATTCAGATTGGTAATATGTATAAGGAAAAGCAAGGGTCCTCCTAGGGAACTCCACTAGAGAATTCCAACAGCCTGAAAAATAATCATTGACTATTACTCTCTGTTTCCTCACTCAGCCAATTCTGTATGCAGGTTGCTTCTATCCCTTTTATACCATGATCTATGCCTTTCCTCACAGGTCTGTGGTGTGGCACTATGTCAAATGCCTTCTGCAAATCTATGTAAACTACATCCACAGCATTACCCTCATCAACCTTTTCTGCTACCTCTTCAAAAACCCCAGCAAATTGATCAAACATGATTTCCCCTTTGGAAATCCATACCAACTCTTAGTAATCAAGCCACTTTTTCTTTCTAATTACTAATTACTACTGATTACTAATTCTATCCTGAACAAGTGTGTTTCCCCACCATTGAAGTTAAGATAACCAGGCTGTAATTGCTGGGATTATCCTTATAAACTTCCGTGAATAAGACCAAAATGTTGGCAATTCTCCAGACTTCTGGAACTCCTCCTGAGTCCACGAAAGACTGAAAGATTGTAACTCATGCCCTTGCAATTTCTACTCTCACTGACTTCAAGATTTATGGGACCATCTCATGCAGTCTTAATGCCTTGTCAACTTTAAGAGCCGGGGCAGAATCACCTTATAAAGAGAGATGCAATGTGTTCATTTAACACCTCATCCATGCTCCCTGCTTCCACACACACACACACCCTATGGGATGAACCATTTCATCCAAGATGTTTGTTTATTTGCAGAAACATTCCAATTTCTTCAAAAAACACACAGTTCGTAGTCACAGTCAGTCAATGTGGCACCTTATGAATTCTAGCTTTTGGAATAAAGCCAACAAAGCGACTGTGTTCCAAAAGCTTGTGTGATTTCAAATAAGCCTGTTGGACGATAACCTGGCATCATATAATGTCTGACTTTGTCCACCCTCAGTCCAACACTGACAACTCCACATCCATGTGTTAATCTCCCTTTTGGTCTTTAACTGGCTTTACTCCTCGTTTGACTACTCTCTTTCTGTTCACATGCAGTTAGAAGTATTTGGAATTTCCCCTTTGTGTAAATCTTCTCTCAAAGTTCACCTTTGCTTTTCCTTATCTGCATTTTCACCTCCTCCCTTAAACTTTTAGTTGATTCTCAATTGTATTTGGTGGTGGCATCCTGCTGGAGGTGGCCAGAAGAGCGCAGGATGACAAGGCTGGGGATGGAAAGTGAGGACAAGGATAACCTTAACATTGTTCTGGAAGGGTTGATATAAAGGCAGAAGTGCAGGAGATGGATTGGAGATGGCTAAGGGCCCTGTCAACTACTATAGCTGAGGGGGGGAATCCTCAACTGAGGGGGGAAAAGGAAGACATCTTGGAATGTGACACCATCAGATACAACAGAGAGGGAGAAACTGGGAAAATAGAACGGAATCTGCATCAGGCAAGCCAACCTCCCGTCCATGGACAAAGAGAAAGTGAGGACTGCAGATGCTGGAGAGTCAGAGTCAAAAGGCATGGTGCTGGAAAAGCACAGTGGGTCAAGCAGCATCTGAGGAGCAGGAGAGTTGACGTTTCAGGCATAAGCTCTTCAGAATCCTGATGTCATTGATGAATCAGAGAAAGTAATGGGTGGGCGCCCAACAGGGACTGGAGCAAGGAACGTTCCACATACCCCACAAAGTAGGCAGGCATAACTGAGACATCTGAGTACCCATAGCCATCCTTTTGACTTGGAGAAAGTGAGACGAGCTAAAGGAGAATTTTTTTCAAAGTGAGAATAGGCCAGAGAAAGGAGGGTGGAGGTGGATGGGGACTGTTCAGGATGCTTTTCAAGGAAGAAGCAGAGAGACCTCAGACCAAGCTTATGGGGGATAAACATGTTGACAGTTTGCACATCCACAGTGAACAGGAAGTGGCTGATGACAGCAAGCAGGAAATTGATACAGAGCATCAGAAGAATCACAAATGTGAGTGGGGAGAGACTGAACAAAGTGGGGGGGGGGGAGATCGAATCAAGGTTGGGAGAAATAAATTCACTGAGGCATGAGCAGGCTGAAACAATGTGTCTGCCAGGGCAGTGAATTGTTGGAAAGGAAATAGAATCAGGCTGTTGAGTATGATGTGGTAGACTGGAGAGGAGAGGTCCTCAGAGGGGATGAGGTCTGGAAACTGCAACCTGATGTGCAGGAGCAGAGAGACCTGGGTATATCTGTGCACAGATCATTGAAGGACAGGCAGAGAGTGCAGTAAGCAAAGTATCCAGAGTCCTTGGCTTTATTAACAGGGCATGGAGTACAAGAGCAAGGAGGTGACATTGAACATGTACAAGACACTCGATTAGAACCTCAGACAGAGTTTTCTGTAGAGGTCAGTAGGATAGGTCAATTGGAGAGAGTGCAGAAGCAATTCAAAGAAAGGCTCCAGGAATGAGAAACCACCAGAGGGAGAGCGGACTGTTGTGAGCAGTTAATAAAGTTGACAAAACTGAAAAAAAATTTAACTAATTCATCACTTCAAATAGCTGGAGTGTTTGGGCCATTGGATGGTGAGGAGGGAGGAGATTAAAGGAACGAGATGTTAAACAAAAGGGCTAGGAGCACGAGTAGGCCATTCAACCCCTCAAGCCATTTCATACAATTGTGGCTGAATTCATTTCAGCCTCAGCTCCACTTACCTGCCCACTCTCCACAACTCTTCAACCCATTACTAATTAACAATCCATTTCCTCCTTAAATTTACTCAATGTCCTAGCAACTTTGGGATAGTGAATTTCACACATTCACGACCTTTTGAGAGAAGTAATTTCTCGTTATCTCACTTTTAAATCTACTACACCTTAGTCTAAAATTATGACCTCTCGTATTAGATTGCCTAACATGAGGGAGCATCCTCTCTACAATTACTTTGTCAATCTCCTTTAGCATCTTATACACCTCAATTAGATCTCCTCTCACTTAATGAAGGTTGAGGAAGCAAGGATCAGACAGGGTTCTGGAAGGTTACAAAGTAACCAAACAGGAACAGAAGAATGGACTTATGAGAGCTAGAAGGGGGCATGAAAAGCCTTGGTGGGTAGGATTAAGGAAAACCCCAAGCATCCTACACTTATGTGAGAGGTCCGAAGGGTCTGTTTCCGTGCTGTACATCTCTGTGACAAGAAGATAGCTAGAGTGAGGGTAGAGCTGATCAGGGGTAGTGGAGGGAACTTATGCCTGGAGTTGGAGGAGGTAGGGGAGGTCCTTAATGCTTCAGTATTCATTAGTGCGAAGGACCTTGTTGTTTGTGAGGACAGCATGAAACAGGCTGATATGCTCAAACAGGTTGGTGTTAACAAAGAGGATGTGCTGGAAATTATGAAAAACATAAGGATAGATAAGTCACCTGGGCCGGGGGATATACCCTAGGTTATTACAGGAATCAAGGGAAGAGATTGCTGCACCTTTGGCGATGATCTTTGCGTCCTCGCTGTCCACCAGAATAGTACCAGATGATTGGAGGGAGGCAAATGTTATACCCTTGTTCAAGAAAGGAAATAGCAAAAATCCTGGGAATTACAGACCAGTCAGTCTTACGTCAGTGGTGCCAATATTATTGGACAGTATTCTGAGAGACAGGATTTATGATTATTTGGAAAAGCATAGTTTGATTAGAGATAGTCAGCATGGCTTTGTGAAGTTAAAAATCACACAACACCAAGATATAGTCCAACAGGCTTAATTGGAAGCACTAGCTTTCGGAATGCTGCTCCTTCATCAGGTGGTTGTCAACCAGAATTGCACGCAATATTCCAACAGTGGCCTAACCAACGTCCTGTACAGCCGCAACATGACCTCCCAACTCCTGTACTCAATACTCTGACCAAAAAAGAAAAGCATACCAAACACCTTCATCATTAACCTATCTACCTGCGACTCTATGTTCAAGGAGCTATGAACCTGCTCTCCAAGGTCTCTTTGTTCAGCAACACCCCCTAGGACCTTACCATTAAGTGTATAAGTCCTGCAAAGATTTGCTTTCCAAAAATGCAGCATCTCGCATTTATCTGAATTAACTAGTGGGTAGAGAAATCCCACTGGTAGAGAGCACACCTTGCTAGGAGGCTGCTACAGCTCTATAGATGGTGCTGGAACAGTATTATTGGCCAGTGGGCAAGAGAAGTCCCCATTGGTTAGGAACACTTTACCGTTAATAGTACCTGGGGGGTACACAATCTGCGAGATGGCAGATTGGGATTTTAAAGGGAATATTGCAGGTTCCCTTATTGAAAAATACAAGACAGACAGACTAGCACTGACAGAACAGATGAAGAAAGGGGAAGGAAAATGCCATCCTCACCTAGTCTGGCCTATATGTGACTCCAGCCCCACAGTAATGTGGTTGACACTTAACTGCCCTCTGGGCAATATGGGATGGGCAATACGTGCTGGCCTGGCCAGTGATACCCACTGTGAGTGAATCTTTTTATAAAAAAGCCTAGTGGTTGCTGTTTAAAAATAAGGGTGTCCCATTGAGATAAAGAGAATTTGTTTACTCATCCAGAGTCGAGAATCTTTGGAATTCTCTTTCTCAAAAGGTATTGGATGCAGAGCCTTTGAAACTTCTTAAATTGAAGATTGACAGATTCTCGATCAGCAAGGGAGTGAAAGGTTGTCGGGGAATTGGTAGGGATTGTGATAGTGGGGCCTGTTTTAGTTCAGACGGCAGGATGGTTGGTTTGCAATGTGGAGTTAGACTAACAGTTTGGGTTCAATTCCTGCATGAAGGATTCTCCTGATTGATTGATTGATTGATTGTCACGTGTACTGAAGCACAGTGAAAAGCTTTGTTTATGAGCAGTACAAGCAGATCATAGCAAGCAAGCATGTACAGATCAAAAAAATGTAGACAGGCATATAGGTTACATTGCACAGAGCATGTGCTAGGTGAGATCAGCATTAACAGATCAGCTTATTTGAGGCTAATCAGTCCATTCATCAGTTTGATAATGGCCGGGAAGAAGCTGTTACTGAACCTGCTGGTGCATCTGTTCAGGCTTCTGTATCTTTTGCCTGACAGAAAAGGTTGTAAGAGATCATTACCAGGATATGATGGGTCTTTGGTGAGGTTGGCAGCCTTTCTGCGGCAGTGAACCTTGTAAATGGAGTCCATGGATGGGAGTTTGAATTATATGATGGTCCGGGTTGGGCACACCATCTTCTGTAGTTTCTTACAATCCTGGGCAGAACAATTGCTGTGCCAGGCTGTTATGCCCGCAGACAGTATGCTGTCAACAGTGCATCTGCAAAAGTTGATGAGGGTCTTTATGGACATTCCAAATTTCCTGAGGCTGAGAAGAAGAGGTGCTGTTATGCTTCTTGACCATCATGTCTACGTATGAAGTCCAGGACAGGTTGTCAGTTATTGTCACTCCGAGGAACATGACTCTCTCCATCCTCTCAACTGCAGCTCCATTGATGTAGATGGGGGTGGGGGGGGGGGGGTGTGGGGGGGGGGGGGGGGGGGGGGGGGGGGGGGGGAGGGGGGATGGTTGTTCTCTTCCTTTCTTTCTGAACTCAGTAATCGACTGAGATATGGTGACCCTCAGGTTAAACCACCACTTGTCGTCTCTAACTCTAATGAGGGAGCAGCCCTATGGTGTGGTAAGACTATAGTAGCACGGTGGCTCAGTGGTTAGCACTGCTGCCTCACAGCACCAGGGACCTTGGTTCGATTCCAGCCTCAGGCGACTGTCTGTGTGGAGTTTGCACATTCTCCCCGTGTCTGTGTGGGTTTCCTCCCACAATCCAAAGATTTACAGGTTAAGTGGTTGGCCACAAAAGTTTGCCCATAGTGTCCAGGGATGTATAGATAAAGTGGATTAGTCATGGGAAATATAGGGTAGGGGGTGGAATGCTCTTTGGCGGGTGAGTGTGGACTTGTTGGGCTGAATGGCCTGCTTCAAGATTATAGTGATTCTATGGATGCAACTCTAACTTAATCTTATTGAATGATAGAGCAAGTTCAAGGGGCCAAATGGCCTATTCCTGATTCTATTTTCTATGTTTGTGTGTATGTTCATAAACAGAATTTCAGAAGGATCAGATCAGAAACTGAACACAGCCTTTTGTCACTCCCTAAGGAGCAAAGGGCACTTTCCAGATTGCTAATTGATTCTTGGAAAAAAAACAACTGCACAGAGATGGCTTCAAAGATACAGAGCAGGAAATGGACAGAAGCCAATCAAAATACCAGCAATACATGCTGTTATGGAAGCTGTATGGAGAGTAGGACTGGTATAATTTTCTGAAATGAATCTTAAATCATGGTTAAGCTTCCATCAAACAAGTAGGTTCCACCCAGCACTTAGGGCTAGGATCACTGAATGAATTATAAGTAATCATTTCTCTCTGTGTAGTTCCCACCATGTGAATCTTCATCATCAGGAAACAGGAAATCCAGCAGAGTAAGGAAAATGGATTTAAACATGCGGAGTAGAGTATTCACAGTGCTGAATCTGGATGGAGAATCAACTGTTGAAAAACTGCAGGTAGCTGCAACAGAGAGGGACCTGGGCATTTTATTTTATTTATTGCCCATCTCTAGTTGCCCCTTGATAAGGTGGGGGTGAGCTGCCATCTTGAACTGCTGCAGTACATGTGCTTTGGGTTGACCCACAATACCCTCAGGGAGGGAATTGCATGATATTGACCCCAGTGACAGTGAAGGAACGGTGATATATTTCCAAGTCGGGATGGTGAGTGACTTGGAGGGGAACTTGCACGTGCTGATGTTCCCATGTATCTGCTGCCCTTGTCCTTCTGGTTGGAAGTGGTTGTGTCTGAGGTGCTGTCTGAGGATCTTTAGTGAATTTCCACAGTGGAATCTTGTAGATAATACACATTGCTGCCATCAGTGGTGGAGGGACTGGATGCTTGTGGATGTGGTGCCATTCATTTGAGCTACTTTGTCCTGCCAAGCTTCTTGAGTGTTGTTGGGGCTGCACCCATCCAGCCATGTGGGGAGTATTCCATCACACTCCCGACTTGTGCCTTGTAGATGATGGATAAGTTTTAGGGAGTCAAGGGGTTAGTTAATCTCTGCAGTGTTCCTAATCTCTGACTTGCTCTTGTAGCCACTGTGTTTATATCATAGAATCCCTGCAGTGTAGAAACAGGCCCTTCGGCCCAACAAGTCCACACCAACCCTTCAAAGGGTAACTCGCCCAGATCCATTCCTCTACCCTATTATCCCATCTTCACCCTTGACTAATGCACCTAACCTACACATCCCTGAACATAATGGGCAATGTAGCATGGTCAATTCACCTAACCTGCACATCTTTGGATTGTGGGAGGAAATCAGAGCACTTGGAGGAAACCCACACTGATGTGGGGAGAATGTGCAAACTCCACACAGACAGTCACCTGAGGCTGGAATCGAACCTGGGACCCTACCAGGCAGCAGTGGTAATCACTGAGCCACCATGTCACCCCAGTTGAGGCAAGTCCAGTTGAGTTTCTGGTCAATGGTAACCCCCAGTATGTTGATAGCGGCAAATTCAGTGATGGTGATACCATTGAATGTCAAGGGATGATGGTTAGATTGTATCTCTTTGATGATGGTCATAGTCTGGCATTTGAATGGCCTGAAGATTACTTGTCACTTGTCAGCCCAAGCAGGATATTGTCCTGCTCTTGTTAAATTTGAACATGAACTGCTTCGGAGTCTGAGAAGTCACAAATAGTGCTGAACATTGTGCAATCATTGGCAAACATCCCCACTTCTGACCTTATTATAGGGGAAAGGTCATTGATAAAGTATCTAAAGATGGTTGGGCCTAGGGCACTACCCTGAGGAACTCCTGCAGAGATGTCCTGGAGTGAGATGACTGACCTCCAACAACCACAACCATCTTCCGATGTGCCAGGTATGACTCCAACCAGCGGAGAGTTTGCCTCCTTGTACCCATTGATTCCAGTTTTGCTAGGGCACCTTGACGCCACACTCGGTCAAGTACAGCAGCCTTGATTTCAAGGGCTATCACTCTCACCTGACCTCTGGAATTCAGCTCTTTTGTCCATGTTTGAACCAAGGCTGTAATGAGGTCAGGAGCTGAGTGGCCCTGGCAGAACCCAAACTGGGGGTCACTGAGCAGGTTATTGCTGAGCAGGTGCTGCTTGATAGTAATGTTGATGACAACTTCCATCACTTTACTGATGATCTAGAGTAGACTGATGGGGCGGTAATTGGGTGAGTTAGATTTGTCTTGATTTACATATACAGGACATGCCTGGGCAATTTTCCATATTATTGGGTAAATGCCAATGTTGTAACTGTATTGGAAGAGCTTGGCTAGGAGAGCGGCAATTGCCTGGAGCACAAGTCTTAAGTACTATTGCCGGAAAGTTGTCAGAGCCCATAGCCTGCGCAGTATCCAGTGCCTTCACCTATTTCTTGGGCAGGTTCAGTTGAGGCATTCAGGGGTCATTGGATGGCCATTTGGATAGAAATGGGGAAAAGGTAGGAAATTGGCAGTGGGAAATGGAACCAGTGCAGGCATGAAGGGCCGAATGATCTCCTTTTACACAAAACAATTCTGAGAATCTGAGTTACTCCTGGTGCCCTGACAACTGTTTCTATTTACTTATTGCAATATTAATCATGCAGCTAACATCAATGAAACAGATTAACTGGCCATTAATCGACTGCCTTAACTTAATATTGTTATATCCCTAGCATTTGGAATTTCCACCCTGAGAAAAATCTCTGACTATTATCTTAGAATTGCTACAGTGTGGAAACAGGCCATTTGGTCCAACAGGCTAGCACAGTGGTGCAGTGATTAGCACTGCTGCCTCACAGTACTAGGGACCTGGGTTCAATTCCAGCCTTAGGTGACTGCTGTGTGGAGTTTGCACATGCTCCCTGTGCCTGTGTGGGTTTCCTCCCACAGTCCGAAGATGTGTAGCTTAGGTGAATTGGCCATGCTAAATTGCCCATAGTATTCAGAGGTGTGTAGGTTAGGTGCATTAGTCAGGGTGAAATGTAGGGGAATGGGTCTGGGTGGATTACTCTTCAGAGGGTTGGTGTGGTCCTGTTGGGCCAAATGGCCTGTTTTCATGCTGTTGGGATTCTATGATAGCCAACCCTAAAGTTAAAAACTGAAGATTTATAAATCTCAAATAAAAACAGAAAGCACTAGAGGAAACCCAGCAGGTCTGGCAGCATCTGTGGAGAAAGAAACAACTCTGATCTCTCACGATGGGCTGTCTGTTTTTGCTGTTCCACATGCCCATTAACAATCAGCACAATCCTTCTCATTTTCTGGCAGAAGCTGACTAATTTTCAGTGTGAATAGCCTTATTTTACAGCAAAGGCAACGTATGGTTTGCAACAGGCTATCTTTCACTACTGATCTGATGTTACAAGTGTAACTGCAGATATGTAGATGGAACATGTCCATAAGACAATAAGATAAATGATCAGAATCAGGCCATTCAGCCCATTGAGTCTGCTCCACCATTTGATCAGGGTTGATATGTTGTTCAACCCCATTCTCCTGCCTTCTTCCCATAACCCTTGATCCCCTTACTCATCAAGAACATATCTATTTCTGTCTCAAATACGCTCAATGACTTGCCCTCCACAGACTTCTGTGGTAATGTGTTCTACAGAGTCACCACCCTCTGACTGAAGAAATTCCTCTTCATCTCAGTTTTAAAGGGTCATCCCTTCACTCTGAGGCTGTGCCCTTGGGTCCGACTCTCACCATGTCTACTCTACCCTGGCCCCTCAGTATTCTGTAAGTTTCTCGTCCTTCCAAACTCCATCAAGTACAGACCCAGAGTTCTCCTGGATCATTCTTGTAAACCTCCTTTGACCCCCCTCCAATGCTGGCACATCCTTCCTTAGATATGGGGCCCAAAACTGCTCGCAATGTTCTAAATGTGGTCTGATCAGTACATCTTAGCTGTTGTGTCCGAGCCCTCTTGAAATGAATGTTAACATTATATTTCCCTTCCTAACTGCCAACTGAACTTGCATTTTAACCTTAAGGGAATCCTGAACTAGGGCTCCCAAGTCCCTTTGTGCTTCACATTTCCAAAGCATTTCCCTATTTAAAAAAATGATCTACGGCTCTATTCTTCCTACAAAAGTGCAAAATCTCACACTTTCCCACATTGTATTCCATATGCCATTCCTTTACCCACTCTCCTAGCCCTTCCAATTCCTTCTGCTGCCTCCCCACTTCCTCAACATTATCTGCACCTCCACTTATCTTTGTGTCTCCTGCAAACTTAGCAAAATATGACCTCAATTCCTTGTTAGTGTATATAGTGAAGAATTGTGGTCCCAACACTGATCCCTATGGAATTCTACTCATTACTGGCTGCCATCCTGAAAAAGACCCCTTCATCCCCACTCTTTGCCTTCTTCCAGTCAGCCAATCCTCTATCCATGCCAGCACTTTGCCCCAACACCGTGGGCTCTTCTCTTCTCTTACTTAGCAGCCTCCTTTGCGGAACCTTGCCAAAGACCTTCTGGAAATCCAAATAGATCATATTTACTGGCTCTCTGTCTAACTTGTTCGTTAACTCCTCAAAACATTCGTACAGATTTATCAGACATGACTTACGTTTGACAAAGGGTGCTGAGTCAGTCCTATTTTACCATGCACTTCCAATTACTATCCAACCCATCCTTAATAATGGACTCTAAAATCTCACCATCCATTGAAGCGAACCAACCTTTAGTTTGCTGTCATTTGCCTCCAGGCCTTCTTAAACTGGCGTTGTACATTAGTCATTTTCCAGTCCTCTGGTACCTTCCCTGGCTCCAGTGATTCCTGAAAGATCACCACCAATGTCTCTACAACCTAGACAGTTATCTCCATTGGAACCCTGGGTGTAGTCCATCCAGTCTGGGAGATTTGTCCATCTTCAGACCTTTCAGCTTCCCCAGCATCTTTTCCTTGTGATGGCCACTACACCCACCTCTGCCCCGGACTCTCTTGAAGTTCTGGTGTGCTGCTGGTGTCTTCCACTGTGAAAATTGATGCAAAGTACCTATTCAATTCTTCTGCTATTTCTTTATTTCCCTTTACTACTTCTTCAGCCTAATTTTCCCAGCAGTCTGATGTCCAGTCTTACCTCACTCTTACTTAATATGTAAGTTTAAAAAACTCTTATAATCTTCTTTAATATTACCAGCTGGCTTACCCTCATATTTCATCTCCTCCCCCCTTATTGATTTTTTTTAGTTATCCTCTGCTGGTTTTTGAAGGCTTCCTAATCCTCTGGCTTCCCACTAATCTTCACCATATTGCACACTTTTTCTTTGCTTTTATGTTGCCCCTGACTTCCCTTGTCAGCCTTGATTGCCCCCTCCTCCTTTTAGTATGTTTCATTTCCTTGGGATGAATTTCTGCCGTGCCTCCTGAATTACCCTCAGAAACCCTCCCATTGCTGCTCCAGTGTCCCTCTTGCTAGGGTTCCCTTTCAAGTCAATCTTGCTAGCTCTTCCCTCATGTCTTTGTAGTTATCTAACTCAATTGCAATATCGTTCCATTGGATTCCAACTTCTCCTCTTTAAACTGCAGGGTGAATTCTGTCATACTGTAGTCACTGCACCCCAGGGATTCCTTCACCTTAAACTCTATAATCAAGTCAACCTCATTACACATCACCAAATCAAAAATTGCCTTTTCCATAATGGGGTCTACCACCACAAGCTGCTCCCCAAAAACCCCACTTGAACATTCCCTGAATTCCTTTCCTTGGGATCTGTTACCAACCTAACTTTCCCAGTTCACCTGCACATTGAAGTCCCCCATGATTATTGAAGTACTGCCTATCTTAAATGCCTTTTTTATCTCCGGATTTATTTTCTTTCCCACTTCCTTAGTACTGCCAGGAGATCCATACATAACTCCAAATGGGGTCTTTTTCCTTTGCATTTCCTCAACTCTATCCACACAGATTCTATGCCCTCCAACTCTCTATCACTTCTTGCATTTGAGTTCATTTCATTCCTTACTAACAAAGCAGCCCCTCCCCCCGCCTAACTTCCTGTCCTTTTTGATGGGATGGATATTTAATTCTCTCCCTGATCCCCTTGCTGCCACGTCTCTATGATAATGGTGGACGTTTTTAAGGGTGGCATTCCATCTGATGTATTGGGGAGGGACACTCCGAGATCCAAATTGGCTGCTGCACTTCCCAAAACAGTGACGACTATTCAACATAGCAAAACTGGAGTCCATGGGAATCAGGCACAAAGTCTTCATTGTTTGGAGTCATAGGAAGATGGTTGTGGTTGTTGGAGGTCAGTCATCTCAGCTCCAGGACATCTCTGCAGAACTTCCTCAGAGTAGTGTCCCATACCCAATCATCTTCAACTGCTTCATCAATGCCAAGTGATATCAAACCATACAAGGCTGGAAATTAGAATAGCTAGATGGTTGTTTTTGACTGGCAAAAATACAACGGGCTGAAGGGCTTCTCTGCATTATAGATTTCTATGACTCTATGACCTTCCCGCCATCTTAAGGTTAGAAGTGGAGATGTTTGCTGATGATTGCAGAAAGTAGATAAGTAAGGGGCTGGAAGAACACAGCAAGCCAGGCAGCATCGGAGGTGGAGAAGTTGACATTTCAGGTATAACCCTTCTTCAAGAATTGGAATGTGGAGGTTGAGGGAGCTGCAGATAAAGTCGGGGGGGAAGGGTTATTCACTTGTATTCACCTATCACTACCTCACTACTACCCCCTCTCCCCACCCATAACCCTTCACCTCCCACACCCCACACCCCCTTATCTGCAGCTCCCCCTACCTCCATCCCTAGTCCTGAAGAAGGGTTATACCCAAAACATTGACTTCTCCATCTCCTGATGCTGCCTGCCTTGATGTGTTCTTTCAGCCTCCTACTTGTCCATATTGGATTCTAGTACCTGCAGTTTTCTTTTGTCTCTAACGATGATTGCAGAAAGTTCAGCACCACTTGTAAATCCTCAGACACTAAAGCAGTTCATGTTCAAATGAAGCAAGACCTAGACAAAATTCTGTGTTGGAATCCACAGAAAAGTGACAAGAAACATTCATGCCGCAAAAATGTCAAGGAACGATCATAGAGTCATAGAGATGTAAAACACGGAAACAGACCTTTTGGTCCAACACGTCCATGCCGACCAGATATCCCAACCCAATCTCGTCCCACCTGCCAGCACCTCGCCCATATCCTTCCAAACCCTTCCTATCCATACACCCATCCGGATGCCTTTTAAATGCTGCAATTGTACCAGCCTCCACCACATCCTCTGGCAGCTCATTCCATACACGTACCACCCTCTAAATGAAAAAGTTGCTCCTTAGGTCTCTTTTATATCTTTCCCCTCTCACTCTAAACCTATGCCCTCTAGTTCTGGACTCCCCCCCAAGGGAAAAGACTTTGTCTATTTATCCTATCCATGCCCCTCATGATTTTATAAACCTCTATAAGGTTACCCCTCAACCTACAACGCTCCAGGGAAAACAGCCCTAGCCTATTCAGCCTCTCCCTGTAGCTCAAATCCTCCAACCCTGGAAACATCCATGTAAATCTTTTCTGAACCCTTTCATGTTTCACAATATTCTGGACAATCTAACTACTGTCCCTTGACATTCACAATACCAGCAATGAGTTTTCTGACTATCAACACCCTAGGGGCAACCATTGGTCAGAAATTCAATTGGACTCATCAGATAAAAAACACTAGCTACAAAACCAAGTCAGAGGATAGGAATACTGTGGTGAGTAACTCTCCTCCTGACTCCACAAAGCCTGTCCACCATCTACAAGGCACAAGTCAGAAGTGTGATGGAATAATTCTCATTTGCCTGAATGGGTGCAGCTCCAACAACACTCAAGAAGCTTGACACCATCCAGGCCAAAGCGGCCTGCTTAATTGGCACCACATCCACAAGCATCTACACCCTCCACCATTGATGCTCAGTCACAGCAATGTCTACTATCCAGGAGATGCACTGTAGAAAATCACCAAATCTCCTTCAATAGCACTTTCCAAACCCGCAGCTGTTACCATCTAGAAGGACACGGGCAGCAGAGACAAGTTCCCCTGCAAGCCATTCGCCATCCTGACTTGGAAATATATCCCCATTTGTTCACTGGCACTGGGTCAAAATCCTGGAATTCCCTCCCTAAGAGCATTGTGGGTTTACCTCCAACACATGGACTGCAGTGGTTCAAGAAGGCAGTTCACCACCACTTTCGCTAGGGCAACTAGGGATGGGGAGTCCAGTGATGCTGATGTCCTAGGAGTGAATTTAAATAAAATATACTCACGACTTCTAAGTGATCGTGGAATTTTGAAGTCAGTAAATATGTCATAGAAATGCAAATTCTTGCTTAAACATCAATACCCAACACAGTCTGGTCAGAATCTTGCTGCTCACTATGAAGAGTTAATGGGTATGCTGCTCACTTTAAACTGCAATTGCATGGAAGCCAGAGTCTTTGAGTTGGACAATTAGAATAAACTCTGACCTCTCATTGCAGCTTGTGTGGCAAAGCTTCACATTTCACTACTGCATTCTAGTGGTGACAAAGTCACCCCATGCCCAAATATTCTTTGCTCTGGTTAACATAGGGGATTTCTGTGATGATTGGATAACAATACATACTTTGGAGCATTTAATCAATTGTTTCCAGAGCCCCTGTACGATATAACCCATCATGGATTCTGTCACTGTCCTCTCACAGTCCACAGACAGTTCAAAGAAAGAAATGCTGACACATCAATGCAGTGCCATGTGAGTGCGCAGCACTGGAGCAGGTAGAACTTCAACCTGGATCCTCTGGCTCAGAGGTCAGCATAGTACAATTGTACCACCCCTAATGTCACTCAGTAAAAACAGGAATTTCGGGAGAAACTCAGCACGTCTGGCAGCATCTATGCAGAGAAAAAAAGAACTTTTTGAGTGTTATATGACTCTTCATCAGAGATGGACTAATTTTATATCTGAGATTTTGTTTGTTAAGTAAAAGTATTATGAGGTATATGCCAAAGAAAGTTATATGGAGATAGACCACAGATCAGACCTGATCACAATGAATGGCTCCTGTTCCTACATTCTATCCCAGCCATTGACTGGGGGTAAGGGCCTCCTCTTGTGTCTATGTTCCTCTATTCTATCCTTGCCATTAAATGGGCTGAATGGCCTACTCCTCGTCCTATACTCTTTGTTTCTGTAGTTCTACTTGTTCCATCTCAGTTACTGAACGGGCTGAGTGGCCTCCTCCTTAAGGGAGGGCTGGCGGTGACGTCACCGCGTCGGACGTTGCGATGACGTAGTGCCCGCGGTGACGTCATTGCGCAGGTCATGTGACCCGGGGAAGATGGCGTCGCTGCTGCAGCTCGAGCGGGTGGTTTACCTGGTTCACGGCGACAAGAAGCTCCGGCTCCCGCTCTCACAGCTTTACTTCTGCCGTTACTGCCATGAGCTGCGCTCGCTCGAGTGCGTTTCCCACGAAGTAGGTGCCGCCGCTCACTTTAACCCAGACTTTTACAACCCGCCGGTTCGGCCCAGCCCCAGCCCGGGCCCCGGTCTGACCCCAGTCCCAGGGGCCTGGCTGGAATAGCCTAGCTCTAGGCCCCAGCTACAACCCCCAAGGCCAGCCCCAGGCACTCGGCATTCCCAGGCCCAGCTCCCATCTATCCACCCGGTGCTCTCCTGTCAGTCAGTGCTCTCCATTGCGCTGGGGAGGGGGAGGGGGAGGGGGAGGGGAATGGGTCCTGGCCTTCGGGTGGTGGGAAGAGAGAGAACTCAGGCCCAGGCCGGGAGCCCCAGAGCCCCATTCGCTCCCCCTTGCAGCCCATTAGACCACATCCCACCCCTAACATGAACACTGGGGATGAGGCGCTGGCTGGGAAACAATGACAGAAGTTGCTGGAAAATCCCAGCAGGTCTGGCAAGATCTGTGGAGAGGAATCAGATAATGTTTCGTGAGCAGTGATCCTTCCTCAGAACAGTGCTGACTCAAGCCTGATCTGGCCTCCCTATCTTTCCCAATCCTCATCTTTCCCAGGCCACACCTATGTTTCCCTTCTCCCCCTAATTCGCCCCCATGCTCAATGTCTCTCCATGCCCACATCGATGCCAAATTTCTCATCATCTCCCTTTGGCCTGATGTCTAACCAACACCCACCATGCCTGATCTCACCTAGCACCCCCCTGCCTTCTCCGCCATATGTCCAAACTGTCAAAAGAAAGTGGTGTTTTAATTTTCTTATGACTTTGCTGTTGATAAAGTCAAGCAAAATTTTAATTATTCCTACTCTTCCACAAAGCACAGAGAGTGGCAATATGCTTTGTGTTGAAATTTATTTTGGAAATGCTGTAATGGTTCAGCCTTGAGTATTATATTTGATACAAGGCAGTTTGATACATGTGACACCAGTGGGACTAGACTTGATAGTACTGGCTGGGAATTTCAGACAACAAAGATGTTTTCAAAACTAGTTCTAGTTGAGCGTAATTTGGATTTTTTCATCAAGCAAGTTTTACATTATTAAGCAGTCATTGAAAAGTCAGTCAGACCTGTATTCAGGGGTGGTCAGTGTCTTCAGGAATAACTTTCCTCACTTAGTGCTTTTAACCTATGAAAGTGATCCAAGGCTCTTCAAGAGCTTTACCAGACACAGTCTAACACCAAGCTACATGACGCAATACTCAGGCATGCCAGGACCCTGGCTTTAAGCAGTGTTGTAAGGAAGCAAGAGGGGGTACTCAAATGGAGGAAGCTTAGCAAGGTCATTCCAAAGCTGATGACGCAATTGCAGAAGTCATGGCCGTCAATGATTGAGTGATTTTAATTGGAGATTCACAAGAGGCCAGAACTGGAGGAGTGAGGAAATTTCAGGCTTGCAGGACTAGGAGAGGTTACAGAAATAGACTCATTGATATTTACAGAGAAAAAGGCCATTTGGCCTGTTAGCTCCACATTGGCTCAAAATCTGACACAAATCCCCTTTTCTGGCTTTTGACCCACAGCTCTGGATGCTCTGGTGACAAGTGAAATTCTAAATATTATTTAGATATTATGAGAATTTATGACTTCACCCACGTCCAAGTGGAAGAATTCTCAAATCTCCTCTAAGCCTCTACCTCACCTTAAAATTATGCCCTCTGGATATAGACTCCTCTAAAAATGAAGACTGTGCCTGCTTCTCCACCTCAATCTTTACATCCTCTATTGGACCTCCTGTCAAACTTTGCTACAAAGAAAACAAACCCAGCCTATCCAATCTTTCCTCATAGTTCAGACTGTTCTGAACTTTCCTCGTAGTTCAAACCCAGGAAGCATCATCATCTGCTCACACTTTCTAGTGCAATCCTTCCCAGAATTGCAGGCAGTGCTCCAGTTGTGGGCCAGCCAGCAACTTCTACAATTCCAACATAATTGTCCTGTACCTGCTTTCTGTGCCTTAGTTAATAATGCCAAGTATCCCTTGTGACTTCTTGACCACTTTACCTATCATCAGTAGTTCACAGGGGCCTATTATTCATAGTCTCATCCATTCCCTTATTAGCACCCCCTAAGTGTGCTATCTCACACTTTTGTGGGCTGATTTCCATTTACCACTGCTCTGTCTAGCAAACGAGTCTGATATCCACATGCACCTTATCCTTCTCACTATTTACCATCAGTAGAAAAGGAAGAGTTCATGAAGTATTTGTGTTCACCGAGGGCAGGGGCAAATGCGCCAGAATATGTATGCATATTCAGCATACTATTTAAGAAAGGTAGTAAGGAAAAGCCAGGGAACTATAGAGCAGTGAGCCTGACATTGGTGGTGGGCAGGTTGTTGGAGGGAATCCTGAGGGACAGGATTCACATGTATTTGGAAAGGCAAGGACTGATTAGGGATAGTCAGCATGGCTTTGTGAATGGGAGGTCATGTGTCACGAACTTGATTGAGTTTTTGAAGAGGTAACGAGGAGGATTGATGAGGGTGGATCAGTAGATGTGATCTATATGGACTTTACTAACTTGACAAGGTTCCCTGTGGGAGACTGGTTAGCAAGATTAGATCTCATGGAGTAGAGGGAGAAATGGCCATTTGGATAGAGAACTGGCTTGAAGGTAGAAGACAGAGGGTGGTGGTGGAGAGTTGCTTTTCAGACTGGAGGCCTGTGAGCAGTGGTGTACCACAAGAATCGGTACAGGGTCCACTACTTTTCCTCATTTATATAAATGATTTGGATGTGAATTTGTGGGGTATGGTTAGGAAGTTTGCAGATGACAACAAAATTGGACATGTAGTGGACAGTGAAGAAGGTTACCTCAGAGTACAATGAGATGTTGATAAGATGGGCCAATGGGCTGAGGAGTGGAAGATGGAGTTTAGTTTAGATAAATGCAGCGTACTGTATTTTGGAAAAGCAAGTCAGGACTTATACACTTAATGGTAAGATCCTAGAGAGTGTTCCTGAATAAAGAGATCTTGGAGTGCAGGTTCATAGTTCCTTGAGGAGTCGCAGGTAGATAGGATAGTAAAAGCGGCATTTGGTATGCTTTCCTTTATTTGTCAGAGTATTGAGTATAGGAGTTGGAACATCATGTTTTGGCTGTACAGGACATTGGTTAGGCCACGTTTGGAATATTGCATGCAATTCTGATCTCCTTCCTATCGGGAAGATGTTCTGAAACTTGAAAGAGTTCAGAAAAGATTGACAAGGATGTTTGGCAGGTTTGGATCATTTGAGTTATAGGGAGAGGCTGAATTGGCTGGGGCTGTTTTCTCTGGAGCCTCGGAAGCTGAGGGGTGACCTTATAGAAGTTTGTAAATCATGAGTGGCATGGATAGGATAAATAGACAAATCTTTTCCCTGGGGTGGGGGAGTCCAAAACTAGAGGGCATAGGTTCAGGTTGGGAGGAGAAAGATATAAAAGGGACCTAAGGGGCAACTTTTTCACTTAGAGGGTGGTGTGTGGATAGAATGAGCTGCCAGAGAAAGTCATCGAGGCCAGTACAATTACAGCATTTAAAAGGCATCTGGATGGGTATAGAATAGGAAGGGTTTGGAGGGATGCGGACCATGTACTGGCAAATGGGCCTAGATTAGGTTAGGATATCTAGTTGGCATGGACGAGCTGGACCAAAGGGTCTGTTTCCATGCTGTATGTTTTTATGACCCTAAGTATGCCAGAAAATAGAGGAAAATAAAATTGAGCTTTGTGGACAGAGTAAGCAGTCGAAAGAATACAGACAGAAAAATCTTGGATAACTTCAGTGTAACGCCGCAGACCACCATGAGGATAGTTTCCTCTTCCGGATTCTCATGTTCCTGTTTTTAAAAACATTATCTGAATGGGAGTCTTCACTCAACAAACTATGAATCTGATAAAAACTTTGGTTTAGAATCATATTTGGTGAGCATAGCACATGACTGATTCACAACTTGTCTTGACCAGGTATATAGAATGTTCCAGCGCAGTACAGGCCCTTCAGCCCTAGATGTTGCACTGACCTGTGAAATTAATCTGATGTCCATCTAACCTACATTGTCCCATTATTATCTATATGTATGTCCAATACCCATTTAAATGCCCTTAATGTTGACGTGTCTACTATTGTTGCAGGCAAGCCCCAACTACTTTCTGAGTAAAGAAACTACTCCTGATATCTGTCCTAAATCTATCGCCCCTCAATTTTAAGCTATGTACCCTCATGTTAGCCTTCACCATCTGAGGAAAAAGACTGCCACTGTTCACCCTCTCTAACTCTCTGATTATCTTTTCCATCTCGATTAAGTCACCTCTCAACCTTCTCTCGAATGAAAACAGCCTCAGTTCCCTCAGCCTTTTCTTGTAAGACTTTCCTTCCATACCAGGCAACATCCTAGTAAATCTCCTCTGAGCCCTTTCCAAAGCTTCAACATCCTTCCTATAATGCGGTGACCAGAACTGTACGCAATACTCCAGGTGCAGCCTTACAGCTGAAGCATGACCTTGTGTCTCCGAAACTCGATCCCCCTACCAATAAATGCCAACATACCATATACCTTCTTAACAACCCTATCGACCTGGGTGGTAACTTTCAGAGATTTATGCACCTGGACACGTGGCGGCACGGTGGCTCAGTGGTTAGCACTGCTGCCTCACAGCACCAGGGTCCCAGGTTCGATTCCAGCCTCGGGCGACTGTCTGTGTGGAGTTTGTGCATTCTCCCCATGTCTGTATGGGTTTCCTCTGGGTGCTCCGGTTTCCTCCCACGGTCCAAAGATGTGCAGGTCAGGTGAATTGGCCATGCTAAATTGCCCATAGTGTTCTGTGCATTAGTCAGAGGGAAATGGGTCTGGGTGAGTTACTCTTCGGGGGGTCGGTGTGGATTGGTTGGGCCAAAGGGCTTGTTTTCCATACTGTAGGGAATCTAAAAAATGCAACACCAAGATCTCTGTTCATCTACACTGCCAAGAATTTTATCATTAGTTCAGTACTCTGCATTTCTGTTCCTTCTTCCGAAGTGAACTACTTCACACTTTTCCACATTAAACAGCATTTGCCACGTCTCAGCCCAGCTCTGCATCTTATCTATGTCCCTCTGTAACCCACAACACCCTTCGGCACTATCCACAACTCTGCCTCCCTTTGTCTCATCCGCAAGTTTACTAACCCATCCTTCTATGCCCACATCCAGATCATTATAAAAATGACAAACAGCAGTGGCCCCAAAGTAGGTCCTTGGGTTACACCACTGGTAACTGAGCTCCGGGATGAACATTTGTAATCAACCACTACCCTCTGTCTTTCAGTTATCAATTTCTGATCCTAAACGCTAAATCACCTTCAATCCTGTAACTCCGTATTTTGTGCAATAGCCTACTATATGGAATCTTATCAAACGCTTTACTGAAATCCATATACACTACATCAACTGCTTTACCTTCATCCACCTGTTTTGTCATCTCGAACAACTCAATAAGGTTAGTTAGGCACAACCTACCCTTCACAAAACTGTGTTTACTATCCCTAATCAAAATATTCCTTTCCAGATGATTATAAATCCTATCTCATGTAACCTTTTCCAACACCTTACCCACAGTCGAAGTAAGGCTCACTGGCATATAATTACCAGGGTTGTCCTGACTCCCCTTCTGATACAAGGGAACAACATTTGCTATCTTCTAATCTGGCACCGCTCCTGTCGACAGTGATGACATAAAGATAAAAGCCAAAGTCTCTGGAATTGCCTCCCTGGCTTCCCAGAGAATCAGAGGATAAATCTCATCTGGCCTAGGGGTCTTATCTATTTTCAGATCTTCCAAAATTGCTAAAACCTCTTTCTCAACCGCAATCCCATCTAATGTTGTAGCCTGTATCTCCGTATTTTCACTAACATTGCCCTTTTCCAATGTGAATACTGAGCAAAAGTATTCATTGAGCACTTCCCCTATGTCCTCAGATTCCCCACACAACTTCCCACTGCTATCTTTGATTGGCCCTAATCTTACTTTATTTCTTTTATTCCTGATATACCCATAGAAGGCCTTAGGGTTTTCCTTGATCTTATCTGGCAACAACTTCTCATGTTCCCTCCTGGCTCCTCCTTGCCCTCTCTTTAGAGCTTTTCTGGCTAACTTATAACTCAAGGCCTTCATGTCTCATCCTCTCATAAGCTGCCGCCTTCATCTTGACAAGAGCTTCAACTTCTTTAGTAACCCATGGCTCCCTCACTCGACAACTACCTCCCTGCCTGATAGTTATATACTTATCAAAGACCTGCAGTAGCTGTTCCTTGAATAAGCTCCACATTTCAAGTATGTCCATCCCCTGCGGTTTCCTTCCCCATCCTATGCATCATAAATCTTGCCTAATCGCATCATAATTGCCTTTCCCCCACTTATACCTCTTTCTCTGCAGTATATACCTATCCCTGCCCGTTGCTATTGTAAACATAACTGAATTGTGGTCACTATTGCTAAAGTGCTCACCTACCTCCAAATCTTTACACCTGGCTGGGTTCATTCCCCAGTACCAAATCCAATATGGCATCGCCCCTTGTTGGCCTGTCTGCATACTGTGTCAGAAAACCCTCCTGCACACATTGAACAAAAACTGATCCATATAAGCTACTTGAACTATTAGTATTCCCAGTCAATATTGGGGAAGTTAAAATCCCCTTTAACAATTACCCTGTTACACTAGTTCCTATTGAGAATCACCTTTGCTATCCTTTCCTCTACATCCCTGGAACAATTCGGAGGTGTATAGAAAACTCCCAACAGGGTGACTTTCCTGTTTCTAACCACAGTCCAAACTACCTCAGTGATGGGTCTTAAAATGTTATCTCAGCTGCTGTAATTCTACCCTTGATTAACAATTACCCCCCCCCCCCAACATCTTTTTTTAAACCCTCATTTCTACTCTTACTAAAACATATAAATCCCAGAATCTGCAACAATCATTCCTGTTCCTCCTCTATCCATACCTCTGAAATGGTCACAACATTGAAATCCTAGATACCAACCCATGCTGCAAGTTCACCTACCTTATTCCAGATGTTCCTGGTATTGAAGTACACACATTTCAAACTAACATCCTGATTGGCATTGCTCTCTCGCGACCTTGTAAACCTATCCCTGACCTCGCTACCCTCAACCCCCTTTACACTGGAGCTACAATTTGGGTTCCCATCCCCCTGAAATTTGTAAATTGTAAATGACTGACATAAGATGATGAAATGGAAGATTTGGAGCAGTGAGAAAAGACAGAATAATCCAATATGAAGTTGTGAGATTCAATTGCACCAAAATTCAGGAGTCAGGATTATAACTCAATCATATGGTACAGCAGGGGTGCTTGGACTCATTAAATAAGTACTGCAAACAATACACTAAATCTCACTAGTCCCATTTTCCAACAACAGGCCTATAGCCTTGAATGCTATGACGCTTCAAATGCACATCTTTTTAAACATTGTGAGGTTATCCATCTCACTACCTTTCCAGGCAGTGCATTCCAAATTCCCACCACCCACTATTGAAAAAAAACGTTCTCAACCTGCTCCCCCCAACTCATCCCCACAACCTTCTGCTACCATAAAATCATGCTCCCTTGTTATTGACCCATTAAGAGGAATAGCTGCTTTCTATCCATCCTGTCCATGTCCCTGATAACCTTATACGCCAGTCAGCTGACCCGTCAACCTTTTTTGTCTCAAAGATAACAACCAACACTTATCCATTCTGTCTTTGTAGAAGGTGCTCCATGCTAGGCAACATTCTGGTGAATCCTCTCTGCACTCCTTCCAGCGCAATCACACCTTTCCTATAATGGCTGATGAGAACTGCACACACTACTCCATTTGTGGATTAACTAAAGTTCAGTACCGCTCCGACAACCTTTATCAATGGCAAAATTTGCAGAGAAGAAGGAAGAATGAAAACAAACAATTTGAAGAGGATGTTGGTTGACATTTCGGTAGAGGACAAATGGAACACATTTAAATGAATAATGCTGAGCCTGAAGAGCAAACTTGATTGAGTACTGAATTGTGCAGAAACCAACTAAAAATAGATGTCAAAAAGCTGAGGGATGTAAAAAGAAAAATATAGATTCAGAACAAGGTACAACAGTAAAATGTTCAAGTTGCTGTGGATGCCAGAAATCTGAAATAAAAACAGGAAATGTTAGAAATACCAGGTCATACATTCCCTGTTAGAGGGAAACAGAGTTAATGTAATGGGATTATTAATAGTCATTAGATAGTCAATGACCGGGAAGTGATGGCATTGTGATAATATCACTGAAGTAGTAACTCAAGAGTCCCAGACTATTGTTCTTGCACCAGGTTTTGAATACCACCATGGCACATTTTTTTAATTGAATCAAATTTCACCATCTGGAATTAAAACATGTAACCATAAAGTAAAACACAACTGCACATGTTGGAATCTGAAGAAACTCAGCTGGTTTGATGCCATCTGTGAAGTGAGAACAAAGTTAATGTTTTGAGTCTGGTGAATTTCCTTCAGAATGCATTCTGAGTTTCTGCTTTTGTTTGTAATGTATAACATTGTGACTTGTCATTAATATCGATCTGCTATACTATGGAAATCTATCACCCTTACCCACTTTGGCCTACATGTGACTCCAGACTCTCAGTAATGTGATGACTCTCAAATGCTTTTTGAAAGCCACTGAGTTCAAGGGCAATTAACGAAGGACAACAAATTGCTAGCTAGCAATGCTCACATCCCATGACTAAAAGTTTTTGAAAAAGCACTGTTGGATCCGAGATTGCATAGCAGACGAGAGGAGAAAGGAGAAAGACCTTTGAGTTACCTGATACTGAGAATAGTGATCTTGAAAATGAGGATCAGGATCTTGAAGTGATTTCACAGGAGGTCTGATAATTTGGTATATGGTTTTGTGTGTTTCTGTTTATGTAGAATCCAACTTAAAGGCTTTTGATGTGTAGTAATTTGTTATAATTAAATGTGTGTAAGGGCAAAGTTGCACAAAACCTATTTAAATAACCAGTTATGTTTGATTTGGTGAAGTTGATTGGGGGAAGTAATATCAACCAGACTAGCAGAATAATGTCATGGGATTTTTTTACACCTACCTGCAAGGGCTGGAGGAGCTGTAGCTTAAACTCCCACCCAATAAGAAGCACCACTTGCCATGCAGCAAGTCCTTGGTTCAGCACTGAAGTCACAATTAAACTTATCTTCTCCATCCCTAGGTTGGCATTTGAACCTGTGACCTCCTGGTTCAGGTAGGCAAAAGTGAGGACTGCATTTGCTGGAAACCAGAGTTTAGATCAGAGTGGTGCTGGAAAAGCACAGCAGGACAGGCAGCATCTGAGGAGCAGGAAAATCGACACTTAGGGCAAAAGCTCCTTGGATGTGGCTGACCTGCTGTGCTTTTCCAGCACCACTCTGATATAACCTCCTGGTTCAGGGCAAGAGTGGCAGTCTTGCCTCCGGCCCATCTGATGTAGAGCACGGAAACAGACCTTTTGTTCCTTGGTCCACGCCAACCAGACATCCCAGTCTGATCTAGTCCTGTTTGACAGCATTTGACTGTTTTTCTCTCAACTCTTCCTGTTTATATACCCATCCAGATGTCTTTTAAATGTTGTAATTGTATCCACCTCCATCACTTCCTCTGGCAATTCCTTCCATAAACGCACCACCCTGTGCACGGAAAAAGGTCCTTTCTAAATCTTTCCCCTCTCACCTTAAACTTATGTTCTCTAGTTTTGGACTCACCCACCCTAGGAAAAAGACCTTGGCTATTCACCCTGTCCATGCCCCTCAAGGTTTTATGAACCTCTTCGATGCTCCATGGAAAAAAATGTCCCTGATTATTCAGCCTCTCCTTATAGCTCAAACCCTCCAGCAACAGTATTCCAGATGATTTGCAGCTTGCAGTGACTAGTAGGTGGGAAAGCAATCTGTATAAAATTTGCAGAAACCAAATCATGATGTTATAAAGGCATGAATTGTGGATCTGAGCAGAGGGCAGGGTATTGGTGAGGAGCAACTAGCGTGCTTTGGATACATTGGTGTAAACAGTGGGATTACTCACTCATCTTTCACTTGTTGACCAAAAACCAAACTAATTTGGGTTGCAGTCAGCCTGCAACCAATGGTGATGTGATTAAGGCAAACCATATAAATGTAATTAAACATATGAAACAGTGAACAGATTCAAAAGCATGATATGGAAATAGCAGTATTGTAAATATGTGTGGTTGGGTCCCTGATTCTTTCGAAATGACAGGGCTATTATAATTTGAGCAATTTCGTTTTTTCATTTTGGAAACAAGTTTTGGATGAAGGTAAAATCCTTTGGGCTGTCTTCCATACCTTTTCAGCACCATTGGAAGGGTCTTTTGATGCATCCATTGTTGCCTGTGTTGAACAGCAAGCCCAGTGAACTGGTCTCATTTCTACTCCTATTTGGCTGCTCACTAAGGGCAAAACTTGTCAGATTCCCAATCACAGAATAATCTACATTTTTCTGTCCAGTGAGTGAATGTTCATTTGCACTCAAGTCCTTCTGCCAGTGTCCTTGATTGTGAATGGGCATGTTGATATTTGACTCAAGTTTATTGTCTTTTTCCACCTCAGTCTATCCATTATTGAAATCTTGAATATACCTTTTGGTTGGTCTACTTGCCGTCTTCCAACCTCTGGAGACTCAACTCAACTCAAATTCTTCTGTTCTCATTCTTTACCAGGTGTATCACCTGTCATTGCTAATCTGCATTGACTACTAGTCTCCCAATGTCTCTATAAATTATTATTCTTGTGTTTAAATGCTTCAATCACCTCCCTGTATCTGTAACCTTTCCAGCATTTCAGTCCTTCTGCCAACTCCTCCAACCTAACTTCCCTATGACTCTAGTTTTTTGTAAGCCTTCATTGCCCTACTGTTGGTAGCTGTGCTTCAAGTGAATATGTGCCACTCCCAAGAGTTTTTTCCCTGGTCTCCCCGGTTGTTTTTCTTCCTCGAAGTCATTGTTTCAACCAGAGCTTGGTTGATGCATGCAGTAGCTTTTTCTTTAGGGCTCTGTGGCTGCATTTCATGTTCACTCTGACTTGCTTTTGGACATTTTCCTGTTAAGTGGGTGCCATGTAAATGTAAGTTATTGTTGCCTCATCTGTTAACATTCAGTCATAAGGAAAACAAAGGAGAGAACTCATGCAATTCGGAATATCCCAAAGCATTTACAACCCATGGAGTACTTTGGGCATATAGTCAGTATTGTAATGCTGAAAATACTACAGCCATTATGTGCATAAAAAGCTCCAAGAGCAGGAATGAAATAACAAACAGATGATTTGCTTTTTAGTATGGGATAAGCCCCTTGAGGACGACTTCTTCTCAATGCAATCTTCTCTGATAGTGCAGCACTTTCTCAGTATTGTAGTGAGGGTTTATTAGATTACTTACAGTGTGGAAACAGACCCTTCTGCCCAACAAGTCCACACTGCCCCGCCGAAGCGCAACCCATCCATACCCCTACATTTACCTCTTACCTAACACTACGGGCAATTTAGCATGGCCAATTCACCTGACCTGCACATCTTTGGACTGTGGGAGGAAACCGGAGCACCCGGAGGAAACCCACGCAGACACGGGGAGAACGTGCAAACTCCACACAGTCAGTCACCTGAGGCGGGAATTGAACCCGGGTCTCTGGCGCTGTGAGGCAGCAGTGTTAACCACTGTGCCACTGTGTCTGGTATTTGGGCTCAGGTCTCTGGGGTTGGGCTTGAACTGACAAATTTCTGATTCAGGTGAAAGTGCCACCCATTCAGCCCCAGCTGCCACTGTATTTGTGGATTTTGTAATTCGTCGCTAAGCAGTTGGATTGCCAGCAGTTTTAGTTGGATGTTGTGCAGCTGCTAATGATCTACCTTATGGTTTCTAGGTGGACTCCCATTACTGTCCAAGCTGTCTGGAAAACATGCCATCAGCTGAAGCAAAGCTCAAAAAGAATAGGTAAGCAGCTTTGTCTGTTACCAAAGATTCCAACAATTGTAAAAAGTGTTTGATGTGACTGCTGCTGTCTGGGCTTGTGAAATTAATTGATGTCCCATTGGGAATTACATCCCATTTCCTTGAAAACTGTGCAGTTGTTTTCATCAAGCAATTCAATGCTTAAAGCTAGTGTCTAGATTCTATACATTGGGTAACGATGAGATGCAGTGATAATGTCAGTAGGCTTGAAATCTAAGAAAACCAAGATTATATTCTGGGGATATGGATTCAAATTATACCATGGGCAGGTAGTAAAATTTGAATTCAATAACTATCGGGAATTTTTAAATAAAAGCTAGCCTAAATCATGTAACCATTGTTCATTATTATTCAAGCCCATTTGGATCACTAATGTCTTTTGGGGAAGGAAATCTGCCATCATTATCTGGTCTGGCTTAGATGTAACCCCAGACCCACAGCAATGTGGTTGACCCTTAAACTGCCCTCTGGGCAGTTAGAGATGGGCAATAAATGCTGGCCAGTTAATAATGGCAACATCTCACAAGTGAATTTTAAAATCTAATCTCTCCTAACATTACATTTGCGTCCACTGGTCACAGACCCACTTGTCAGTAACAACAGTTTCTTCCTGATTGTTAGGTCTACAAAATCTTAACTTCAATCCTAGGTTTTCTATCCCAGTTTCCATAGCTCTGTCCACAGAGCTTGTAGAGTCAGGAGGTTATGCCTGAGTGGGATGTAGATCAAGTGTAGTGGCAAATTTGGTTCACAAGGCACATTATAAAGTCTTAGAACCGTATCGCATGGAAACACACCCTTTGGCCCAACCAAAGTCTTTCCCAAGTTTAAATATGGATTGAGAGTCAGATTCTGACATCGAGCTATCTATCTAAAAGTAAATTAAATTGCCTTGTTATACAAGGGCTGCCTGCTGGCGGGAATTATAAGTTATTGGCTCAGTCATTGGTAATTTCTGAAGGAGAAAACTACGCTAGCAATGACTCATCAGAGACTAATTTTAAGGGACAGGATTTTCAAAAGCTTAGTAAGAGGCATGTGGTCAGGAAACTTTGCCTAAGTGAAATGTAGATCAAGTGTAAGAGTGCATATTGTTCATAAATCATGGGAAAAAGTGCCTTAAGTAAGAAATATATATAAACTCGGAAAATGTCTTGAACGTTAGCCGGACATTTCAATACTAGTAGGTTTTTATTAATATTTGTCGAGTTTATTAGTATTGGTAAAGTTTCTTTTTAAGCAATGGTAAAGTTAAGTAATAAATGAAAGATTGACAGAGCTAGTTCAATCTCAAGTATGCACTTCCTTTGCTATCTGGGAACTCCAGAGTGTTTCCCGTGACCTTGGTTACTATTTGCAGTGAAAGAGTCATTGACAGCATCTCAGGCTCCGGATTTTGGAACTTGAACAGCAGCTGTGATGCACTGTGAGACTGACAGATAACATGTGGAATGGATGATGCAATGGGAGCGGGGAGATAGTGCAGGAGTCCCCAAGGGGTTTCAGCCCTCCAACTAGTGTCTGTTCTGAATCCTACTGAGTGTGTTGGTCCATTTGGGTAATGCATTGGAGTCAAGTGGCTCAGAGGGGAAGTCTGGAAAATAAACCATAGAGATAGGTAATTAGGGAAACAGAGATGTTTCTGTGATCGCAGGTATTATAGTCCAGGATGGTACATTGTAATTTAGTGCCAGGATCGAGCCTGTTATTGAATGGCTGCAGAGCTTCCTAGGGAGGGAGGGAGGGAGGGTAAACCGCCAGTAGTCATGGCCCAAATTGGAACCAATGGTATTGAAGGACTGCAGTCCTGCTTTCATAATTTCAGGAGTTAGGTAGAAAATTAGCAAACAAGACTTCAAAAGTAGGAATCATGAGATCACTTCCAGTGCCATGTGCTAGTGAGTCTAGAAATGGGATAAGGTAGATGATTGCATGGACGGAAAGTTGGTGCAGAATGGAGGACTTTAGATTCATAAGATATTGCTGTGAGGAAGATGGGATCTGGACAAGCCAGATGGTTTGACTGAACAGAGCCGGAAACATGTCATTTGTGAAGCATTTTAGTTGTGCTACTCTGGGTGGGAACCTTAGGAGATAGTATCAGGGCAGTGTGCTAATGTACCAAGTGCTGGGAAAGAGAGCTGGGATTGAAATAAAGAACAGTAAAGGGCAACCTCGATTATCCAAATGACACAGGTGGGGAGTGTTTTGTTTGGATAATACAATGTTCGCATAACACCGTTTACCCAAGCATCGGGACCTTGAGATCTTGTTCAGACAATCCAAAATTCGGATAATCGATGTTCAGATAATCGAGGTTGTACTGTAAATTAATAGATAGGGTCACAGTAAGATAGAAAGTAATGAAACCTAAATTAGGATTACTGTGCATGTATGAAAGCACATGGAATGTGGTAAATAAGATTGAATTGGAAGTGCAGGCTGCCAAATGGCTAGAACAGAGACCTGGCACAAAGAAGGACAGGACTGGATGTTAGATATTTCTGAAGATAATATGTAAAGGAAACATAGGAAAGGGAGGGGTGACATTATTGAAAAAGTATTGCTCTTCTGAAGACAGAATGTGCCCTGTGTGGATCATGACAGAATCGATTTGTCTGGAGCTAAGGGACAAAAAGGGTAGAATTACGTTGCTCAATGTAGTCTATGGGCAAGGACAAAGAGCCCCAAATTTGCAAGGAAATTGCAGAGAGGTACAAAATTGTTATTATAACTAACTTCAAGACTTTTTTTTGGTTGGGCTAATGCTTTAAATGTGGTGTATAAAGGTTTCTAGAAGGCATTTAATGCATGCCACACAACAGCCTTTTAATTGAAATTAGACTCATGGAATAAAAGAAACAGTAGCAAAATTGGTGCAAAATTAGCTGAGTGAGAGGAAACAAAGTAATGGTTGATGGAATTAGTTCAGGGGAAGATTTGTAGTGGAGATTCTCAGTTAGTTTTGGGACATTTGCTTTTCCTATTGATGATCTAGGGTACAAGGGCACAATTTCAAAATTTGCAAATAATATGAAACTTGGAAGCATTGTAATTGTCAGGAGAATAGTGTTGAACTTCGAAAGGACTCAGGTAGGTTGGTGGAGTGGGTGTTATGCGCTGAAGATAAATGTGTTTGAAAAATGTCCAAGTTCCCACTTCTTAGTGAGAGCTTTATTTCAGTTAACCACTTTCCATAAACCTCTCAGCCCACTGTTTACGAGCTCACATATTTAGTCAACCATGTTGCACGTTCTCCCCGTTTCATTTAGGTGCTCCAGTTTTCTCTGCAATGCAAAGATTGTGTTGATTAGGTGGTTTGGCCACACTAAATTGTCCATAGTGTCCAGGGATATGCAGGCTAGATGGAACCACCAATGTAAATGTGGGGTTACTGGAATAGGGTGGGAGGGTTGTTGCAGATTTGATGGACCAAATGGCCTCTTTCGGCACGATAGGGATTCTATGAATTCATAGCCAATTAACGTTTAATTGATATGTCCATCACCTGTTCTCTTGTCCCATTAAGTCTCAAGGGTCCCGTCAGTCCATAGTAGATGATAACAGAGTGGATGGGTAGCACGTGGAGTTTAATGTGGAGAAGTGAAGTGTCATGTGCATTGGTATTCAGAGCATGGAGAAATATAAAATAAAGGATACAACTTTAAAAGGGGACAAAGGAACCTGGACAACATGGGCATAAGTCATTAATATTTGCAGGTTAGGTTGGGAAGGTAGTTAGAGTCATAGAGATATACAGCACGGAAACAGACCCTTCGGTCCAACTTGTCCATGTCGACCAGATATCCCAACCCAATCTAGTCCGACCTGCCAGCACCTGGCCCATAGCCCTCCAATCCCTTTCTATTCATGTACCCATCCAGATGCCTTTTAAATGTTGCAATTCTACCAGCTTCCACCACTTCCTCTGGCAGCTCATTCCATAAACGTGCCACCCTCTGTGTGAAAAAGTTGCCCCTTAGGTCTCTTTTATATTTTTCCCCTCTCACCCTAATGCTATGCCCCCTAGTTCTGGATTCCCCCTCCCCAGGGAAAAGACTTTATCGATTTACCCTTTCCATGTCCATCATGATTTTGTAAATCTTAATAAGGTCACCCCTCAGCCTCTGCGCACCAGGGAAAATAGCCCCGGTCATAGAGTCATAGAGATGTACAGCATGGAAACAGACCCTTCGGTCCAACCCGTCCATGCCGACCAGATATCCCAACCCAATCTAGTCCCACCTGCCAGCGCCTGGCCCATATCCCTCCAAACCCTTCCTATTCATATACCCATCCAAATGCCTCTTAAATGGTG
>NC_057723.1:6915226-6942120 GCF_004010195.1 Chiloscyllium plagiosum
ATTGCACGCAATATTCCAACAGTGGCCTAACCAATGTCCTGTACAGCCGCAACATGACCTCCCAACTCCTGTACTCAATACTCTGACCAATAAAGGAAAGCATACCAAACGCCGCCTTCACTATCCTATCTACCTGCGATTCCACTTTCAAGGAGCTTTGACCCTGCACTCCAAGGTCTCTTTGTTCAGCAAAACTCCCGAGGACCTTACCATTAATGTATAATTCTGGATCAGTGGTGCTGGAAGAGCACAGCAATTCAGGCAGCATCCGACGAGCAGCAAAATCGATGTTTCGGGTAAAAGCCCTTCATCAGGAATAAAGCTGATGAAGGGCTTTTGCTCAAAGCGTCGATTTTGCTGCTCGTCGGATGCTGCCTGAATTGCTGTGCTCTTCCAGCACCACTGATCCAGAATCTGGTTTCCAGCATCTGCAGTCATGGTTTTTACCTCATTAAATGTATAAGTCCTGCTAAAATTTGCTTTCCCAAAATGCAGCACTTTGGGGAAACTCCATCTGCCACTTCTCAGCCCATTGGCCCATCTGGTCAAGATCCCGTTGATAAAGTGTGCTGTATCTGAGGGTCTATTAATGATGTATCGAATATAAGAACAGAGGTTTTATTGAGCTTTATAAAACACTAGTTCAGCTACAGCTGGATATTGAGCCCAATTCTGGCTATTGCGTTTCAGGAGAGAATGTTCTCAGTATCCCACAAAGGATAGAGAACAAGAGGACAAAGGTTTAAAGCAAACTGTGGAAAAAAAATGAAGAAGTCACATTGAGGAAAACCTTTATGCATTGATTGGCTAGAATCTGGAATGTCCTGAGTGTTGAGGAGGCAGGTTCAATGGAGACATTCTGAAGGAAATCAGACTTATTTGAAAAGGAAAAAAATGTTCAGGATTGGGAAGAGAAGGTAGTAGGTGAGATGCTCATTTGGAGAGCTGAATCAGATGTGATGGGCTGAATGATTTCCTCCCACACCGTAGCGATTCTGTGACTGAAATTGTCTTCAATTCTCATTTTCGCCAGCACTCATTTTTGTGTGAGTGACTGATTTCCAGACTGACTGATTTGCAGCAGTTGATTATTTCATAGTTGGTTAGTTAGGTTGACCTAATTTCTGCTGTTTGTCTTTCACTTGTGCTTTGTAGGTGCGCTAACTGTTTTGACTGCCCTTGCTGCATGCATACCCTCTCCACAAGAGCCACCAATATTCCAGCACCACTCCCCGATGACCCAGCCAAGACCACCATGAAGAAAGCTTACTACCTGGCTTGTGGTTTCTGCCGCTGGACTTCTAGGGATGTTGGCATGGCTGACAAATCTGTAGGTAAGTAAGACCGATTCAGCTGTGTGATGGTGAAGGCATGATAGAGCTAATTTTGACAGCTTTTCAAAAAACTGGTAAAATGGCTGCCTCGTTTTCGGTGTAGTGCTATTTTATTTGCAAGCAGGAAGAACCTCAAGGGGAGCTGGAGGAATATAAGCTATCAGTGAAAATCAGCCTTTATTCACTGCTGCCATTAGTTGGTGTCTGAGCACAATTATGAACCCTATAGAGAATCTGACAACTGCACTCCTTGCTTCTTAAAATGACCTCAACACTGACCTCTGGCCAAACCTTCCTGGACCCTCCATGATTGTGTAATTTTCTACATACCTTGTGCAATGTCTATGATATTCTGTTGAAATAGTTTTATGTACAGGATGTAACCAAGTAAAATACTAAGCAAAGTTTCAGGTATCTGTTATCGCTTTACACAGTTTTAACTGATGACTTCAATTTTTTTTAATGGAGTGCCTTTCTTATGCTTATTTTATCAAACACTGCTCCTTAGGTGAAGGTGTATTGTTGTGGTCGCAAATACGGAAAGGATGAGACTTGCGAAATCCTGTAATTCTGACCAGTATTGACGATGTCTTTCTGATGGTTGACCTTGCCTCCTCCTATCTGTAGTCAATAAAACTGAGTGTGCAACATTTCTGAATGTGCTGAGCATGAACCCACAGTTGTGTTATGTTCAGTGCTGGGTTCCAACGTCTAGTCCTCAACAAAGACCATCTCCATTCCATCTATGTCATTTCTCAATCACAGCTGTACTGCAATGCATTCTGCCCTTTCATTCAGTTTTGAGTACAAGGCGTTTGAATTCTCAGTCTGAGTCAGTTTGTGGGTTGATGCCCTTTTCTAGAGATTTGAGCATATTATCCAGGCTGACGCTGCTTATGCAGTGCTAAGGGGTGCTGTCTTTTTGATCAGATGGTAAACCAGTGCTGAACTGCCCCTTGTGGGCGGCACGGTGGCACAGTGGTTAGCACTGTTGCCTCACAGCGCCAGAGACTAGGGTTCAATTCCCGCCTCAGGCGACTGACTGTGTGGAGTTTGCACATCTATGGGCGGCACGGTGGCACAGTGGTTAGCACTGCTGCCTCACAGCGCCAGAGACCCGGGTTCAATTCCCGCCTCAGGCGACTCTCTGTGTGGAGTTTGCACATTCTCCCCGTGTCTGCGTGGGTTTCCTCCGGGTGCTCCGGTTTCCTCCCACAATCCAAAAAAAAAATGTGCAGGTTAGGTGAATTGAACATGCTAAATTGTCCGTAGTGTTAGGTGAAGCGGTAAGTGTAGGAGTATGGGTCTGGGTGGTATACGCTTCGGCGGGTCGGTATGGACTTGTTGGGCCGAAGGGCCTGTTTCCACACTGTAAGTAATCTAATCTAATCTAATCTGTAAGTAATCTAATCTAATTTTCCCCGTGTCTGCATGGGTTTCCTCCAAGTGCTCCGGTTTCCTCCCACAGTGCAAAGGTGTGCAGGTTAGGTGAATTGGCCATGCTAAATTGCCTGTAGTGTTAGGTGAAGGGGTAAATGGGTCTGGGTGGGTTGTGCTTCGGCGAGTCGGTGTGGACTTGTTGGGCCGAAGGACCTGTTTCCACACTGTAAGTAATCTAATCTAAAATGTTCTTTAGCTCTCTTCAAAGAAGAGCAGGAAGTGTTCTCCAGTGTCCTGAGTGCACAATGTTTACAGATTATCTGTCCAGTATTGCATTATAATTTGTGAGAGTTTGCTATATACAAATTGGCTGGTACATTTCCCTGCATTATAACAGGGACTGCACTTCAAAAGTATTCATTGACTATAAAGCGCTTTCACGGCCATAAAAGGTACAAGGTAACTTTTCTGTTTTATGGGATTCGCTTGAATCAGACTGCTCTCATTGGCCTCTATCTTTACCCTGTTTGTTTAATGCTATATTAGCAACACCATGTGATGTACTAACCACATTCTTTTTCCTCCAGCCAGCGGAGGATGGCAAGAACCAGAGAATCCTCATACCCAGCGGGTGAGTTTGATGGTGTAAATGAAACATGAATGTAGTGTTTCGCTGTGGTTCCCCAGCACTCATTTCCTGTACTTACTGACTAGTTCTGGGGTGCAGCCCCAAGGTTTCTGGATACCTAAGTGCATGAGCTGAGACAGCATGTGGACACATGCTTCAACTAAATATATATTGAGAGTAGGGGCACCAATGCCAAATCATACATGATCCTCACTTTTTCCAATAGGAACTGAGAGCAATAGGAGCAAGAGAATAGGCTATTTAGCCCTTTAAACCTGTCTTGCCATGTAAAAAGTTCTAGCTTAATTTCACCTTCCTGCCCTTTCCTCCTAGCTCTTCGCTCTCTTGGTGTCCAACTGACAGTAATTGGGAGTCTGGTTAATTTCACTTCACCTTTCCCAGTCCTGGGATAAATGAGCTGGATTATAGCATCTCTTCCAAAATGAAGATTGGCTTTTGGTTTCATTCTTTAGTCCTAGAGTGGTTGCTGTCATCATCATGCAAGCTGTGGACGAGCTGGCACTGGTTTAATTTTATTATTCAGTCTGCTGATGTGTCCAATAGGTTCTGTATCATGGAACTGGCTGACTGGCATTTCCCACTTTCCGCATTGTTTGCTTGTTAGAATGTGGACTGGAAGTTAGGGTTCTGGTAATAATCAATGCTAGATTGTATTCCATGTTTTGAGTTGTGAAAAGATATAAATAAGTTCCTTCAGCTGCTGTGATGGGATTCAGGCTTGTTTCTGGATTGTTAAAGTTAGCTAAATGGATTACCGGGCCAGTATCACAACCTTCATGCTACATAAACAATTCGAGAGTCTTAGTAAACATCGACAAGTTTTGCTGTATTGAGTTTGAGATTATTATTTAATGTTTTGCAATTGCAAGCAGACATGGACAATGTTTACACTGCTCATATTTCTCAGTGATACAACAGAGATTGCTAAAAGTTTGTCCTTTATTTTCAGGTTGCCAATTCTGACTGGCTAATTCAATTGCCAGTGAAGGGAGTTAGTATGCTTGAGACCCCTCAGTGTGGATTTTATATGGAAGTTCTAAACTGTTTTTATCCTCCTCAACAGATCAATAAATTGCTGGAATATTACCACCAACTGGCACAGAGAGAGAAGATTGAACGTGATCGCAAGAAGCTGGTTAGACGCAGAAACTACATGCCACTTGCCTTTTCTGTGAGTTCTCCCTGAAGGAATCTTGCATCATATCTGTTGACTTATTGAAAGAAATAGGAGAAGTAGCATTGGTATCAAAGCAGAAAATGCTGTAAAAGCTAAGCAGGTCGAGCAGTAGCTACGAAGAGAGAAACAATGTTTATGTTTCAAGCCCCTTCTGGAAAATGACAAATTGGACTCAAGACATCAACTTGTGTTTCTCTACTTGCAGGTGCTGCCAGATCTGCTGAGTTTCTCCAACAGTTTGTTTTTATAGCCAATCTCCAGCATTTTTATTCTATTCAAAGGTAGCTTTCATTATTGGTGGTGATTGCCTTTGGCCCTTAACCTCCCTGACTATGTCAGGAGATATGAGAACCTGACATGACAAATGACCTTGATCTGTACATCCTTTCTGTAGCCCCTTAGCTGACTAGGGACTGCCTTCTGATGCTTCCTTGCAACCCATAAAACCCACTTCTCTATGGCATCAAAACTTGACTTTCCAAACTCATTTGCTGTCTCCACAACTTGTAACTCTTTCATAGCATTATGGCCTGTGTCTTTATGGGGAGGTGATGGCCTAATGGTGTATTATTGCTAATAATATTCGTATTAATTCAGAAACTCAGCTTAAAATCTGGGTACCCGGGTTCAAATTCTGCCATGGCAGATCGTGCAATTTGAATTTAATTTTAAAAAAATGGAATTGAGAATCTGCTAGTAACAGTGAAACCACTGCTGATTGTTGGGAAAAGGCTCACTAATGTCCTTCAGGAAGGCGATCTGCCATCTTCACCTGGTCTCGCCTACATGTGACCCCAAACCCACAGAAATTTGGTATTCTTAACTAACCACTGAAATGGCCTCGCAGACCACTCTGTTATAGCAATCTCAACAAAGTTGAAAAAAAATAGAAACCGAACTACCTGTCATCGACCTAGGCTCTGGAAACAGCAACAACAAAAGCAGCCCTTTCAACACAGCAAAGTCCTCCTTCCTAACATCTAGAGGCTAGTGTAAAAATTGGGAGAGCTGTCTCACGGGCTATTCAAGCAACAGACTAACATCGTCTGCAAGATATGATTCCAGGAGTGTGGCTGTGTCTCAGACACCACCAACCCTGGATATATCCTACCCCACTAGCAGGACAGACCCAACAGAGTGGCTGCTCAATGGTATATAGTCAGGAGGGACTTGTTGAGCAAGTCCTCAACGTTGGCTCCATACACCATGAAGTCTAATGACATAGCTGTTAGACTGGGTCTGTGACAGGTGGTGAGGGAACCAGCAAGAGTAAAAGTCATACTTGACCTCTTCCTTACCATTCTTCTGGCTGCAGCTGCATTTGTCCATGACGGGATCGGTCAGAGTGACCACCACGTCATCCTTCTGAAGACATGTTCTTATCACATTGAGAACACCCTCCATTGTTTTGTGTGACACGATCACCATGCTAAATGGGAAAGACTTTGAACAATTCATGACTGGGCAACCATGAAGCACAGTTGGCCATCCAGCATGTACTGCAGCACAATCTGCAGCCATGATGCCTGGCATATCCCCCACTCAAACATTACCATCAAGCCAGGGGATCAACCCTGGTTCAATGGAGAGTGCAAGAGAGCATGCCAGGAGCATCACCAGGCATACCGAAAATGAGGTGTCAACTTGGTGAAGTTACCAGTCAGGACTGATTGTATGCCAAACAACATAAACAGCAAGTGATAGAGCTGAGCGATCCCACGACCAATAGATCAGACCTAAGCTCTGCAATCCTGCCATTTCCTGTTGTGAATGGTAGTGGACAATTAAACAATTTACTCAAGAAGGAGGCTTCACAAATATCTCCATCAATGAAGGATGGTGGTAGTGTTCCCATATATCTGCTGCCCATTTCCATCCAGAATGACAGGGCAGCAGATACATGGGAACACTACCACCAGCAAGTTCTTTCCAAGCCACTCACCATCAGCCAGTCAAAATCCTGGAATTCTCCGAGGTATTGTGGGTGTACCTACAGCGTGTGGACTGCAATAGTTCAAGAAGGCAGCTCACTATTATCTTCTCAAGGGGCAACTAGGAATGGGCAATAAGTACTGGGCAACCAGTGATACTCATGTCCCACAAGTGAATAAAATAACCTACACAAAATCCTGCTTGTTCTCCAGCCCAACTGGCTATTGAGGCTTCAGTGGAATCTGGAATCTCTAATGCAGATTGGCAGAACGTTACCTCAGAGTCTTGACATTTTCAAGAATGAGATTGACAGATTTTTGTTACGTGATGGTGTCAAATTGGTCAAAGGAGGGTAAAAACAGATCTGCCAGGCTAAACCAAAGTGCTTCATACTTGACTTCAAGAAGAATTTCTCACTCTTTAGTATTTCCTCCATATGATTATCCATGCCTTTGTTAATTCTAGACTGACTACTCTAAGGCCTTGAGCAATCTTCCATGTTCTGCCCACAGAGTGTTGGCATCACGCAAAACATTGTTGTCAATGTTATAACTTGCAGCAAGTTCTTTTTCCCCTATCACCAGTGAGCTTTTGTTCCTTTTGCATGCAATCTGCCAGGGTTTCTCTTCATTGTGAAGCATTTGAGATTATTTTTGTCTGTGTGTAATGGGAAGGGTGTTAATTAACATTTGTAATGGTGAAATGGCTCTGTAATGCATGGTAACTTTTTTATTCTGTAAACGTCTTCCTTGTTTAAATGTAAAACATGAAACTGACACATTCTCTGTTTTGGAATCATGTTTTGGAACTGAGCAGAAGACCTGACTGCACTCAATCAAGCAACTCTTGCTCCCAAAAAATTAGGGAGGCTGGGGAGTCACTTAAAAACTTCAAAACTGTGATTGACAGATTTTTATGTAGGGATATTAATGGATTTGGAATCATTCTGGATAGACGAAGTTAAGGTAAATTGGCCTTAAAGAAACAGAAAATCTTACATTTCTGTAGAGTCACTCGCAGCATCTGGACGCCTCGAAGTTGGACATTCCCAACTCAAGAATCTTTGAGGTGTTATGACTTTGTAGTTTAGGGGACGCAGCTGATCATTTGTGTCCAGCACGTGTGCTCAAATGCAAGTGCAATTAGTGAATTTGTCAAATATCTTGCTGATGTAGAGAGATAAATATCGTACAGGGTAGTGGAGACCCTCCCACACCTCTTTAAATTTCGGATATTTATGAACACCTAAGAGGTCAGATTGCTTTAATGTCATTAGCACAGTGTGACATCTCTCTTTACTAATTCTACACTTCTACCCACGATCTAGTGGAATGGTTAAGAAATCAACATTGTGGTGCTGAATGGCTTATATTCTCAACCATTGAGGCACATGCACTTGATGCTAATATTAGATAGCTGTAAAGGAAAAATGTCTTATTCTGAATCTTCCCTTTGACTTTGATTCTCGGTACAGGGATCTCTCCTCAATAGTTGTATGCAATCCAAGTAGGATTCACAGTGTTGATCCTTGCAGCACAGAGGATGCACATCTGCTGGATGTTTCATTGGAGGTTCTCCCCCTGACCTTATTGCGACCCCTCTCCCTCTCATTGGGGGATCTGGGTCTTTCCAGACTGTAGTACAATCGGTTGGAAAGTGATATCATTAGGATAAGGACCCTGAGGTTTAAAGGTTTCAATGGTTATTCTTAGAGATTTGTTCAGTCAACCATGCGCAACCTTTATGTAGAATTGTGAAGCATTAAAGAGTGAAACTCTCCCAGCTAACCCCCTTTTTTCCTGTGAATGACCCACAAATTGAAAGACCGCTATCAGCCCTGTCCAGTCAAATTTCCTTATTTAGGTTGTATGTGTTAATTGCACTGTCTTAACTACATCACGATTTTTTTTTGCTTCAATACTGCTGCTTCGCATGTGCAGACGCACACTATACACGTGGTGGTGAGTTAGTTACTACGTTCAGTTATCCACTGTTGTTGCATCTTGGCAATCCATATCATGGTCAGCATTTTACTGGGGTCCTATGATGATTTTCGATGTGTGGACCCTCCTTTGATTTAAACCTGGGGAAGAAAGTCAAACCAACTTCATTCTCTATTGACCTTTTAGAAACTTGCCTTCTGTGTAAAATAGGCAATGCTGCGGATAACTTGGGGTGGGTATTTCACAACCATAATTTTAGTTTCTGGAAGAGTTTTATCCATAAATTATTCTGGGTTTGGAATGATTTAATTTATTGGTTTCTGGTATTGCGATAGACTTTGGGAGTCAATCTTATTGACTTTTTTGACATATATGTTGTGTCTATGTGCAGTGCTTTTTGTGTGTATTTGATGTGCATGTGTCATGACATGATCTGTCATTTGTGTCAGTAATCAATGCATACATTAATATAAATTTGTACTTGTCTATGTCATGAAGTTTCCCTGAAATGTATGTCAATCCTTATGTTACTGTGATTAATGTAGTTTTTGTGTTCAACTGTTCAAAGAGTTAAAAACGCTGTTTGTGTAAAAGACAGATTGTGTTCTTGTATTGCTGGTTGTTTAACTCTGGGAGGTTTGAACATTTCATATACATTGCAAATGACATGTTTTGCAACACATACTGATACGATGGATAGTTTATATTCATCAAGTTGGTCATTCACTATTCTACAACACCATGTCGTAACTATGCATTATAGTTCAGTGCAATGCCAATTGTAATCTTTAATGAATTTTGTTTCAGGACAAGTATGGCCTAGGTACAAGACTGCAGCGGCAGCGATCTGGGGCCCCTATCATTACCCTTGCTGGGTCAACGTAAGTACCTCACTGCATGTGGCATAGCTTTTGTGAACTCTGCAGGGAAGCTGATTACCACTCGTTTTAGCATGCTTGGTGCTTCCTGCATGAGCAGTTAACTCATTGGGCTGAGAAATGGTTGTGGTAGTAAGACTTTGGATTCTGCAAAGTGCGCTAGATCCCAGTTTCAATCCTGGACCGTTATTCACTGGGCTCATCCCAGCCAGGATGCAGCAGTAGACTGCAGTCAATCTCTCAATGCTCAGCAAGGCATTTGGGGGCCATATAAGCCGAAATGTAACAGTAGTTCCCCTTCAGAAACAAAAACAGAAATTGCTGAAAAAGCTCAGCAGGTCTGGTAGCATCTGTGGACAGAAATCCAGAGTTAATACTTCAGGTCCAGTGACTGTCCCTCAGAACCCCCTTTATGCTCACTCCAATGACATCCTTATCTGTGCTGATGAATAGGGTCACAATATTACGATGTCCGTGATGCTTCCATGGTCAAAATATCTTACTCATTGGCTTAAATTAGGAATGATCATTCGGGCAACTACAAATGGACACCAGTCGAGAAAATAACCCTAGATCTTTGCATTAGGAGATTTTCTCTACTAGCCCTTGGCTGAGAACCATGTAATGGTAGGTGAAACCCTAGTGGTATTATCACTAGACTATTAATCCGGAGACCCAGGTGATGTTTTGGGGATCTGGGTTCAAACTCTGCCATAGCATATGATGGAATTTGAATTTAATAATAATCTAGAAATATGAGACGAATGATGGCCATGAAACCATTGTCGATGTCAGCAAAAGCCCATCTGATTCAGTAAAGGAAACTACCATCCTTACCTGGTCTGGCCTACATGTGACAAAATGGTTGACTCTCCACTGCACTCTGGGCAATTAGGGATGGGTGATAAATACTGGCCTGGCCAGTGGTGCCCACATCCCATACATGAATAAATAAGAAAAAAGTGTCCTCGGCATAAGAGTCAGTGAAAGTGTGCTTCAGCTAACTGGATTTCTTGATTGTGTGTCATCATTCCTAGGCTGAAAGAAGCAGAGGACCAAAAAGAGATAAAGATCGAGCCAGCCCAGCCGTTGGAGGAAGTGGAGCCACTTCCAGAGGATTATTACACTAGAGCCCTGAACCTGCCAGAGGGTAATAACCAAGTCAAATTTTGACAGAGGCACCATGTGCTGAATGTGGGATTCAATAAAATCCTGACTAGCTGTGCAAATAACTTCAGTGCAGAGACATTAATATGCCTTCTAATGGATTACTGTGGACTTAACATGCAGACAGATGTTTGTGGACAAAAATATGGCCAAGATCAAATGGCGTTCCCTTGTGATAGCAATCCATGCATGTTGAATTCTCCCATTGTCCTGCTGTGCAAATACATGGCCAGCTGTGAATCTGAGCCAATTGGCTTGGACAGGCCCATGTTCAATCATTCCCTCGTGTGAGCCAATTGGCTGATTGTCATTTGGATGTGGGTCTGAAGGTTTTGCAGTTCTTGGTTTCCTGAGCCGAATGAAGCGGAGGAGAAGATGGGATAAAGTATCAGTTCACGATTGCTTTTGGAGAGTATATTGGACATTAAGGAAAATGGATTGAGCCATTTTGTGATGACCTCAGATACAATCTTCCAGCAAGGAGTATGGGGCAGCTTTGTAATCAAACTGGCAAGAGTCAGTGCCGTAGTATCCCTAGCTGCTGACCTCACTCACTTTCTTGTCACTAAACTGAACACGATTTAGAGAATGAAAGCGCTGTGAACTCTGGAAATTTGAAATAAAACAGTAATAATTGGAGAAACTCAGCAGCCTGGTAGGATCTGTGGAGAAAGATTCAGAGTTAATGTTTCCAGTCTGATGTAGCTCTTTGGAACTCCTTTGTCTGTTGCACTCCTCTGCCTCTGTCAAAAGTATAAAACAAACATTTCCCAACACCCTTTGGTGCTGAGGAAGAGTCATATTGGACTCAAAACATTAACTCTGTTTCTTTCTCCACAGATGCTGTCAGACCTGCTGAGTTTCTTTAGCATTCTCTGTGTTTGTCATAAAATAAAAATGCCTTTCCAAATTACTGTAATTTCCAATTAAATGCCTAATATACATTAAGCTTTAAACAAGAACTATCAACTGAGTATCTACAATATATACAATTTTTGGTTTATTAGCAAAACAACATTATGAAATAAAAACTGGAAGAACTACAGATGCTGGAAATCAGAAACAAAAGCAGAAATTGCTGGAAAAGCTCAGCAGGTCTGGCAGCATCTATGGAGAGAAATCAGAGTTGATGTTTCAGCTCCAGTGACCCTTCTTCACAACTGGAAATCACAGTGGAAAGTTGCCTGCAAACTGATTTTGAAGTGTGAATGGGCTTAGACCGAGTTCTTATGAAGCACCTGAGGGTAGTGGCAAGAGCCGCAATCATGGCTTTCAAAAAGGAATCGGAAAAGCACATGAAGAGAAAGAACTTGCAGGGTCAGGTGGAAAAATGAGAGTGGGGCTAGCTGTTGCACAGTGCTGATATGGACAAGATAGGCCTAAAGTACTGCGACAATTATGTGATTTCAGAATTCTAAGTACTCAGTGAATGAAAAAAGCTGGTGAAATAATCTGTTGATTAGTTTCTTTGTTTGTATCCATCAGTGACCACCCTCCACCAAAGACTGTTGCAGCCTGACTTTCAGCCCATCTCTGCCTCCCAGTTGTACCCGAAACACAAGCACCTCCTGATAAAGCGCTCGCTGCGCTGTCGGGTGAGTCTGGTTGGGAGCTGAGGGGTCTGTGGGCTGGACAGATTTGTTGTATATTATGAGATGATGCGTACATGCACAGTTTGAAAGTCAAGATACATTAGGACATGGATTGGGCATACAGCCTCCTAAGCCTGTTCCACCATTCAAAAAGATCATGACTCGTCTACAATGACTTCACTTTTCTGTCCTATCCTGTCATCATTTGATCCCTTTAATGTTCGAAAATCTACGGTCCTCAGTTTTGTACATAATTACTAAGCATCCAGCTCTGCTGAAGAAGAGAATTCCAAAAATTCAAATCTCACGGCTGACTCGTTATTCAGAGACTCACATTTTCTACTCCCAGCTCAGATGTCTAAAACACTGGAACAAAAACAGAAAATGCTGGAAGTACTCAGTAGGTCTTGCACTAGATTTAACGGTTCAGGTCTGGGACCTTTCATCAGAACTGGGACGTGTTATTAAGCGATTGCAGATCCTGGGAAAGAACATGGAGCTTAGGAGAAGACCACTGATAAAGTTCATGTGCAGCGGAATGGCAGAGGTTTGTGTGAAATGTGAACACCAGCATGAACCGGTTGCATCACATAGTTTGTGTGCCTTTAACTTTAAAGAGGATTTGAGACGGGTGGAGCGCAGGTGTAGTTAATTGACAAAATAAATTCTGGTAGAAGGTAAAAGGGACATGCCTTAAATAAACTGAGTGATGGTTTCAGGGAGCTGTAAATATTGTTGAAGGGAAGGCCAGGATCTCTGTGTGTTGGCTGTTCTGAGAGGTGAAGTGGCAGTGAATGAAGATAGAAAGTGTAGCATAGAAATTGGCCCTTCGACCCATCAGAGTCAAGACTAGAGTAGTCCTGGAAAAGCACATCAGGTCAGGCAGCATCCGAAGAGCAGAAAATCGACATTTCGGGTAGGAATGAAGGGCTCCTGCCTGAAAACTCAATTTTCCTACTCCTCTGATGCTGCCTGACCTACTGTGCTTTTCCAGCACCACTCTAATTTTGACTCTGATCTCCAGCATCTGCAGTCCTCACTTTCGCCCTTCGACCCATCAACCCTGTGCTGACACATGATGCCTTTCTAAACTAAAAACCTTTTGCCTCTATGCAATCCATATCCCTTTGTTACCTGCCTGTTTATATACATGTCAAGGTGCCTTAAATGTTGCTATTATTATCGCCTCCAGCACCACCTCTGACAGCACTTTAACACCGCCTCTCGCATCTCATTTAAATTACTCCCTTTTTCCTTAAACCTATGTCCCTCATGAAATTTCTACCCTGGGAAAAATGGTGGAGAGTAATCTTTCAAATATCTTAGACTGCGTTAAGCTGAGGCTGTGCAAGGCTCCCTGCCCACTCTCCCCATAATGTAGCTTGATCCCAATCACATAATGGCATTTTGTTCCCTTTCAATCCTCCCAATGATATTACCTAGCTGAGCAAGGTTAGTGAGCTGCAGGCTGTTCTAGCTCTGATATTGGGTCTGAGCTGTTCTCATTTTAGGGTGACCGTCCCCCCCAATGCTATGGTTGGAGGAAGGAAATAGATTTTAATCCAGTGATTGGATCTACAGACTGAAAGAGAGGGAATGGCTTTGACCAGCAGCATTTTCTGGTCCCTACACACCAGACATGGGAGTTATTGGATATTTACTTTAAGGAAGAATGGAATTTCTTGGGAGAGGAGGGAAGTCAAAAACCTAAGAGTAGACTGGAAATGATAGATTTGATGCTCCATAGTGTGACCCTGAAATCCACACAAAATGGCTGAAACAGAGATTTATGGCAGTGACTAAGGGCAAAAGTGCTTTGGACAGATGATAGTTTTGCAATGTTGCATGCTGTGGTTAGTCCCATTTGGAACTCCACACTGTCTGAATCCTTTTCATTTCAGCCATCAAGGGTGGACCTTTTCTGTGGAATATTCATTTTCTTTACCCTGAAGGCCTCTTCAGAGTCTTGGATGCCTTTCAGCTACAGAATTATGAAAATACTGTCATGGTTAGAGTAGTGGTGGAAAAGCACAGCAGGCCAGGCAGCATCCGAGGAGCAGGAAAATCGACATTTCGGGCAGGAGCCCTTCATCAGGATTCCTGGCGAAGGGCTCCTGCCTGAAATGTCGATTTCCCTGCTCCTCAGATGCTGCCTGACCTGCTGTGCTTTTCCAGCACCACTCTAATCTTGACTCTGATCTCCAACATCTGCAGTCCTCACTTTTGCCTAATGCAAATACTGTGTATACTTGTAACAATTAAAATAAAATATCAGTAATGTGCTTCATACAGCCTCTTAAAGTTGTAAATAAAGTTAACTGAGTGCCAGCAGCTGATGGATATAGATCCATTTCATTATGAGGGTATTGAGAATGTAGCTACTGAGAGGTAGAGGCTTAGTCTGGCCACAGTCTGGAAGTTCCTCTACCAAACATCAGAGATTTCCAGAATGTGATTTCTGCAGATGCATTAAACATGCAAGGAGTTAACTGTCTTTCAAATATTAGCCCAGTTCTTTTCCTCATTGTAGCTATATAAGTCTGTGTATCTCTGGAAAAACTGTTCCTGAAGTGGTGGCGAGCTTCCCACCCTGTCCAAAGGAGCCATGCAACTGTGGGTTAAAATTGGCCTAATGAATACTAATTGTGCATTTGTTTGGAAATCATAATTTTAGTTTTGTATTTTTTTCTCCCATGCTCCCATCACCCTGACATTGCAGAAATGTGAACACAACTTGAGCAAGCCTGAGTTTAACCCGACTTCCATCAAGTTCAAGATCCAGCTGGTCGCTGTGTAAGTATGACTCTTCACGCTGAGACTTGGCTTTCAAATTCCATGCTGTGCTTGTTCGTTGGTTAGAAACGGAAGTCTGCTCTTAAAGATTAGAATTGAAAACTCATGGTTGCAAGTGTTATATAAATTTGGTAGAAATTGTAACACAGAAATTGCGCTGTTCGTCCCTCACGTGGGGTAGTCCTAGTCTCATGTGTCCATCCTGTTCTAACGTTCCTTTGCTGCCCTCTCCACTCCTTCACTCTCGCTATTTAATACATTTCTAAATGATGCCATGTTTTCTGTTTCAAACGCTGGTGCTTTCTGTAGTCTGCCAATTCTCAAACGTGAGGTTTTTTAGTACTCACGGTCCTAAATCTGTCATTCACTCTTGCATCTGTATTCTGTTACCACATCTTTAATAATTGGAAATGATCTACTTCTGTCAGCTCACACTTATCCTTCTGTAATTTTAGCTTTTTCTTGATTCTAAATTGGCTATTTAATGTCCCTAGAAGACTTTTAAATTTGGAATGATAGCGATGTTTACTTAGAGACTTGATGCACCTAACAGAAGAATTTGACATCTTTAAATATGGTCCAAGTGTTGCTAGGATATTAAGCAAAATATTGATTTACCTCAGTAATCTATATATAATTATGAAGTTTGCTTTGGGTGCAGTCTGTTAAACATTTTGCATATTATAAACAATCTCTAGTGTCAGGTAAAAGAGGAGAGCAGCACTTGGATTTGAAGAGCACGTTTCACAGTCCCAATGTGCCTTCATAGCCAGTGAAATACTTTGGAAATGTAGTTACTGTTATAATTTAAGGTAGGTGCCAACAAGTATGATTTGAGAGAATTTTGAGTTTTTGCTTAAATGACCATATTGCAGTCATAGCTCCTACAATGTGCGTGTTAGGAAGGAACCATCTCTCATTTGCAACATTCAACTTTGATTATCACAAGGTCAAGTAAAGATATCTTTCCATATCAGCAAAAGGTAGATTATATGGCAATGCATGTCTGTATTTACAATAGGTTTTGCAGCTGAAAGGCGCACTTTGCACATGCAGAGTTTCAGGAGAGCGTTCCCTCGTATATGAGTTAGGAGTGAGTCATTTAGCCACACAAGTCAGCTCCCCTATTCAGTAAGCATGCCTCAGCATTCTGCAATCTCTCTCAATTTAAATAATATACTTTTTAAAAATAATTTCTGTCAATGTGGGCAAGTGTATTTTCCCAAATTATACTTCCACATTTGCCACATGTTTGCTGGCTCATTTAATGGATTTATATCAGTTTGTTCTCTTTACAACTTATTTTCTACCTATCTTTGTGTCATCAGGAATTCATTGTCTACATGTTTGCTCCCTTTGTCCAAATCATGCAATCGTTGAAGCCCCACATTTATTCCTGTGCACTGAACTCGTCACATCTTGCCAACCTGAAGATGATCCAATAATGTCTTCTCTATTTCCAATTTTCTAGTCATCAAAGTCTAGGGAATTTTGGAAAATTTAAAACCAATGGGACTACTATCTCAGCAGTCACTTCTTCTCAGATCTTAGATTAAAGTTCGTCTGGATCAGGGAACTTGTCAGCCTTTTGTTCCATCAGTTTTCTGTGTGGCTGTTTCCTGATGATTGTAATTGTTTTAAGCTTCTCCCTCACGATTCAAAATTATTTCTGAAATATTATTTATCCTCTACAGTGAAGATGGATGCAAATATCTTCTCATTTGTGCACTGTTTCCTTATTTTTATTATTGATTTCTCATCCCCCCCCCCTCTCGAGAGGATCAAAACTCACTTATTCCTTTTTCTTAAATAATTGCAGAAGCTCAACTATCTGTTTTTATATTCCTAGCTAGCTCTCATTCTCTAATTTCTCACTTTTTAAGATGTACAGAGTATTTTTAAGTGTGGTAAATAATGGCCGAGCAGGGAATGAGGAGTGAGCCACAGTGGTAGAAGGTATAGAGAAAGTATTGAGGTTAAGCTGATGGAATCTGCAGCTGAGAACTGAGTGAAAACAGGGTGCGAATTGTCAAAGTTGCCTGGATGGATAGTTTCTCACTGTGCTTAACTATGTTGTGGAGTGGGACTGGGGTGGACAAAGTCAGAAGTTACATGACACCATGTTAAAGTCCAACAGGTTTATTTGAGACCACAAGCTTTTGTAGCACTGCTATGGTGTCATGTGACTTCTGACTTTGTTCTGAACTATGCCGGCTTTTCGAATAGGCCATTGCACTTTTCCAACTACCAAGAAAAACCTGAGAAAGGAGGTGGAAATTTGCTATTAACCCCGTATAACGCTGATACCGCCCCACATTGAGGAAAAATCTAATAACCCTCATCACAAAGTACATTTTGGAGAAGCAATGTTGTAATGAAGTAAATACATTCAGCAGAAACAAATTACCGTGGATGCTGGAATCTGAACTGAAAACAACAAACACTGGGGATCACAGTGGGTCAGGCAGCATCCATGGAGAGAAAGCAGGGCTAATGTTTTGAGTCTAGGTGACTCTGATAAGGAATCATCTAGACTCAATGTTAGCTTACTTTCTCTCTATGGATGCTGCCTGACCTCCTGTGATCTCCAGCAATCTTTGTTTGTATTCATTTAGCATTTGTATAATTAGAATCTGGGGCTAAACTGAATTATTGAGCAAGCGTTGGATACTGTAAATGTAGAGACTAATGAGATGGATGGGAGAAATACCTCAACTATGGGGTATGGCACGACACTTTCCGATGTTGATGTGAGTTAATGGGAAAGACTTTCCCTGAAAACCTCAGTTAATGAACACGGTGGAGGGTTAAGTCCTATTGTAGCTTCAGGGTAACTTCTCCAAAGACATAGAAGCCCTACTCTGCAGTGTATCCATTATGGGAATGCTACCTTCAGGAGGAGAAACAATGAACAAGGTTTCTTACAAGTGCTGAATGAGCAGAGGTGGTTTGGTCAGTGATTACATGATTCTATCTCATCAGCTCTGCAAATGAGTGAGTTCATAGGAAGGGATTGCCAATCTGTTGTCTGAACTGAGCCCAGGATCTGCGTCAGCATAGATCAGCAAGGCCAAGTGTTTAATCCTTTGGAGACTGTTAAAAACACATCTGAAAGTTTCTGCAGATGGCAATTGCTTCTTAAAGATCCACTTTTTTGAAAGAAACAATTGATCACTCCCTCGGAGTCCTGTCGGGTTTGATTAAAAACTAATTTGGTATGCTATAAAGTGCAAGCCTGCAGGAAACCTGTTGGTCTCCTTTTTACACTTTCTTCCTGTCATTTGGACGGCCCAGGGCCATCTGGATAGTGTAACAAAGTGTGGGACCCCAGCATTCGGAAAGAATTTTTGCACCTTTTTTTTTAAAAGACATAACATTTTTACACCGCAGCAGCTCCACAATGTCCCATTCGTCCGGTTACAATCTCTCGATATGTAAGACAATTTCTGAAGTTCCCAGGAGGTTCTCGAAGGGCCTTTGGAGCACTTTGTAAAACTGGGCTCAAAAAACTATTTTCTAATCAACCTGTTCAGAGCTGTTATAACACACCTCTGGCAAAGGTGGGACTTGAACCCAGGCCTCCAGGACCAGAGGTAAAGATACGACCAGTACACCGTAAGCTGTGCTGTGCACAGACCTTGGCTACTGGCATTGCGAGACCCATGTCACATAAGATTGCATGGGCTAGGGAATCCCACTCTGAGTGAGGGCTCAGGATCCAACTCCATGACCATAACCCATAGTTTTGTATCTCTATTTGAAGCAGTAATTGACAATTTTGACTTTGTCTCCGTCCTCTTCAATTCATGGCAGCCCCCTTTTGTGGAGCTTGGATTGATTCAGGAGCCAAATACGTTGCAGACCACAACAGAGTCGTGGCTTTATTGACCTGGAGTCTGTCACAGTAGTGTATGCAGTGTGAAATGTCTGCCTGCAGCTTTTACTACCCTGAATGTTTACAATCACACGTCAGCAGAGCAGTGCCATTCCCAGACCATTTAGGAATGTATCTGGGTTTGAATTTCAGTCGATTCAACTGTTACTTGCATCTTGTTCTTTTTGTCTCTTTGAGCATGTAGGTGATTACTGTAGATGAAATTTTGCATTCCCATTGCGACTAAACTCTGGAGTCAGCATTCTTGCAAAGTCAGAAGGCCTCAGCCCAGTGTTGCAGTGGGTATATGATACTGTTGGTTCCCAGTGTGGCACCTTTAACATTGAGAGCCTTATGGACCTGTGATGGTATCACTTCCAAAGGTTGCTTCATTAACCATGTACATGCCAATAGCTAGACTGCTGTTGCAGTACTGTATGTAGTTTTAGGTATCCCTTCACTGAGAATGTAGCTGTGAAATGGATACGATACAGCTTCACAGATAATATCAGGAAGCAGAGTATGAGGTGGTGAACTTAAATAAACTGAGTCTATTGAGGTTAAAGGAGAAGTTCTTATAGATTGGAGAGGACAAAGCATAAAATATTATTTCTACTCATTAATGAATTGATAACACATGGATCCACGTATGGCTACATTTACTGGCACCCAAGAGCATGTGTAGTGGCAAAAAAGTCTTTGAAATAAAGAATGATAACTTAACAAGCCATTAACAATTAAAGAAAAATAATGAATAATATGTCAATGAAGAGAAAATACTTCAAAATGATTCTTTAACACTTTTAAAACATGGCTTGCACATGCATGTTTAGGAAAAATGCAAGTGAATTTGCACAATCCGAATTTATTGGATGGTTGGTGTCAGCAGGCGCTCTCTTCATGTCAAAGAGTGTAGTGCTGGAAAAGCACAACCGGTCAGGCAGCATCCGAGGAGCAGGAGAATTGACGTTTCAAGCGTGAGCTCAAACTTCCTGATGAAGAGCTCATGCTCGAAACGTCGATTCTCCTGATCCTCGGATGCTACCTGACTAGCTGTGCTTTTCCAGCATCGCACTTTTCGACTCTGATCTCCAGCACCTTCAGTCCTCACTTTCTCCTACTCTCCATGTGTCAGCTTAACAGAAACCTTGGGTGTTCCCTGTATATCACATTCACTGTCTGGCACCTTACAGTTTGTACAGAAGGTCCCACGAGTCATAGAGATGTACAGCATGGAAACAGACCCTTCGGTCCAACCTGTCCATGCCAACCAGATATCCCATCCCAATCTAGTCCCACCTGCCAGCACCCGGCCCATATCCCCCCAAAGCCTTCCAATTCATATACCCATCCAAGTGCCTCTTAAATGTTGCAATTGTACCTGTCTCCACCACTTTCTCTGGCAGCTCATTCCATACACGCACCATCCTCTGTGTGAAAATGTTGCCCCATAGGTCTCTTTTATATCTGTCCCCTCTCACCCTAAACCTTTGCTCTCTAGTTCTGGACTCCCCCACCCCAGGGAAAAGACTTTGCCTATTTACCCTATCCATGCCCCTCATAATTTTGTAAACCTCTATAAGATCACCCCTCCGCCTCCGACGCTCCAGGGAAAACAGCCCCAGCCTGTTCAGGAAACTAACATTATTGAAGCTTGCAATGCAGAGGGTGCTCTTTCAGGCCACCCTGCCTGTGGTGGCTCTTCGAAAGAGCAGTCCTGCAGATCATCTTATCTTTCCTGTAACCGTGTAAGTTGCTCATCTTCAATTTCCTTTCCAATTCACATTTAAAAGTATTTGTGTTGTCATATCCCTCACTTTATCAGATGAAGCTGCTCAGATCCTGACCACCTGAGCGAGAGACGGCTTTTACTTCCTCATCCCTCTTCATGCTTTGACAGTGATTTTGAATCTATGATTCCTGGTTATTGACCTACTTGCCAGAGCAAATATTTTTCTCTCTATTCCATCAAAATCTCGCATCATTTTGAAATTGCTTTTCCACCAAGTCTTATTACAGCCTGGGTTGTGATGCTGCAAATGGCTACCCAAGCAATTATAGAATTATTTTTAATTCTTTCATGGAACGTGGATGTCTCAGGCAAGCACTTCTGGAAGATGAGGAATGCAAGGTTCATTTTCAAGGCAATCCCAGCTTTCAACAGGTTCGTTTGTTGCTGCCACACCATGTTGAATCTTCTGGTGCCCTTCAAAAATTGTTTCACTCAGACTGAGTGTCCCAGAACAGTCTTAGACCAGCATGGTCTGCCTTGGCAATTCCTTGTTCTGTAAATTTTAGTTCTGTTCTCTTCCTTTGGAGCAGCAAATAAAGCTTTACAAATATTTCACTTTTTTGCTAATTAAAAAAAGGAGTCCACCCTGTTCTTCACAGCAAAGTTGCTGTTGCTGCACCCACATGGCAGTAAATCGTTTGCCTTTCGATATGTCAAAAGCAGGTGTCCCTATTTCTGTAGAGGTGTGAAAATTGTCACTTCTTGGGCCTGTCACGGGGTGGAGTTAATATCACTGTTCCTTCCCAGTCAAGTCATTTTTAAGTTAAAAAAGAAATTTTAAAGCATTACTGTCTTCTTAAGATAAATATTTGTATCAATGCCCAGAGAAAAGGCTGTTTATCAGCTTCAGGTTGCACACTGTTAGAATCAGAATTCATGTTCAGTGATTTAACTTTCTCTGTTGACTCATGCTTTACTTAACCAGGGATTCACCTCTGAGCAGTCACCATGATTTGGGGCATCGTAGAATCATCCAGTATATCAGAAGATTACTTGGCCCAACAGCTTTATCCCAAAATTGAAATGTCTTAATACTGGAGGGGCATGTATACATGATGCGAGGTGGAAAGTTGAAAGACAATGTGAGGGGCAAGTTTTTTAACACAGTGAGTGGTAGGTGCCTGGAACATGCTGCCAGGGATAATGGTGGAGACAGATACAATAGGAGCATGGAAGGGGCTTTCAATTCATATACCCATCCAAGTGCCTCTTAAATGTTGCAATTGTACCAGCCTCCACCACTTCCTCTGGCAGCTCATTCCATACATGCATCAATAAGAAGGGAATGGAGAGATATGGACCAAGGGCAGGTAGAAGGGATTAGTTTAATTTGGCATCACGTTCACATAACATCATGGGCCGAAGGGCCTATTCCTGTACTGTACTGTTCTACATTCTATACCTGTGCCACTCTCTGGAATAATTATAATGAGTTCTTGTGACCCTGCCTCTGAGCCAGAAGGTTGAAATCTTTCTTGCTTCACAATTGTATATGAATATCCAAACAGGTTTATTAGAAAATATCTGTAGTGGCTCCAACCCGTGCTCTTTCCTTGTAAACTGCAAACCCTTCCTTTACAGATATTTGTCCAACTCTGGTTTGAATCATAGAATCCCTACAGTTTGGAAACGTTTCGACTTCATCTCCTTCCACCAGCTTTTCTGGTAGTGCTTTCTATTTGCTTAGCATAGGGGTGGTCACCCAGGCCAGAGCATTTCATACAACTCAGTATCTATCGATAAGCAAATGTGCAGCTTGTTCTTGGGGTTTCCAGAATTGGTGACTACATAACATTACACAAGAAGGAACACAGACCAGAGGGCATAAAGTGCAAAGTTGGGTTTTTAAAAATGCTTTAGTTTTTGTTTTATTTGAAGTCAGAGTTTCAATTAAAGATAAAGCGGGGCATAGTGAGGGGAAAAGAGTGAGTGAGGGTGAGGGGTAAGTGTGGAAAAGACATGGGGGAGGAGGAGTGGAAATGAACTGAGAAAGGAGGGGATCCCAGGCGTGAATTTCACTGAGGGTAGCTCAGAGTGCGCACAATCCAACAAGGCCTAAGTTAATCGAACCTTGCTGCTTTTCAGTGTTTATGTCTAGTACTTTAGTGAAGTTCACGTTTGGTGTCGTGGCATTTCATAACCTTTGTGAAATTCACTCAGCTAACTGCAACACACACACACACACACACACACACTTCCCCCCACCGTTGTGTAAAAAAGGTGTGACCAAGGAGCACTTTCTTTCTCAAATGTGTTTTCAATAGCATAATATATTTGAATATAAATTCACTTCTTTATTGAAGATAACTATTTATAGATGTAGCTATCGTTTCTGATTGACATCACTCAGTTTGATGCCTTGTGTGTGGGGTTGAACTGAGAAATCTCTGGAATCTTCACCTGGAGTAGTTTCTAGGTTGGGCTGATTCACTTCGCACTCTGTCCGTTGCAGCAACTGTCACCCTGCAGTATCATGGACCGGCTCTTTACATTGAAAAACTGTTTATAAAATATTTAATCGCTTTGAATGCAGGTGCCAGCATCATAGTGAGGAGGTGAAGTACTCGGGGCACTGTTTATTTCCTGTTCCCTCCTAATATTCTTCCCTAGCGTACAATATCAGTTATATCCTTCCCAAGATGTAATGGTTATAATAATCAGCTGGAAATGTGATGGTGCTCTGAGTTGACCGTCCCAGTGTATGGTAATGCTGTATTAATAATCTGCGCAGGCTTCCTGTGATACATTATTCACTCTCTCACGCAATGTTTCCAGACTTGGAGCGTGTTGAGTGCAGCAGAGAGTGGTATGTCCTGTTTACACAAAGCAAGTTTCCCAGAGGGAAGAGATTGACTTTTCTTTGGCTGTGCAAACAATGGAGGCCCACCGTGCTGTAACTGCTCATCCTCACACCATCAGACACACCCTGACCACAGCGAGGAGGAGAAAAAAAAACCATACTTGCTGTCAGGAAGCATTGTTCAGGATCTCGCTCAGTTTCTTTATGAAGAAAAGGTGAAGCTCTCAAGGAACTAGTGACTGAGTTCATGGGTCAGGAAAGGGACAAATTGGCATGTTATCGTTCAAAGTTTCAAAATGAGGCATGGATACGTTGGCACCTGAACTGAAGTGTCCCGCAGTTGCTTGGAAACCACTGTTAGTGAACTATCAAGGCAGCTGAATGAGTCTTCAGTTTTAAACAATGCGATGGATTTTTTTTTCAAAAAATACCTATTCTTGTTCCACTTCCAGCTTATAGCAGGATCATATTTTTCAAAGCTATGCAAACAATCTTTCACGTGAGGTGTCATCTGATCTCATGGAAGTATGCAAGTTCCCATAGCACTGACAGAGAATAGCAAATAAATTAATTGGATAATCAGGTTAAGACTTATCCTTCAATCAACATCACCAAAAGAAAACACCTACCTTGTTAACTTATTGCTGTTTGAGAGACTGAATGCAAGAATTTCCTAAGTTAGGTCAGTGACTGTCCTTCTCCCAGAAAAGTAAAGATCTGTGGATGCTGAAGATATGAAATAAAAGTACAAAGTGCTGAGGAAACACGACAGGTCTGGCATCATCTGTGGAAAGCAAAACAGAGTTAAAGTTTTGAGTGAAGAACTCGTGAAGAATCATGATGGACTCAGCGTTAACCCTTGCTCCCTCGGTCGATGCTGCCAGACCTGTTGGGTTTCTCCTTTCTACTTTCACTTCCAAAGCTCTTACTATAAGGCACTTTGGAATATCTGGGATTGTAACAGGTACAATAGGAGTTGTACAACAGGTACAACTGTTTTACCAAGATATCTGAACAGACATTTTATGAAGAGATGGGAGATTGACAGATGACTGATGTAGTTTGTAAATTTACCATTTGGATATGAGTTGCATTTCCTACATTTTTGTGTGCGATCTTCCTGTTACTGATCTGAGCATAGAAGCTGTCAACTTGATACATGTTCTCCATTTAATCTTTAAAACTCAGCATATTCAATTTTTTTCATTTTTGCAGGAACTATGTTCCAGAAGTTCGAATTCTCTCTATTCCTAACATGCGCTTCATGAAGGTGAGTCCAGTATGATTTGGTGTCTTACCTGTTTGTATACTGAATTTTCATATTGGGATGTGCAGTCACAAAAGGAATCTTGGGCAATCTAGTCTAAGTTTTTTTTAACAATGCATACAATTTATTAGCTAATTTTCAAACAACTTCAAATTTGTTCTTCGTCAGCTGCTAAGAAAATTAGTTGTCCTGTAATTTATCATCAGTTTTACTGAAATAGCAGTGATTGATGTATTCAAATTTAAATCAATATTACCTTAAATCCACTCCATCAAGAAACTTGACCTGAATCTCTGTTTCAGTCAGCACTTGGTCAGGTTTGGTGCTGCGGCTGTTAATGTACAGCAGCCCCTGACTAAGATCCTCTTTCCTCCAGCCAGCTTCTGTCATGTCCTGGTCAGCCAGAGGTTTAGATGTGGGAGAGAATTTGTTGGGAGGAGGAAAAGGGTCAGCGAGGAGATTAAAAGTGGGAAAGGGCAGGGTGGAGGTTGCAGTTGGTCAGAATTGAGTGTGGTTTGGTGTTTTATGTTCTTGGTGCTCTGTTTGTAGGAGAGTCAAGTGCTTCTGACACTCACTAACCCTGTGGAGAACCTCACACATGTTACTCTTCTGCCCTGTGAAGAGGCAGACCCTGATGACGTGCACAGCACTGCAAAGGTAACAAAGTCCTGGGATGGGGGGAGAACTTTATCAATAAAACTCTTAATCTGTTATTAAATAATTGTCTATATTTCTGTGGCCACATGCGAGCCCTGGTGGTCATTGAGGCTCCTTTTGTTTTTATGAGATTGAAACAGCATGACAGCCCCCACCCCCTCTCTGGAATGACTGATGGGAATTACTATACACCCATCTCTCAAACACTGAGGGTCTCCTTATCTAACTCTGGTTTTCCCTTATTTCCACCCTCCATCTCTTTCTTTCTTGCAGGTGCACAGGTGCATGTGTGACATGCGCGCACAATCTCTCTCTCTCTCACACACACACACACACACACACACACACACACACACACACGCAGACTCCGTGCACACTCCTGCACACACTCTCACACTCCCACTCTGTCTCTGTCACACACACATACCCTTTCTCTCTCTCTCTCCCCCACACATACTCACATTCTCTGTCTCTCACACACACACTCTCTCTCACATTCATACTCTCTCATTCACACACGCTTCCTCTCACTCACACTCACATGCTTTCTTACACACCTTCTCATTCTCCCACACACACTCACATTCTGTCTCTCTCACACACACCCATATGCACTCTCTCACACTCTCTCTCACTTTCTCTCAGACTCTCACTTTCTCACTCACTCTCATTCTCTTCAAGGTTTGGGTGAAGATTTGTAGCTCGGGTGCTCGTTGTTGTGGTTCTGTTCGCCGAGCTGGAAATTTTTGTTGCAAACGTTTCGTCCCCTGTCTCGGTGACATCCTCAGTGCTTGGGAGCCTCCTGTGAAGCGCTTCTGTGGTGTTTCCTCTGGCATTTATAGTGGTCTGTCCCTGCCACTTCCGGTTGTCAGTTTCAGCTGTCCGCTGTAGTGCAGGTCGATGTGTTTGTTGATGGAGTTTGTGGATGAGTGCCTTGCTTCTAGGAATTCCCTGGCTGTTCTTTGTTTCGCTTGCCCTATAATGGTAGTGTTGTCCCAGTCAAATTCATGTTGCTTGTCGTCTGCGTGTGTGGCTACTAAGGATAGCTGGTCGTGGCGTTTCGTGGCTAGTTGATGTTCATGGATGCGGATCGTTAGCTGTCTTCCTGTTTGTCCTATATAGTGTTTTGTGCAGTCCTTGCATAGGATTTTGTACACTACATTAGTTTTGCTCATGTTGGGTATCGGGTCCTTCGTTCTGGTGAGTCGTTGTCTGTGGGTGGCTGTTAGTTTGTGTGCTGTTATAAGTCCTAGTGGTCGCAGTAGTCTGGCTGTCAGTTATGAAATGCTCCTGATGTATGGTAATGTGGCTCGTCCTTTGGGTTGCGGCATGTCCTCGTTCCATTGTCTTTCTCTTAGGCATCTGTTGATGAAATTGCGCGGGTACCCGTTTTTGGCGAATACCTTGTACAGGTGTTCCTCTTCCTCTTTTTGCAGTTCTGGTGTGCTGCAGTGTGTTGTGGCCCTTTTGAATAGTGTCTTGATGCAACTTCGTTTGTGTGTTTTGGGGTGGTTGCTTTCATAGTTCAGGACTTGGTCTGTGTGTGTGGCTTTCCTGTGTACCTTAGTGATGAATTCTCCGTTTGGTGTTCTCTGTACCATCACGTCTAGGACGAGGACATGCCGCAACCCAAAGGACGAGCCACACTACCATACATCA
>NC_057723.1:6942630-6944040 GCF_004010195.1 Chiloscyllium plagiosum
TCTCTCGCACTCTCTCTCTCTCTCGCACTCTCTCTCTCTCTCGCACTCTCTCTCTCTCTCGCACTCTCTCTCTCTCTCGCACTCTCTCTCTCTCTCGCACTCTCTCTCTCTCTCGCACTCTCTCTCTCTCTCGCACTCTCTCTCTCTCTCGCACTCTCTCTCTCTCTCGCACTCTCTCTCTCTCTCGCACTCTCTCTCTCTCTCGCACTCTCTCTCTCTCTCGCACTCTCTCTCTCTCTCGCACTCTCTCTCTCTCTCGCACTCTCTCTCTCTCTCGCACTCTCTCTCTCTCTCGCACTCTCTCTCTCTCTCGCACTCTCTCTCTCTCTCGCACTCTCTCTCTCTCTCGCACTCTCTCTCTCTCTCTCTCTCTCTCTCTCTCTCGCACTCTCTCTCTCTCTCGCACTCTCTCTCTCTCGCACTCTCTCTCTGTGACGCAGTCTCCCTGTGGCGCGCTCTCCCTGTCGCGCTGTCACACACTCTCTCACTTTTGAATGCTGTCTCTGGGCTGCCTTTCTCTCTCACTGTGTCTCACCTCCCTACTCACCATTCTCGTTGCTTTGCCTCTCTGTGCACTCTGCCTCCACTCCTCCTGGCTTCTCCTCATCCGCCCCCCCTCTCTCTCTCATTGCCTCCAGCTCCTTTCTGTATCAGAGGCGGGTGGGGGGAGGGGAGAAGGTTTTGTCAAGACTGGAAATGGGAGTAAAGTAACTGTTGCAGTCAGAGATGGCTCATGCTGTTAGCACTGAGCACCTACCTGTTTCTGACATGATAGTCTTGGCAACATGTAGCCCTTTTACTTTTCATATCTCACTGTTGCTCAAAGCAAAGTTAAGAGAAAATTTCAAGCCATTAAATTGACAACCTGAAATTTATGAGGGATGTAAGCTGCCAACGCCTTTATTTAATGACAACTCACTTCTGCAGTTTATCTGAGAGCTATGCCTGCCCACATTTCCGTGAGAGTGTGTGGCACATTGTTCTCACCTGTCTTCAGGCTTCACTCACGATTCTGACTCTGGGGTGCAAAGGCCATTCTCACTGCTCATCCAGGACACCTGAATGAAATTGGCCAGACAGCACGAACCCAGCGTGATATTTCCAGTCGATCTCTGGAGCTGGATAAATGATTACTCTGTACCTTAACTCAATCTACCTTTCTTGGATGTGTAGCCTTCCCCAACAAAATCAATCGATCCCATTGTTGAAAACTCTGGCTCAGCTTTCAGAACCCACTTCTTTGTTGGGAATGGTTCCAGTTTTTCAAGACCCTTTCCACATGAGGAGGTGCTCCCTGACATCATTCTTTGAATGACCAGTCTCCAAATATAAGATTATGCACTTTGATCTTGCTGTTTGTCTCTCTCTATCCCCCCCACCTCCTCTGCCTAGACCCCTCCCCTCGCCCCC
>NC_057723.1:6944412-6976303 GCF_004010195.1 Chiloscyllium plagiosum
CCTTCTCAACCTCCTCTCCCCGTCCCCTCCCCTCTCTCTCCCACTCTATTCACTCCTCCCTCATTGGTGAGTTCATCCCTGACCTTGTAAACCAGTGAACAATCCTTCTCCGTGGTTGGTACTGACTGCCTTGACACCTGACCCTCAGCTGCTGGCTGGTGCTGACTCCACCAAACCCCATTAACCAACGCCCTCCACCCCCCTCCCCCCACCTCTCAGCCATAGACCGGTCCTGACTGACCACCCCCTGATTTTGGCCAGCACTGACACTCCTGTGCCCCTCTACCCCAAGGGTCAGGCCATCACCAACTGCCTCATCTCCTGATCCTTGGCTTACAACTGACTCTCTTGGACACCCCACAGCCCCTTGGAAATTGGCCAGTGCTCACTGTCCCCACTTCTGTCGCTGAGTGTCAGGCGACATTGACCATACCCTCCCTCCCTCCCAAGGCACTCAGCTGCTGTGAGCTCCCATTCTGCTGTGTCTCTGTTTCAGGTCGTTCTTCCTTCAAAGGAGATTGTACTCGCTGGAAAAGATGCTGCAGCTGAATATGATGAACTGGCTGAGCCACAGGATTTCCACGATGACCCAGAGTGAGTGATGAGGGTTTATAAACCAAAAACAAACCAAGGGGGTTAGTGCCTGACCTTGTATCGAATAGGGTTTGCTGGCCAGTTGGTAAATGCCATGGAAATGTGTGCTCACCTTCACAGACTGAAGATGCACGTTCAGAGAGAGTTTGAAAGTTCACCTTGCCCTGTTCCTGGCATGTCTGATGGATATTTCCATGATTGTTTGTAATATTCTCTCTGAATCACCCAGTCCTGCAGGCTCTGGCTGCTATCTTCAGCTACAGTATGGTACTGTCACTCCGCAGCTGGTGGCTTCCTGCTCTCATCCGGTACCAACATGGCATTCCCAACAATGACGCAACGCTCAGAAAAATGTTATCCACATGATACCTCACGGGGTAGGGCGCTAGAAATAGAGTCCTGCTATTCCTGGTGTCATCACGTTTTACAAAAGTTAACAAGATTCACCAATTTACCTGCCTGATGGATACAGGTTAACAGAAACTAGGAGCCGGATTTCTGTACTGAACAAGAATTTTTAAATTAGAAATGAATAGATTCACACCACAGGTAAACAACTATGAACTGTGACCATAAACCTTACCAGCTAAACTCTAAGCCCCTTCTAAATCTCTGTGTGCGCGCGCGCGCACACACACACACACACACACAAACACACATTGGTGATGCGGTTGAAGAGGAGGAAAGTGGAGCAGTTCAATGACAAGTAGTTAGGATACAATTTTGTTTCCCAACTCCATCAGTTCCAAACTTTTCCTTCAGATTCTTTCATTTCCTGACAGGAGGCCCACAGCAACTTGTTCAAAAGTTATAATCTCCCTTGACGTACAGGTTAAAAACGACAGCTTCAGCAAAACAATCTCTCTCTCTCTCTTTTCAAATTTACAGCACTTCCTTCCTCAGTCCTTTGTTGTTAAGCAATCCTTTTGCAAATTCACTCTCCAATCACAAATGAAGGAAAACAAAATGATAGTCTTTACAGGGAGACAGCAGGTCAGGCAGCATCGGAGGAGCAGGAGAATCGACATTCCAGGCCAGAGACCTTCATCAGGAATGAGGCCTGAAACGTTGATTTTCCCTCTCTTTGCATGCTGCCAGACCTGCTGTGCTTTTCCAGCAACACACTCTTGACTCTGATACAATCTTTCCACCTAGTTATCAACCTGTTTAGCATTACTTCAGTGACCAAAGGCACATTCTCAGTAAAGGTGGGGTTTTCACTGTTGGATCTTGGGTGAAGAAGGGACCAGATTATGGTCTGCATGATTGGGCTGTTAAGAGACTAATACTAGATTTGTGAATGAGACTCACGTGTATCTTCAAGGAGAATATTTTAACTCCTCAGATCTGTTCCATTTTTAGTCATATTGGGAATGATTGACACCACAACTCCTCCAACATTGTCTGATGATGCAATATATTTTTGTTACTGCCTCAGTGACTGTACAGTGCACAGGCTCACACAGACGCGCGCTCTCTCCCTCCCCCGCCCCGCTCCCCCAGTACTGCCCCTCCGACTGTGCAGCTCTCTCAGTACTGCCCCTCTGACTGTGCAGCTTTCTCTCAGTACTGCCCCTCCGACTGTGCAGCTTTCTCTCAGTACTGCCCCTCTGACTGTGCAGCTTTCTCAGTACTGCCCCTCTGACTGTGCAGCTCTCTCAGTACTGCCCCTCCGACTGTGCAGCTCTCTCAGTACTGCCCCTCCGACTGTGCAGGTCTCTCTCAGTACTGCTCCTCTGACTGTGCAGCTCTCTCAGTATCTCTCAGTACTGCTCCTCTGACTGTGCAGCTCTCTCAGTATTCCCCCTCTGACTGTGCAGCTCTCTCTCAGTACTGCCCCTCCGACTGTGCAGCTCTCTCCGTACTGCCCCTCTGACTGTGCAGCTCTCTCTCAGTACTGCCCCTCCGTGTGTGCCTCTCTCTCAGTACTGCCCCTCCGACTGTGCAGCTCTCTCCGTACTGCCCCTCTGACTGTGCAGCTCTCTCTCAGTACTGCCCCTCCGACTGTGCAGCTCTCTCCGTACTGCCCCTCCGACTGTGCAGCTCTCTCTCCGTACTGCCCCTCCGACTGTGCAGCTCTCTCTCAGTACTGCCCCTCTGACTGTGCAGCTCTCTCTCAGTACTGCCCCTCCGACTGTGCAGCTCTGTCAGTACTGCCCTCTGACTGTGCAGCTGTTTCTCAGTACTGCCCCTCCGACTGTGCAGCTCTCCCAGTACTGCCCCTCCGACTGTGCAGCTCTCCGTCAGTACTGTCCCTCTGTGCAGCTCTCTCTCAGTACTGCCCCTCTGACTGTGCAGCTCTCTCTCAGTACTGTCCCTCTGTGCAGTACTCTCTCAGTACTGCCCCTCTGACTGTGCAGCTCTCTCTCAGTACTGCCCCTCTGACTGTGCAGCTCTCTCAGTACTGCCCCTCTGACTGTGCAGCTGTTTCTCAGTACTGCCCCTCCGACTGTGCTGCTCTCTCTCAGTACTGCCCGTCCGACTGTGCTGCTCTCTCTCAGTACTTCCCCTCCGACTGTGCTGCTCTCTCTCAGTACTGCCCGTCCGACTGTGCAGCTCTCTCAGTACTGCCCGTCCGACTGTGCAGCTCTCTCCGTACTGCCCCTCCGACTGTGCAGCTCTCTCCGTACTGCCCCTCTGACTGTGCAGCTCTCTCTCAGTACTGCCCCTCCGACTGTGCAGCTCTCTCCGTATTGCCCCTCTGACTGTGCAGCTCTCTCTCAGTACTGCCCCTCCGACTGTGCAGCTCTCTCCGTACTGCCCCTCCGACTGTGCAGCTCTCTCAGTACTGCCCCTCCGACTGTGCAGCTCTCCCAGTACTGCCCCTCTGACTGTGCAGCTCTCTCTCAGTACTGCCCCTCCGACTGTGCAGCTCTCTCCGTACTGCCCCTCCGACTGTGCAGCTCTCTCCGTACTGCCCCTCTGACTGTGCAGCTCTCTCTCAGTACTGCCCCTCCGACTGTGCAGCTCTCCGTCAGTACTGTCCCTCTGTGCAGTACTCTCTCAGTACTGCCCCTCTGACTGTGCAGCTCTCTCTCAGTACTGTCCCTCTGTGCAGTACTCTCTCAGTACTGCCCCTCTGACTGTGCAGCTCTCTCTCAGTACTGTCCCTCTGTGCAGTACTCTCTCAGTACTGCCCCTCTGACTGTGCAGCTCTCTCTCAGTACTGTCCCTCTGTGCAGTACTCTCTCAGTACTGCCCCTCTGACTGTGCAGCTCTCTCTCAGTACTGTCCCTCTGTGCAGTACTCTCTCAGTACTGCCCCTCTGACTGTGCAGCTCTCTCTCAGTACTGTCCCTCTGTGCAGTACTCTCTCAGTACTGCCCCTCTGACTGTGCAGCTCTCTCTCAGTACTGTCCCTCTGTGCAGTACTCTCTCAGTACTGCCCCTCTGACTGTGCAGCTCTCTCTCAGTACTGTCCCTCTGTGCAGTACTCTCTCAGTACTGCCCCTCTGACTGTGCAGCTCTCTCTCAGTACTGTCCCTCTGTGCAGCTCTCTCTCAGTACTGCCCCTCTGACTGTGCAGCTGTTTCTCAGTACTGCCCGTCCGACTGTGCAGCTCTCTCAGTACTGCCCCTCCGACTGTGCTGCTCTCTCTCAGTACTGCCCCTCCGACTGTGCTGCTCTCTCTCAGTACTGCCCCTCCGACTGTGCTGCTCTCTCTCAGTACTGCCTCTCCGACCGTGCAGCTCTCCCTCAGTATTGCCCATCCGACTTCAGTATGCTGGACCATGTTTTAAAAATCTATCAGCGTTTTCCACATGAAGTGTTCTCAACATTTGAAGTGAGCCGTATGTACAGGTCTGTGGAGAATGTTCCACTTCCCTCCCCTAATTGAGTCAGTCTTTCCAATAGCCAGCACAGATACTAATGGCCTCTACTCAGTGGGTCAATGAGGTTTGCAGTTTAAATATTGAAACTCCTGTCTCCTATTGCAGTGTTGTGGCCTTCCGCAAATCCAACAAAGTTGGTTTCTTCATCAAGGTGATCCCCCAGGAGGAAATTGGCAACGTGAACATTAGCTTCAAGCTGCGGTATGACTTTAAGAATCTGGCGGCTCCCATCCGTCAGTCGGAGGAAGGTGAGCAAAGCACCGAGGTCATCTGGCTGACTCAGCACGTGGACCTGAGCCTCGGGCCTTTGGCTGCCTGAGCCCCGCAGCCAATCCAGCCGATGCCCCAGTGACCGCTCCTATCCCTCGCCCTGTCCTGCACATTCCTGAGCGGCTTCTTCCAGCCTCCCGCCCTGGACGACACCCTCTCTCAGAAAACGCGAGACCGCGCTGCAGTGTTTCACATCTCTGCTCGCTCGCCTCACTAACAGCTAGCACGGGGAGAATGTGATCAGCTGAAACACTCTCCGCTTAACCTGGTGTGAGCAACAAAATGTGGAATTCCGTGGGAAAATCTCTGGACTCTGGTGGGAATAGCTGGAATCGCCCCAACAATGTACGGACACAATAGGAAGAGATTCCATCTGATGTCACACCATTGGCTACATTTTCAGCTCATCCATTGGCTGAGGTGGTGAAAGCCACTGTAGAAATTCTTTCAGTTCGTTGCACGGTTTTTGTACAATTTTCTTTTAAAACATTCTCACATTTGGCTAAAGTTTCAAAGTAGTGCCAGTTTGAGAATGGTCACACTACACTCTGCAACTTGTGTGTGGACACACACACACAGTATGCGCGCTCTCTCTCTCTCTCGTGTGTGCTCCCGCTGTCCCTGAGAGTTCCATGAGATGGCAGTATTCTCTCCACCCTCGGTCTTTATGCTGCACTCACTTTCTCTGCTGCTTGTAACTTGCTGCTGTGCTGTGCTGCCTGTCTCACACTGATCTGCTCAGAGGAGCATCATTCAGGCAGCTCGCTGTTCCTGTGTAGTTCCTGTCCTTTCACTGCATTGAGAAAGCATTGACAGTGAACCTTTAATGAAGTTCTTTTCCTAACATTTAACCAGCCGTCAGTGCACATTATTTAACTCTACTCGTGAAACGTGAGTCAAGGAAGAAAGGCCTTTCAACCTGTTCCTGCAGTAATTGTTTCCCTGATATTAGACCCTGCTCCTTTAGTGAATGTCACCCCAATGTCAGTTTCCTCTGCCAGCTGTGACAGCTGACCCTGTGTCCCGTTTCCTGACATTGAAGCTGCATCCTCCAGTAACTTGTCTCCCTGACATCACCCCACAGCCCAGAGTTGCCCTTGTGTATTGTCCTGTTGAGCCCTTGCCCTGCCCATGGGATGGTGTGTGTCAGCACATTTGCTGCTGCCAGTAAGCATTGTGCTGTGACTGTTGGTGACATCCTACTGTAATACGATATACCTTCTGTATGGAGTTAAAACAATAAACACAGGGTGAAAGAGCCGGCTGTCATCTTCCCTTGGTTTTTTAGTTTCTTTGTGGGATGTGGGAGTCCGTGCCTGGGTCACCATCTATCGTACATTCCCCGTTGCCCTCGAGGAACTGGGTGGGGAGAGCGTTCCAGAACTTCGGCACAATCCCACTGAAGGGACTGCAATGTTGTCCCAAGTCAGGACAGTGTGAGGCTTGCGAGTGATGCTCTCATTGCCTGGTGCCCATGTCCATCGCACTCCTGACTTGTACCTTGTAGATGGTGAACAAGTACAAGCAGAACAGCTCACACAACCCCAGAGCAGGCCTCCCCAACATCCTGCACAACCTCAACATGATTTCCCAGCCCCATACTCCATGACCTAGCAATGAAGGCAAGCATACGAAATGCCACCTTAACGACCCTGTCTACCTGTGACACAAATTTCAAAGAATTATATTCTTGAACCCCTCAGTCTCTGTTCTACCAGGGCCCTACCATTAACTGTATAAGTTCTGCCCTGGTTTGTTTTACCAAAATGTAATATCTCGCATTTATCCAAATTAAACTCCATCTGCCACTCCTCAGCCCAATGACCTAAATGGTTAAGATCCCTTTGTAATCTTAGATAATCTTCTTCACTGGTGACTGTATCACCAATTTTGGTCATGACTTGGAGATGCCGGTGTTGGACTGGCGTGTACAAAGTTAAAAATCTCACAACACCAGGTTATAGTCCAACAGGTTTATTTGGAATAAGATTGTAAGACCATGTCTTAAACTGTGTCTTACAATCTTATTGTCCACAATCACCTGATGAAGGAGCAGTGCTCTGAAAGCTAGTGCTTCCAATTAAACCTGTTGGACTAAAACCTGGTGTTGTGTGATTTTTAACCAACTTTGGTGTCATCTGTAAACTTACCATGCATCCTATATTTTCATCCAAATCATTTATATAAATGACAAACAACAGTGGACCCCAGGATCACTTGCTGTGGAACATCACTGGTCACAGGCCTCCAGTCTGAAAAACAAACCACCACCACCACCACCCTCTGTCTCCTATGTTTAAGCCAATCTTGTGTCCAGTTGGCGAGCGCACCCTGAATCCCGTGTGATCCGACTTTATTCATTAGTCTCCCATGTGGAACCTGGTGAATGGCTTCATTAAAATGCAAGTAAGCAACGTCTACTGCTCTGTCCTCTTTTTGGTAACTGTCAGAAAGCTCAATCAGGTTTGTGAGACACGGTTGGGCAAAGGGCACTATCCTGGAGCTGAGACGGGATTGTGACAACCACAGCCGTAGTATGTGCTGGCTATGGCTCCAACCAGCAGAGTATATCGTTCTCCCCTCCCTTGATTCCTGTTGACTGTAGTTTCAGTTGGCCTCCTTGACACCACACATCCAAGCGTTGCTTTGATGTCAAGATCAGCCACTCTGTTGTTTCGTGTTTAATCTTTGAGTAGCTGTCGCTGCAACATTCATGGGAAGGTGTCAGAAGAATTAGACCTAGATTCCCCGGGATTTTCAGTGCAATCATCGTCTAAGCCAACAGGTCAATACAGATGTTCATGCTCCACCTTCTCAAATGTCTGGCCACACCTGTTTCAGCCTGTGACTTGGTGCGGTAGGAGTTCCGGAGTCGGGCAGCACCTAAACAATCTGGAAAGGCTGTAACCTCTTTCACTGAAGCATAGGTGTTTAGGGGATGATCTTCTGGAGCTTTATAAAGTCATGAGGCATATAGATACGGTCAAGGTCTTTTTCCTAGGGTGGGGGCATAGTTTTAAGGTGAAAGGAAGATTTAACAAGGACATGAGGGGCAACATATTTTTCTCACAGACTTATTGAGTCATAGAGATATACAGAACAGAATCACACCCTTGGGTCCACTCGTCCATGCCAACCAGGTATCCTAACCTAATCTAGTCCTGTTTGCCAGCACTTGGCCCATATCCCTCTAAGCCCTTCCTATTCATATACCCATCCAGATGCTTTTTAAATGTTGCAATTGTACCAGCCTCCACCACTTCCTCTGGCAGCTCATTCCATACACGTACCACTCTATGCCTCTTAGGTTCCTTTTAAATTTTTCCCCTCTCACCCTAAACCTATGCCCTCTAGTTCTGGACTCCCCACCCCAGGGAAAAGATTTTACCTATTTATCCTATCCATGACCCTCATGATTTTATAAATCTCTATAAGGTCACCCCTCAGCCTCCAACACTCCAGGGAAAACAGCCCCAGCCTATTCAACCTCTCCCTGTAGCTCAAATCCTCCAACCCTGGCAACATCCTTGTAAATCTTTTCTGAACCCTTTCAAGTTTCACAACATCCATCCTATAGCAGGGGGACCAGAATTAATCACAATATTCCAAAGGTGGCCTCACTAATGTTCTGCACAGCCACAACATGACCTTCCCAACTCCTATACTCATTGCTCTGACCAATAAAGGAAAGCATACCAAACACCTTCTTCACTATTGTATCTACCTGTTACTCTACTTTCAAGGAGCTATGAGCCTGCACTCCAAGGTCTCTTTGTTCAGCAACACTCCTCAGGACCTTACCATGAAGTGTATAAGTCCTGTTTGTGTGTTTATTGACCTACCAGAGGAGGTGGTGGGTGCAGGTACAGTTAGAACATTTAAAAGACATTTGGATAAGTTCATGAAAAGGGAAGGTTTGGAGGGATATGGGCACAGACAGGTGGGAAGATGGTTGATGTGGACTGGTTGGACCAAAGGGTCTGTTTCTATGCTGTATGACTCTTTTAAGCAGGTTCCTGCTTCTGTTGGGTAAGGGTGGGGGAACCTCTGCTGGAAGGTGAGGGTAAGGACAGGATTGAAAAAAAGCTGTGAAAAAGATGCTGTCTGTAGCTGACAGAAGGAATGGTTGTATCCCAGCATTCCCCAATCTGAACATGATTCAGCATTATCTGTGAAAAGGAAAAGCTAAAACCAGCTCCACCATGGATGGCCTCAATTCCAGCCAGTGCTGTACCTGACGTCAGTGTTAATGCTCCTTTGATTTGTTTAATGCTGTTGTCTCAATTCATCCACTGAAGCCCTCACCTATGCTGCCTTTACCTCAAGACTCAATCACTCATTGTAAAAAAAAAACAAATTCTGCACATCCTAGAAACCTGGAGCAGACTCAGAATGCTGGAGAAACTCAGCGAGTCGGAGAAACAGAGGTAACGTTTTGAAGCCAGGGAAACACTTCTTCAGAACTTCGATCTAACATTGGACTTGAAACGTTGACACTGTTCCTCTCTCCACAGATGCTGCCAGACCTGCAGAGTTTCTCCAGCACTTTGTTTATCCCAACATTCTGCTGACAGGTCATCCGCTCCTCTGAGTCCAAAAGGCGTCTGTCCCAACCTTCCCTCACCCTGGTGCTCACTGATCTACACTGACACCTGTTTGAACAAATCTTTGATTTTGCAAGATCTTAGAACCATTAGAAATAGGAGCAGTTGTAGGCCATTTGGCCCCTCCAAACTACTCTGCCATTCAACAAAATCATGGCTGATCCAACACGCATATGTCCACCTTCCTGCCTTCTCCCTATAACTGTTGATTCCCTGACTGATAAAGAATCTATCTATAAAGAATCTATCTATCTTAGTCTTAAATATACAAAAGGACTCTGCTTCCACAGCTCCAACTGCAGCAAGGAGTTCCAAAGACTCCCTGTTCTGAGGCAGGAAATGTCTCCTAATCTCAGGGCGAACGTTGGTACTGCAGATGCTGGAGGTTAGACTCAAGGTGAGCGTGTGGTGCTGGAAAAGCACAGCAGGTCACGCAGCCTCCGAGGAGCAGGAAAATCGACGTTTCGAGTCAAAGCCCTTCATCAGGAATGAAGTTTTCCAGCGCTACTCTAATCTTGCCTCCTCATCTCACTCTCAAATTGGTACCCCTTTATTCTGAGACTGTGCCTTCTGGTCCAAGACTTGCCCATGAGGGGAAACATCCTCTCAGTATTTACCATGTCAAGCCTCGTAAGAATCCTAAATGTTTCAATGAGATCATCTCTCATGTCCCAACCTGTTTAATCTTTGCTCATAAGATAATACCCTCATTGCAGTGCTCAGAGATTGCTATATTTGTCTGGACTCTGGTGCATTGCTGAGTTTAGTCACTCCGATATCTCCCTTTATGCCTCTCTGGTCTTGTAAGATGCTCCTTACAGATGGCAAATTCCTTATAAATTGCCTGGTTAGAGCTAACGAGAGCTTCTGCATTCTCTGAGATGGTGTTCTGTTGCCATCTGCTGGCCTTTCTGGTTATCACTGGTTCAGGTGCAATGGATATAACATTCTAAAGAGTTTGATGGGGTGGACGAAGAGAAGCTGTTTCCCTCTGTCTGGAGAGTCTAAAATAAGGATTTGCGGTCTCGGGGTGAGTAGCTGTCTGTTTAAGACAGAGGTGAGGAGAAATCTCTTCAGAGTCATACAGCTCAGAAGCAGAACCATCGTTCCAAAGCATCCATGCCAACAAGAGACCAGACCGAGACAAGGCAGAGAGACCCAGACGACCAGGCCGAGAGACACTGAGAGACCAGGCCAAGAGAGACCAGACTGGGACCCCCCCACAAGCCGCCAAGATGCGTTTCACTTGTTATCTTTACCTACTATCTTTCAGCATTAGTGATGTAATAAACTAATCCTTGACCTTGTTTAAGACTCGAGTTTGACTCAGAGGTTTGAGTAACAAGTGACGCCATCGGTTTCACGCTACTGCTGTGCAGTAGCTACACCAAGTGGTGCTCACCCCTAATCTGGCATTGTTGTCAAGCCAAAAGGATACTCTACCTATTGTAAAAATAAATAATGTTTTATATGAATGGTGGAGTTGTGGATAGTGCCGAAGGATGTTGTAGGTTACAGAGGGACATAGATAAGCTGCAGAGCTGGGCTGAGAGGTGGTAAATGGAGTTCAATGTAGAAAAGTGTGAAGTGATTCAGTTTGGAAGAAGTATCAGGAATGCAGAGTACTGGGCTAATGGTAAGATTCTTGGTAGTGTAGATGTGTCCATGGTTTCACAGGTTGGAGCAACATCAAAGACCAAAGGGCCTGTACTGCGCTGTCATATTCTATGTTCTAAATACATCATAATGCCAAGTAAGTGGGCTGTATGTCTGACAGGTTTATGGATTATATTAAAAAGCGTATCTCTTTGGAGATTCTCATCCAGCAAGGTGCCCACTGAAGCCAAAGAGCACAAACATGGGGAAACTGACAACTAAGTGTTTGACCTGCGATGTGATTTGATTCTGCAGTTAGACAACATTTGTTGAATAATCCAGAGTGTGTGAAGAATTAAGCTGACAATCAGTGCGAGGTCAGTCAGGCTGGCCATGTGGTAACCCTGTGTATACGGGAAGATACACACATTAATACAGCCTCCTGTTCTTTGCTGAAATAAAGTGTGTGTACACACTGCCAATCAGAGTCAACTTGCCTTGTTTAAAATTTAAACATAGCTTGGCAGTTAACTGTCAATCCTCATTATTGGTGCATGATCTAGAAATGCATCTCTATGACAATACTCCATGCCAGGTTCACTTACCAACCAATCAACATTCTCTCCTCTCAAGTACCATCAAGGCTAGTCATCTTCTCTGGGGTAAAAATAATGACTGCAGATGCTGGAAACCAGATTCTGGATTAGAGTGGTGCTGGAAAAGCACAGCAATTCAGGCAGCATCCGAGGAGCAGGAAAATCAGCGTTTCGGTTAAAAGCCCTTCATCAGGAATACAGGCAGAGTGCCTGCAGGGTGGAGAGATAAATGAGAGGAGGGTGGGGTGGGGAGAAAGTAGCATAGAGTACAATAGGTGAGTGGGGGAGGGGATGAAAGTGATAGGTCGGGGGGAGGGAGGGTGGAGTGTATAGGTGGAAAGGAAGATAGGCAGGTAGGACAGGTAATGGGGAAGTGCTGAGCTGGAAGTTTGGAATTGGGGTGAGGTGGGGCAAGGGAAAATGAGGAAACTAGTGAAGACCACATTGATGCCCTGGGGTTGAAGTGTTCTGAGGGGGAAGAACGGCCTCATCTTCCACCTCAGAACACTTCAACCCCAGGGCATCAATGTGGTCTTCAACAATTTCCTAATTTCCCCTTCTGCCTGTATTCCTGATGAAGGGCTTTTGCCCGAAACGTCGATTTTCCTGCTCCTCGGATGCTGCCTGAGCTGCTGTGCTTTTCCAGCACCACTCTAATCCCCTAGTCTTCTTCTCTGAATTGGCATTCTTGCAAATTGCCCTGACAAGTGTAAAATGAAATGTCTTGTCAAAGTGTATTTCTTTTGTGATCCTAAAGATTTGCTGGTTATTTTCAAATTTAGAATAATGAAAGAGCTAATGGGGGGTGAGGGAGACATGAAACGATCCCACCTCATGCACCTTCTGCTGGAGAGTTTCCCAAGTCGTACAACCCTCTGAGGGAAAACAATTCTTCTCATGTCTGTCCTCAAAGGGCTGTTTTACTTTGTAAATCAACACTCTGTAGTTCCAGGCCTATTTTGTCAACAGCATTCAGGATTATCAACCAGGTCACCCCTTAATCTTGTAAAATGCAGTTCATTCTGTACAACCTCCCAAGACATGTGGGCGGCACGGTGGCACAGTGGTTAGCACTGCTGCCTCACAGCGCCTGAGACCCGGGTTCAATTCCCGACTCAGGCGACTGACTGTGTGGAGTTTGCACATTCTCCCCGTGTCTGCGTGGGTTTCCTCTGGGTGCTCCGGTTTCCTCCCACAGTCCAAAGATGTGCAGGTTAGGTGAATTGTAATCTAATCTAATCTAATCTAATCTAAACAAGCCTTTCATTTGCAGGTATCAATCAAAAACCTCTGAAGAGCCTCACATCCTTTCTTAAATAAACAGAACAAAGAACAATCCCACATAGGAACAGGCTCTTTGGCCCTCCAAGCCTGCACTGACTTATTTTGCCCTTTCATACTAAAACTGTCTTCACTTACAGGATCCCTAACCCTCTATTCCCTTGCTATTCATGTATTGGTCCAGCTGAATGCTGCTTCCACCATCTCCTCTGGCAGTCCGTTCCAGAAACCTTTGTGTGAAAAACGTCCCTCGCACATCTCTTTTAAACTCCCACCCCCTCACCCTCACACCTTAAACCTATGTCCCCGAGTAATTGACCCCTCCACCCTGGGAAAAACCCTCATACTTTCCACTCTACCCACGCCATTCACAATTTTATAAACTTCTATTCGGTCGCCTCCTGTGCTCCAGTGAAAACAAACCCAGTCTATCCAACTTCTCTTCATAGCTACAATCCCTCATACCAGGCAACATCCTGGTAAACCTTTCCTGTACTCTCTCCAAAGCATGCCCATCTTTCTGGTGCTGTGGTGACCAGAACTGTACACAATATTCCAAGTGTGGCCAAACTAAAGTTCCATAAAGCTGCAGCATAACTTGTCTCTCTTATACTCAATGCCTCTTCCAATAAAATTAATTATCACACAACACCAGGCTATAGTCTAACAGGTTTATTTGGAAGCACTAGCCTTTCGGAGCGCTGCTCCTTCATCAGGTAGCTGGGGGGCAGGATCATAGGATATGTAGCAACTGATGAAGGAGCAGCGCTCCGAAAGCTAGTGCTTCCAAATAAACCTGTTAGACTATAACCTGGTGTTGTGTGATTTTTAACTTTGTCCATCCCAGTCCAATGAAGGCAAGCATGCCATTGGCTGTTTTTACTACTTAATCTACCTGCACCGCCACCTTCAGTGATCCATGGACGTGTGCACCCAGATCCCTCTGCATTAGCAATACTCTTAAGAGTCCAAAACTGCACGCAGTACCCGAGATGTGGTCTCACCACTGCCTTGTACGGAAGCATAGTTACCTCCCTTTTATGGAACCTCCTAATGTCCCTCATTATAACTTACTTCCCTATCAACCTTAGCGTCTCCTGCAAATTTAGCCATGACACTTTCACTCCCCTCATCTGAGTCATCGATGCAAAATAGGAAGTGTTGAGTCTCCCAGCGCGGTGCCCTGTGGGGAGCTACTCACTGCACACTGCCAATCAGAGGAAGACCATCTATACACACACTCTGTTGTCTACCAGCCAGCCAGTCTTCCCATCTCTACTAAATGAGCTACATAAACTCAGTTCACAGACCACTCTGTTTTCACCCCCAATTGGTTGTGACAATGGGAATCTTGTATCCACATTGTACCTGATGCAAAACCAGTCAAAGTCAAATTTGTGCTTAAAGCCAAGATTCAACTTAACTGGAGATCAAAAAGCTGTAACACTTCAAACCATTTGAAACAAAATCAGAAGTTGCAGTGAGTGAAACAATTTGTGACTTACAGATACTAGCAATAACCAAAGACGGTGGCTTTTATTGCTCAGGAGTTTATTGATCAGGAAAGTTTAACGTGGCCGAAGTTAGCAACTTTAGACCAATGAAGAGCCATTACCTAGACAGGTGTAACTTGACCTTCCCGGCAAGACAAAGCGATAGGAATTGTTGAGATTATTCACTGAGCATTTCAATCTCAGCCCAGGGTCAGGGGAGACACCAAAAGTTAAAGTCAGATTTTTTTAACCCAGATCGAGCTGAGGAACACCGGAAAGAGAGCGGGGGGTTAAAACCTGGGAAAGGTGAGCTCCAAAAAGAGAGCTAGAAAGGGAAAGTCAAGAAAAAATGTTAAAACTTCATGGCAAAAGAGGCAAACCAGAGAAATTGAGCAAGTGTTTCAGGGCCAGGGATCTGAGAGATACATATAAAATTATGAAGGGAATAGATATAGACGTAGAGAGGATGTTTTCACTGGCAGGGGAAACTGGGACAAGAGGGCATAGCGTCAAAATTAGGGGGAGCAGGTTTAGGACTGAATTAAGAAGGAACTTCTCCACCCAGGGGATTGTGAATCTGTGGAATTCCCTGCCCAGGGAAGCAGTTGAGGCTTCCTCAGTAAACGCTTTTAAACCTAAGATGGATTTTTTTTGTTTGAACAATAAAGGAATTAAGGGTTACGGTGAGTGGGTGGGTAACTGGAGCTGAGGCCACGAGAAGATCAGCCATGATTGTCCTGAATGGTGGAACAGGCTTGATGGGTCAGATGGCCTACTCATGCTCCTAGTTCATATGTTCAGAAGGGAACTACCATAAGACCATAAGGTGTATGAGCAGAATTAGACCATTCGGCCCATTGAGTCTACTCCACCATCCGACTCTGGCTGATATGTCTCTCAACCCCATTCCCCCACCCAGTCCCTGTAATCTTTGACCACCTTCCAACCGATCAAGCTATGGAAGATGGAGCTGCAAACGTAGTTGGCCTGAAATGTGACACTCCTGCTTCTTGGCTGTTGTCTGACCTGCTGCGCTTGACCAGCCCAACATCTATTGACACGGGCAATTCCAAAGTTACCTGAAGCTGCAGGGGGAAAGATCTCATAAGACGATAGGACAATAACGTGTTGTCAGCCATTCAGCCCATCAAGAATACTCCATCATTCGATGAGATCATGACTGATCCGAGAATCCTCAACTCCACTTTCCTGCCTTTTCCCCTTTTCACCTGATCCCCTTGCTGATTAAAAATCTGGCTCTCTCAGTCTTGAACCTACTCAATGACTCAGCTCCCTCTGCAGTAAAGAAATCACCAAATTCACTTCCCTCTGAGAGATGAAATTCCCTCCACATCTCAGTGCTGGATGGTCTACCCTGTATCCTGGGGCTGCGACCTCTGCTTCTGTATCCCCCAACCTCTCTGCATCTAGAATGTCCAACCCTTGTTCCACCTTTTTAGGTCAGACACCTATTTTCTAAGTCAGCCAGGAACTCATGCCCTGAATGACAGAACATGCTCAGGGAGCTGAGAGGCAGGCCTTGCTCTGATACTTTACCCCCAGGGGTGGTAATTAAGGAAAAGGGTCTGAAGGAGTCAATGTCCATGGTACATTGAGCTCCACCCAACATCACAATGGGGTTATGTTGTGCAGGAGTATTCAGAGGGAGCAGAGGTATTCTATAAAGTCCCTGAGAATCAATGATTGTAAACTACAGGCCGTTCTGCTATAATGTGCATGCTGTCAACGCGATTAAGATGGGTAGGGGGCGGAGAGGAGTAAACACATCAGTAACGTCTACTGCCCGCCGAAGTGCCTGAGTCCAGCCACCACCTTCAATACAAACATTAACTACCTGAGACTGCTTGTATACAAGTGTTAATACTTCAGATTTGCAGTAATGGAAAACGATCTTCCCTCTCAGGAAGAACAATCACGACCACTAAAACCGACAATGATTTTGGAGTGTTTTCCGTTAACAAACCATGCTGTACAAACAAAGACTCGATACTTGACCTATTGTACCACAAAATGTATAAAATATCATGACATGCGCTCCAAGAGTGAGAGGAAGCTCGCAGCTGACAGCCGTGCTGATGAACATCTCTCTTTCCCCGGAGCTCTGGTTTCTTTGTACAATAAACTCTGTCGTTGAGCCCCGATTCTGACTCTGAGGCTGGTGATTTTCCCCACAACAATTGGTGCTGCGAGCAGGGTCTCCTAATCCTGGTGCGCTGGACAAAGGTCATGATCGGGGAGCCGGGGTAAGAGACACTTTGAATCTACAAATGGGAAGAGTCAGACCGGGCCAAGGACACAGTTGAAAAGGGTATGCCATTGTAAGATGTAACTTGAGCGATATGACTGGGTTGTGTATCAGTGCGTGCCTGTGGAGCGTTAATGGGAAAGTGCACTAACTGGTGTGATAACCAGGTGCTTGAGATGAAACGACCAGAGGACAAGGTAGTGCCTGCCTCCAAAACCCTGCCCTAAACCGGTTGTTAAGAGGGGCACCCCCCCCCCGTGAAATTGGGATTTGAAGTGGGAATTGAGGCGCCAAGGGCACTAGGAGCTGTGAAGCACAAGTGGCAAAGTCGGGTAACATTGGACTCCGAAGGGGCGAGAAACTCAGAGTCCAGTTCGAGCTTGGCCGAAGGTTGGGTGCTGTCTGTTAATGTGTTTTAAATTGAAGTGCTGAGGAAAAGGAGCTGATCACTCTGACCAAGAGTCAAACTCCAGTGGAGCAGCGTGTTACCGAGGTGGCAAGCGTGGACACTGTGAATAACCATGATACCCTGTCAGTCCATAGTAGAGCAACAGAGTTTGAATACTGACAGTGTCTGGGAGGGTAGAAAGTCCCCCACCCCCCAGTAGAGAGCACACCAGGCTAGAGGTAGGTTTCTGGGCCTATCGGGCGGTGTTGGAAGAGTCGAGGTGGCAGGGAGGGTAGAGGAGTCGCGGTAGAGAGCACACCCTATCGAGCCAACATTCCCAGCCGACCAGTAGGTACCGACTAGCAATGGGTAGAGAAATCCCACTGGTAGAGAACACACCTTGCTAGGAGCCTGCTATGGCCATATAGATGGTGCTGGGACAGTATTATTGGCCAGTGAGCAAGAGAAGTTCCCATTGGTTAGGAACACTTTACTGTTGGTAGTATCCGGGGGGGGGGGGGGGGGTACACAGTCTGCAAGATGGCGATTGGGATTTTAAAGGGAATATTGCAGGTTCCCTTATTGAGAAATACAAGACAGACAGACTAGCGCTGACAGAACAGATGAAGAAAGGGGGTTGGGACCCATCCTAGACATTAGTACAGCAGCGGAATTGGATTGACAAAGAAAAATTAAATAAAACTAAAAAGACAGGGGTAATGTTAATGTGCCAATTAACAGGCCGAATTGAACAAGTAGGTGCCTCTATTAACAGGTGGAGAAAAGGCCAAGAATGAATTGAGGAGCTGGAGGATAGGATAAAGGAGCTCAAGCAAAGATTAGGAAAAGTACAGGAGGAAAGGGAGACTGACTCTCTCCCCTCCTACAAACCTGTGCAGCAGAGACCAACTGCTCCCTCAGCAGAGCAGGAGGTGTAAGAATATAATCTAGTGCCAGTCACTAGAGGGGGGGGGGGGAGGGGGGACAGAGTTGCAGCCAAAAGCAAACTATAAACTCTGAGAGAAAGGCAACAGATCATTAGCTCCCTGGGCACATTACAGCCCCGAAGTGCAAACACGAGGTTCTGGGAAGAGCTAGATGGTGTATGGGGAGGGCACCAACTGCACTTGAGGGATATACACCAGCTGATCCGAGCAGCCTGCCCACCGGACAAATGGATACAAGTAGCTGGCAGACCCGAAGCCACAGCAGCCCGAGCCCACAGGAGGGGATGGTGGACACATGCTTTTGCCCTTACAGCTGAGATAGATGTCCAGCAGGCCCCGTCCGCCCATTTTAAAGAAGAGATTCAGCGAGTATTAGGAAATGCTCCCATGAACTGGAGCAAAAATCACGACCGCTAAACAGCTGAAAGGGGAAGGAGCCTCTGAGGACGTGGAACGATTATTTTGGGTATACCAGGGAGTGCTCAGGACGAGCAAACCCAGATCGTGGGGACCGGGCATTCATTCAGGCTTCCACCGCCTATGAATCCATCCCAAAAATGTGATAATGTCCCAAAATGATGACGACTTGGTCGAGTGGTCTAAGCGGGGTGCAGGGGGCAGAAGCTCCCGCAATAACAAAACCCGACAGAGCAGCCGCTCGGAACGGAGGCAAAGGCAGAACCAAACTATCCTGCTCAACTGTGGCCGACAGGGACACTTAGCCAGAAACTGTAGAGCCCCCATGGGCAGGGAATAGGACAAGGAACAGCGTAAAGTACTGCAGCCAATGCAATAAGAGCAGGTCATACAGAGGCAGGGTGCTGGGAAAAGCATGGGGGACCCCCAAACAGCACCCGGAACACCGCAGAACAGCGGGACTCCCGGGTTCCGCAGAGCTGCCCCGTTTGTAAGGGTAAGGGAGACGGGAGAGTTTAAGTGCCCTCAGTAGTTGGGAGGTAGAAAGTGTGAGACGTTGGTAGACCCAGGAGCGGCCGTATATGCCAGCAACGTACCCTTACCCACACAAATAAAATGATTCACCTTACCCGGGTGGGAGGGGATAAGACACCCGCTTACTGAAGCGAGACTACCCCTGTGGAAACCAATCACATATCTCTCCCTCTGAGATTTTATGTGTGCCAAAATAATGAAGGCAGCATAATGGGTCACAATCTCATGAAGGAATACAAAGTCTTGATTGACTGTGCAAAAGGAAAAGTGATCTGGCCAAAACAGGACAGTCGAAAGACCGAGATTGGAAAACTTACAAATCACCTTGAGACTATTAAAGCAGCTACAGGAACATCGGAAAGAGGGGATTTGGAGCCATCTGCGCCTCCGTACCCAAGGAATGGGCAGAGACAAAGCTAGGCACAGGTTTAGTCACTATAGACCCTATAATGGTGCCCTGACCGGTGTATAAGCTCCATCGGCAGCACCCAATCAAGCCTGAAGCAGAGAAAGCAGTTGTAGAGATAGTTAAAGGAACTAGTGAGACAGGGAATCCTGAGAGAAGCCACAAGTACAACTAACATGGCCAATAATAAAGCCTGATGGGAGCTGCAGCCTCACTGTTGACGATATAGGGTTAAACAAGGTCACCCCCCAAATTGTAGCCCATTGGAGCAGACCCCTCCACAAATCTAAATGGATTGGCCCCGAGCACAAACTGTTCACAGTATTAGACTTTGCCAACGGATTCTGGTCCATCCCACTTTACCCTGGATCCCAGAATGAATTCATCTTCATAGTAAGGAACAGGCAGTCCATGTGGACTCGCCTGCCACAGGGGGCCCCATTATTTTTTACCGAGTGATGAGCAACATCCTCAACAGAATAGATTTACCAGAAGGAAGCGCTGCCTGACAACACGTGGACGACATCCTGATCGCTTCAGAGTCCGAATCAGGGTACCAGGAAGCGTTATACCTTGTCTTGCATGAGCTGGCAGTAGCAGGGTTAAAGGTCAGCCCCGCAAAAGCACAAATTGGACAAGCACAAGCCCTATACCTGGGACACCTTATATCCCAGGGACTCAGCCACGACCCAGGGAGTCAGAAAAGTCCTGGGGTTATTTAACTATAGCCAGAGCTTTCTACCAGAGATCGCAAAATTGGCCAAACCGATTAAAAAATGAACCAAGGAGGCAAGCCCGCCTTGGAACCTGTGAGCTGGGGACCAGACCAGGAAGACCCGGTTAATATCAGCCCCTGGGCTAGGGCTGCCAGATCCCAGTAAAGACTTCCACATACATTGTAATAATGAGGGAGGATTTTACCCCGCAGTGGTCACACAGGATCACGGTGACAGGAGAAGACTTGTATGGTAACACTCTAACCCGAAAGGGCCAGTAATCACCGGGCTGTCCAGATGCAGAGCGGCCTTAGACTGTGCTGCCTGAGCCGTGAGGGTCAGTGAACTCATAGTAATGGCAGGGAATGTCATCCCCCACACCAAACACACCCGAGTGGAAGTGTTAAATACTGGGAAGCTGAGGGCTGTCTCCAATATGAGAAGGGCAAAGTGAGAGGCAGTTCTCCTCCCACCAAGTCAGTCTGTGGGAATAGTTAGGGATACGGGAGAAAACTCAGCCAAGGGAATTCTGGACGCAGGGGAACCGCACAATTGCGGAGACATCAATGGGGATGAAGATGGAGAGGGGGGGGGGGGGGTGTAAAGGATAGCCCCCTTAGACACAGCCGAGGAGATCCTCTTCGTGGATGGGTCATAGAAATATATAGCGGGGTCACCCCGCACAGGATAGGCCGTGGGAAACAATAAACGTCAGACCATTAGGTCAGGAAGGATTGATGGAAGTCAGTCCACACAAGTAGCAGAGATAGTCACGTTAACCAAAGCATTGGAGCTGTCAAAGGGAGAATTGTGAACATTTATACAGAGAGCCAATATGCCTTCGGGGTTGTACCTGACTACATGGTTGCATCGGGGAGAAGAGGATTCACCACTGCTGGGGGAAGCCCCACCAAACACCAGTTAAGAATCCAAGCACTGCTGAGCGCCAGCGAACAGCCAAAAGAGGCTGCAGTAATAAAAATCAAAACGCACCAAAAGGAGCCAGGGGAGGATCATCCAGGCTGACTGAAATTTAAAGGGAACCAAGCTGCAGACTGAGCAGCCCAGCGAGCCTTAGAGCAGGAAACTGTTGATGAGGTTCCAGTAGCAACAATAGAACTAGCGGAAGATGCCATTCACACACAGCAACTGCAGGAGGAGAGAGACATGGAGAATGTAGGGCATACTTAAAGGGGAGGATGGTGTCTGGAGGCAAGCGTTCAAGGTGGTACCACCAGCGTGCAGACAAAACACCTTGCTCGGGCTGCACCACCGGCTCTCACCTACAGGCAGGGAAGCTATGATAGCAACTCTAGAGAGAGAGTGGTGGTAGAAGGGAATGGGAAGAGGTATAGCCAAATACTGCCGCAGATGCATGGTTAGCACACAGCACAACCTGGGTAGACCTATAAAGGTTAGGATGGAACACTAACCAAGACCCAGGGGATCCTGGGAACACCTCCAAATGGATTTCCCAGGATCACTACCACCTCCCCGTGGGGAAACGTTCTGCCTGGCCATCATAGACCAGTTCACCCGGTGGGTGGAGGCATTCCCCACCAAACACTGCACTGCGACCACTGTAGCCAGGATTCTAGCAGAGGAGGTAATCCCGAGGTGGGGGTGTAACCCCTACAGATCGACTCCAGCCAAGGGGCACATTTCACAGGCAAAGCTTTGAAAACGGTATGCTAGCTACTAGGGATAAAACAAACAAATTCATATCCCCTATCACCCCCAGAGCTCAGGGATGGCAGAGAGAATGAACAGAACCCTTTAAAATGCTTTAGCTAAGGCCATACAGACATCGGGGAGGATGTGGGCCGAAGTGCTGCCACTCATATTAATGACATCAAGAGGCACCATGAATCAGGTAACCAGACGAACACCTTACGCATTAATGACCGGGTGAGCAATGCAATGTCCAGAGACCATTATAACGGGTGGGACTGATGTAGGTCCGCTAAAAGACAACATTCGGAGATATGTACTGGAATTAAGCTGCCAACTAAAAGGGATGCGTAAATTGGTAACTGAGTGACAAGAGCAAAAGGACAAGGCAGGGGAACTCGAAACCTTCCCTGAGGTCCCTGCAGCTGGGAGCCACGTTCTCGTATGAACCCTGCCCAACAAACCAGGCTTTACCCTAAAATGGAATGGGCCGTATGAAGTTATAATCAGTGGGGACACCTGCGCCTGTATAAACATTAGGGGAAAAGGCAAGAGGAAGCACTGGATCCAACTCAAACCGTATAAGGACTCCTATCAATGAAGTAAAATGACTGATCATCCCCCAGGCACAGACAGGAACTGCGAGCAAGACAGGGGAGGGCACTGAGACCACAACCAAGCAAACCAGCCAGAGGCTCGGATCAAACTGCTGAGAAGGCACAGAAATCACCCACTGATGCCGACCTCCGGGTACCATTGTTAAAAAAAGGGACACTGACTATTAACCTCATTTAACTGTAATCATGCACATGCTCGAGTATATATTATGGTTTCTAAATGTTGCGATAGCTGGAAGCCTGTTGGGATTTGAGGATAACCTTTTTTACAAAACCCACCGGAATTTATATGAGATCTGAACTGTCTGTTACCCACTGGTGAGATCGGCCAAATCCTTATTTATGACCACCCCAATGTTGACCCCTCGCAACCTGTACACAATAGATACCTCGGGCACGCGATGTAAGGGACAGCTAGGAAATACAAAAGGGGACTCCAGGGTAGGTGTGTGGAATTGGTTAAGCCCACTGGCCTATAGGGTCAGGCGCCCCAATAGAGGGAGGGAAAGACCTATTTAAACATCACTGTTTACCCACTCTGTTTCATGAGGCAGGGATGGGGATGTGTTTATTCCCTGGTACCTAGAAACAGTTCATGTGTGCAGACACAATGTACTCACCAGCACTGTACAATCACCCAGGGACAACTTACCTGCAGCTGCTGTGAGAAGGCATGCTTGAATGTGACCGTGGGAAGACTGTTTATATGTGGACAGTGCAATGGCACTCACATCAGCTCTGCCACATGGACATAGCTGTTTGATTCCTACCAACTGGGGGGAACAATTAGACCAGAAAGGATCGAGGTTAGTTACGAACAGGTGTTATCAATTCTAGAAGGAGTGAAAGTAGATAAGTCCCCTGGACCGGATGGGATTTATCCGAGGATTCTCTGGGAAGCTAGAGAGGCTTTGATATTTGAGTCGTCATTGTCTACAGGTTTAGTACCTGAGGACTGGAGGATTGCAAATGTTGTGCCCCTGTTCAAGAAGGGCAGTAGAGATGACCCAGGTAATTATAGACCAGTGAGCCTTACTTCTGTTGTAGGAAAGGTTTTGGAAAGTATTATAAGAGATAAGATTTATAATCATCTAGCAAGCAACAATTTGATTGCAGATGGTCAACATGGTTTCATCAAGGGCAGGTTGTGTCTCACAAACCACATTGAGTTTTTTGAGAAGGTGACCAAGCATGTAGATGAGGGTAGGGCAGTTGACGTGGTATACTTAGACTTCAGTAAAGCCTTTGGTCAGCTGTTGGAGAAAATGCAGAGGCATGGGATTGAGGGTGATTTAGCAGTTTCGATTAGAAACTGGCTTTCTGAAAGAAGGCAGTGAGTGGTGGTTGATGGAAAATATTCAGCCTGGAGTCCAGTTACTAGTGGTGTGCGACAGAGATCTGTTTTGGGGCCACTGCTGTTTGTCATTTTTATAAATGACTTAGATTGGCAGTGTGGATGTGCAGAGGGATCTTGGAGTCCATGTGCACAGATTCCTGAAAGTTGCCACCCAGGTGGATAGTGCTGTTAAGAAGGCATACAGTGTGTTAGGTTTCATTCTTAGAGGGATTGAGTTCCGGAGCTGCAATATCATGCTGCAACTATACAAAACGCTGGTGCGGCCACACTTGGAATATTGTGTACAGTTCTGGTCCCCATATTGCAGGAAGGCTGTGGAAGCATTGGAAAAGGTGCAGAGGAGATTTTCCAGGATATTGCCTGGTCTGGAGGGAAGGTCTTATGAGGAAAGGCTGAGAGAGTTGAACCTGTTCTCATTGGAAAGAAGAAGGCTAAGGGGGGATTTGATAGAGACATACAAGATGATCAGAAACAAACTTAACAAAATTAGCCAAGGCCACCAAAACTGGAAACAAGACAATTTATTTTACGATCTTGCAAGAAAGGGCGTCAAATGCTAAAGCAAATGAGCAATGGGCATTGAAACAAGTATACAGTTATACCTTTGAGCTGCGTGAGGTCACCTCTCCCGACTCCTACATTACCCAATCACCCGAGTTCTCTGCCTAACTTGTGACCTGACTGCCCCTACGTGACTTCTCCTTATCTTGTTTAGATTCTTCTATCTCCTTGGGCTGTTAGCTGCAACCGTTTTGTAACTATATTAACACTTGCCGTGCTAGTGTTTTCTAGTGTTCTGCTTTTCTGCCTGCACAAACTTGTTTTTCCCAGAAGTTTGCTAATCTGATCTTTGCCTGCAGCTGCCCTCTATACCTGTTTGTCAGCGCTATGCTGAAGCTTATGATCACTACCCTTTTTGCTACACCTGTGAAAACAACACCCTTCCCCATTTCTCACAACTCCCCCATTTCTTTTCTTTGCATCTTGTTGTTTTTGCAGTTTCTGCCCTCTCTACACCCTAAGGTGCAGAGGTTCACAATCTTACACACGGTATCACGTTACCCCTTTCGTCTCTCGAATTCTAGGAGTATTCTTTGACTCTCCCTCTGTTGCACGTCATCTGTTGATTGTAAAAGCATCTGGTGATGTATTTGAGTCCCCTCCCCAAGGGACGCCATCAGTCGGCTCATTATCCACTTGAGGACATTGAACCCTACTACCAGACCCACTAATATCAATAATCCATAGATAGCTAGATTGACTAACCACTTTTCCCAACCCATCAGTTCCCAGTCACCCCATCCCCATCCTGTTCCTTTATCTTTCCGAAGTTCATCCCCAATTTCTCTTATATCTTTTATCTTTTTCCTTATTACCTCTGCCTTTTCTTCCACTGTGTAAGAGGTGTCTGGGATGAAAGTGCAGCATTCTTTACCGATTAAAGCACAGGTTCCCCCTTTTTCTGCCAAAATATAGCCTAAAGCCATTCGATTCTGTAAAGCTGTTAGTCTCGTGGCCATCATTTTGGTGGTTATGGCCACTATTTGGGACTCAGTTTCTCTAAATGAGTCAGCGGTATCATTAACCAATTTTTCAAAGGCTGCCGCAAAGTTTCTGTATTTCTCTCCCCGCCCTTGCAGTGCCGTAATTTGGGAATAATGTCCACCAGAAATGGTCCCATTCAGAGACCTCTCAGATTTTGCGGCTTATTCCCTTTTCCTTTTTCAGGGTGTCATGTTTTTCTATCCGGAGTTGATGGGGGTGGGGGTGGGGGGGATATATAAGCGGGGTAACAGCAGCCACTCCAGCTTTTTTGTTTCTGTGGTAATGTCTGAGTTTTTACTGGATTGTCCCAACATTTACTGCCGGTGCAACCGCCACTCCATGTGTACTTTTCACCCCGGCATATGCCTTGGACCCGCATATCCAATAGGTCCCGTTTAATAATGGGGGAATGTTCGTGGCCATGGTTAGTGTGAACGCAAGATGATTTTCCTAACTGGAAGGGGGCAGTATTGTTCTGATTACAGAAACAAGTGGTGTTTACTGTTCCTGTTGGCAGATGAACGCTAAGTCCATTAATATGACCCAGGGTTTTAGGGGCGGGTTGAGGGAACCATCCCTCAAAGTTATAGCTATCCCTCTCGGATCTCCACCTTGTATTAGTTGACCCCCAGTCAAATTGTTGGGCATCATAAACTTCGCTTCTGGTAAGTGGTATTACCGAGATGGGGATCCCTGATTCACCATGGTGAGGGATCTCTGCACAGACCCAACAGTCGGTAAGTCCCTTTTGTTCAGCATAATGTTGGAATAGAAAAGTAAAATGATTTTTCCTGTCTTCTTGAACCGTCAGTATGACTATCATTACCACACTATACCAATATCCACCCATCTCTTACCTCTGTCCGCCTTCCTGCCTATCTTTCCCCCTTTTGTAGTCGTCTGGGAGAAGTGAGTCCACGCAACCCTTAAAATCAGTAGCAGCAAATTTTAAAATCAATGGCAGCAACTATTAAAAGGTCTCTTATTTCAGTCCAGTCTTCCTGCTCAGCTTGACTTTCAGAGGGTTGTCTGTAGGATGAGCTTGCCACTCTGCCGAAGGGGAAGGAGCGTCCACGGGGCCCTTAACACGAGTGTGATGACTCCACCCTTTTTCTGCAGTTCGGACCGCTGTTTCGGTAGTCAGGAGAGTTAAGAATGGTCCCTCCCAGCTCGGGTGTAGTTTGGTATCCTTCCAGGTCTTTATCAGGACCCAATCACCTGGTCGTATCCGATGTACTGCAAACTCGAGTGGCGGTGTCTGTACCAAAAGGCCTTTATTCCTAAGAACAGATAATGAAGAGCCAAGTGTCACAATATAGTTTTTCAAAAACTTGTCATTAAACTCGGCCGTGGGTCCCTCTCCCTTCCCTCCCAGGAATGGCAGCCCGAACATCATTTCATAAGGAGGAAGTCCGATATCACACCTCGGGGCCGTCCGAATGCGTAATAGTGCAATAGGTAAGCATTTAGTCCGCGGTAATCGAGTCTCTAGGACTAACTTTGATAATTGCTTCTTTAAGGTTTGATTCATTCTTTCCACCCGTCCAGAGGAGGGTGGGTGCCAAGGAGTGTGGAATTTCCATGAAATTTCTAATCCTGCTATTACCCCTTTGTAAGATCTTAGAAGTAAAGTGGGTACCTTGGTCTGAATCTATAGTTTCCACTATTCCATATCGTGGGATGATATGTCCAAGGAGGGTTTTCACTTCTCCTTTTGAGGTAGCTGGAGACATTGGGAAAGCTTCCACCCATCCGGTTAAGTGGTCTACTATGACTAATGAGTACTTTTGTTTCCCTACCGGGGGTAATTCTGTATGGTCGACCTGTATGCTCTGAAAAGGTCTTACCTCGGGATTCCTTCCACATTTTTGCCCTCCTCTTGTTACCTTTATATTAATCTTTTGGCAAATCGGGCATCCTGAGCATACCTGCTTGGCTAATGTGCATATCCCTTTACATCTGTACTTCCTTAACACTATGTCACACTTAGCTTGAGAGCCCCAATGACTGCCTTGGTGCAGGGTATTTAGAATGTTTCTCATGATTGGTTTACTCAACATTTCCCTCCCATCCGGGAGAATCCATCTTCCTTCACTTGTCTTAGTGGCTTCTATCTCCTGGAATGCTTTTTCCTCTTCCTTCGTGTACACGGGGTTCCCGGAAGGAGACGCCACTAGGGGTGTGAGGACCCGTATTTGTGTTACTGTAAGGTTCATAGCTCCTCTTTGGCTGCTTCGTCTGCAAGTCTATTTCCTCTTGCTTCTAGAGTGCTCCCCTTTTAGTGCCCCGTACATGAACTATTGCAGTTTCTCGTGGTAATTCCAAACTTTTCAACACTTGTCCTATTAACTCTTTGCGTACTAATTCCTTTCCCCGGCTATTGATTAGTCCACGTTCTTGCCATATTTTTCCGAAGGTATGGACCACCCCATAGGCATTACTTAGAGTCGGTGTAAATTGGCCCATCCTGATTTTCTAGTTGTTTTAAAGCTTAGTTTAATGCATACAACTCACAGGTTTGGGCCGACCATGTGTTAGGCAACCGGTCAGCCTCAACTGTTTGGTTCTTGTTACCATCTGCATATCCATTGTGTCTTTTTCCTTGTACCACTCTTGATGACTCATCTATAACTAGTCTGTCCCCATCATGCAAGGGAATATCTTTTAGATCTGGTCTAACCTTAGTCTGATACTCAATGATATCTAAACAGTCATGTTCTAATTCTCGTTTGTCCACAGGTTCTCCCTTCCATGGGAAGGTAGCTGGGTTTAGACAGGTATCTGTTGCTAACACGAGGTCATCTATCTCCATCAGGATGGCTTCGTATTTCAAGATTCGTGAGTCTGTCAACCATCTCCCTGCCTTTTGGTTTAGCACAGTTCTGACTTGATCGGGGGTACTAACGACTAGCGCCCCTCCAAAAGGAAGTTTACGGCTCTCCTCTACCAGTATGGCAGTGACTGCTACTGCCTGTGTACATTCAGGCTACCCTCTCGAGACAGGATCCAGGATCTTGGACAGGAAGGCTATTGGCTGCCTCCTTCCCCCTCCCTTCTGGGTTAACAGTCCTGAGGCTGCTCCATCGTTTACTGTCACAAAAAGGTGAAATGGTTTCTCGAGGGAAGGAAGGGCCAAAACCGGGGCTTGTATTAAACTACGCTTTAACTCATGTAGCCCTTCCTTTTCCTCTTCTGTCCAGTGTAGTCTTTCATGTTCAGATTCTGTCAATTTATAATATAACCCCTTCGTTTTCTGGGCGTATGCTTCTATCCATAATCTACAATAGCCTGACATTCAATGAATATCAGTACACTCCCTTGTCTTGTTACTTCTTCCAAAGTGCCTCACCTAAGGCTTATTACCATCTACCACTGATCTGACTAATTGAACTACATTGTCTTGTAATCTAAGATTCTCTATCTCACTGTCACCCACCTAGGCAATCTTTGTATCATTCGCAAACTTACTTATCATCCTCCCCACATCCTCATTTATTTTGTTCATCTGTATCACAAACATTAAGAGACCCAACACAGATCTTGTGGAATGTCAATGGATACCAGATCTAGTTATACAACAGCTTTCTACTGCCAACCTCTGTCTCTTATCACTAAGCCAATTTGGATCCAACTTGCCAAGTTACCCTGGATCCCATGTGCTTTTATCTTCTTTATTAGCCTCCCATGAGGGACCTTGTCAAAGGCTCTTGGCACACTTTCCTCATTCCTGAAGAAGGGCTCATGCCCGAAACGTCGATTCTCCTGCTCCTTGGATGCTGCCTGACCTGCTGCGCTTTTCCAGCAACACATTTTCAGCACTGTATGCTATTGGGCAGTGAAGGGATTTGTTTTCTTATTTAGGGGGATTTATGCGACTGACACACCCAACCTCCGAAACCATTTTGCAGTAGGAATGGGAAGATCCCTCACTGTACCATCTACCACTGTAATAGTGACCTGCTCCATCAGCCGGGAATTCTGCACTGATTGGCAGATCCCCACCATGCTGGGATCATCATTGGAGTACGGGTTTTTGGGATCTCTGTCTTTGAGGGGGGGAATCGGGGTCATCAGCGCTAAAAACTGTAACTACATTGTGTGTGGATTGACAATCTTAGGGAACACTACGTCAAAGGCTCTACAAGTAATCCATGGTGAATCGGCTGAACTCAGACTTTACGCACAGCAGACATGTTACGTGGTGGATAATCAGTTAGCCCAGCAAGGGGGAGTATGTACAGTCATTGGTGACAAGTGTATAACCCATGTCATTGATGATTCTTACAATATTACACAGGCAATCAAAAACATTCGGGACCAGCTAGATGACTTCAGACAAGGACCAACAGGAGGTGATAGCTGACTAGAATGGCTGATAGGCAAATCCTGGGACCCTGTTTGTCACACGGGACTATTCCCTTATTTCACTCATATTGGTATTGGATGTTTAAAGCTTTGCTGTAAGGTGCTACTGACGCCAGGAGCAAATGTCACCACATAAGAGCCCCCTAATGAAACTCGCATTCCTTGACACCCCTTGGGATGGGGAGACCTTAGAAAAGGCCTACCTCTATATGTGAGTTGGTTGGTCTGCGGGAGAGCTCCGAAGTCGCCTCCTTGACCACAAAGGGAGAGTGAAGTGGGAGTTGAGACGGGGCATGCTGACACAGGGCACACAGTCACAAGATGGCCGCTGAGCCATTAAATGGAAAAATACAGCAGAGCATACACAGATACTGCCTGAGGCCAACAGGATACCAGCACAATAGACATAGAACATAGATAATTAGTTTAAGGTGGGTAGGGGACAGAATACACATCAGTAACGTCTACTGCCCGCCAAAGTGTCTGAGTCCAGCCACTACCTTCAATACAAATCTAAACTACCTGAGACTGCTTGTATACAAGTGTTAATACTTCAGATCTGCAGTATTGGAAAACGATCTTCCCTCTCAGGAAGAACGATCAGTACCACTAAAACCGACAAGGATTTTGGAGTGTTTTCTGCAAACAAACCATGCTGTACAAATAAAGACTCGATACTTGACCTATTGTACCACAAAATGGAGAAAATATCATGACATGTGCTCCAAGAGTGAGAGGAGGCTTGCAGCTGACAGGCGTGCTAATGAACATCACTCTTTCCCCAGAGCTCTTTTTTTTTGTACGATAAACTTGGTCATTGGATCCTGATTCTGACTCCGAGACTAGTGATTTTCCCCACAACAAGCAGTATCGTCAAAAGGCGAGTAGCCATGAATGGATACAATGACACTGGAGCAGAGCAAAAGGGAGTCTCTGCAAGTGTGAAGAGTGATCTCATAGAAATAAAGTCAGGAAGTGTGTTCCCGATGACCAAGAAGTTCAGAACCAAGGGATCACAGACTAAGAATACAGGGTAGGCCTTTAGGACTGAGATAAGGGAGAAATGTCTTTTCCCAGTGAGTGGTGAGCCTGTGGAATTCTCTGTCACAGAAAGAGATTGAGGGCAAAACCCCAACCCGAATGCTTTCAAGAAGGAGTTAGATACTGTTCTTGTGGCTAAGGGCAGTGAAGAGTACAGGGACAAAGTGGAAATAGGGAACTGAGCTGGATGATCATCCATAATCATAATAAATGGCAGAGGGGGCTCAAGAGGGGATGAATGCCCTATGGTTCTAAGTTGTAAAGTTACGGTTTAATGAATGGAAAATATAAAACCGATCTAGTTTAGCGCCTAGATTAGAGTGGTGCTGGAAAAGCACAGCCCGTCAGGCAGCATCCAAGGAGCAGGAAAATTGACGTTTCGGGCAAAAGCCCTTCATTAGGACTGAAGGCCCTGTTAAACTAGATCATTTGCTATTGATCTATTCATTCAATTCCATTCTGAATCAATGGTTTTGCCATCTTGCTAACATTAAAAAAGCAAAATTCAAGCAAATGATCTAGTTTAGCACCATGTGAAGAGTTTACCAACATCTCCCAATCTATAATAACTGCCCTCGAAAGTAATTAATCTCAAGTTGACCTGGTCCAGGATCTGAATCTGAGCCAACTTTAATGTGTTTAAAAAGACAATGGACAACAGACTATGGTCAATCCCCATCCTCAGGGAGTCCTCGTGGTTTAGGAAACTTTCTTTCCAGAAATTATTTAATGTTACCAAGATGGCAAAACCATTAGTTCAGGGTGGAGTTGAGCCCAAAAGAGGCAGATTTAATAATAACTTTCAAAATGGAATTGGATGAATAGCAAATGTTTGCAGGATTTATAAGATTAAAGCAGGTATAGTGAAGATTAACTCTTTCAAAGAGCTAGGACAGGAACAATGAACCGAATGGCCACCTTTTGTCAACAACTGAAAAGAAATAAATGAACTTATTTTAACAGTTTGAGGAAACATTTTATTCTTAGCGAAGGAATCAATGTTTAGTTCTGGGTCTGGGACAATTAAACTCGATGGAGAAAGGAAACTTTGCGCTCGGAACAAAGAAACTCAGAACCATTCTTCTCTCCAGACCACGTGTGCTGTGGGGAGGAGAGAGAGTGAGGAACCATCACATCCGCCCCGCCGGAAACGTCCTTCCGCCCCGCAGAGCCCGTTTCCGGTCGGTCCGGTGTGCATGGCGGGATTGAGGAGGAGCGGCGGCGCGGTGTGTGCTGGGATGGTGGAAGATGGCGACCTCGCTGGGAGCGAACACGTACAACCGGCAGAACTGGGAGGACGCGGTGAGACAGAGACACCCCCTGGGGGTGGGGGGGGCCGGGAGAGTGAGAGAGTT
>NC_057723.1:6977391-6988253 GCF_004010195.1 Chiloscyllium plagiosum
GCCCCCTACCCCCCCACACCTTACTCTTCCCCTCAAATGGATCAAGGTTAGACATGGCTGTGTCTGCAACTCTTCCTCATGATGTGGTGTCATGAGAAAAAGATTCATCAGATGCAATCTGCAAGCAACAGGCTAAATTGTACTGTGCCTGATATTAGTCAGAGAGCTTCATAGTCAGTCAAGGACACTTTAGCATTCACTGTATAATCCTGAGGTTTGGGGCTATTATGTCTACCACTGGGGTATTGTTTTAGTTGGGACAGGTCAAATATAACACTGGGGTACAGTACTGATAGAGACAGGAGTGTCTCTATATGCTTCTGGAGTACTAACTGGAAGGAAAGCTCTGTCTCTATATGACACTGGATTCAGTACTAGTGAGGGCAGATGTGTGAATGTATATCAATGATGTGGAAGAGCCGGTGTTGGACTGGGGTGGATAAAGTTAAAAATCTTTCAACACCAGGTTATAGTCCAACAGGTTTATTTGGAAGCACTAACTTTTGGAGCGTTGCTCTTGCGATAGGGTTAAGGTTAATTAAACCTGTCCGACTATGACCTGGTGTTAATTTTAAACAATGTATATCAATGCAGTGCAGTGCTTTTGAAAACATAAATGTCATTATCTGTACCATTCTGGTAGAGAAAGGTCTGTTTCTGTATAACACTGGGATACAGTACTGATGGAGAAAGCCTGTCACTGTATAACATGAGTACATTACTAGTGGGGACAGGTCTGTCATTATAATGCTGGTGTACAGTACTGTATAATATGGGTACAGTACTGGTGGGGACAAGTTTGTCACTGTCGTAACAGGTACTGTACTGGTGGGACAGGTATGTCACTATTGCACTGGAGTACAGTACCAGTAGCACAGGTCAGTCACTGCATAACACTGGGGTACTGTACTGGTGAGGACAAGTCAGTCACTGTATAACACGGGTACTGTACTGCTGGGGACAGGTTAGTCACTGTATAACACTGGGGTTCAGTACTGGTGGGGACAGGTCTGTCACTGCATAACACTGGGGTACTATACTGATGGGGGCAGGTCTGTCACTGTATAACACTGGGGTACAGTACTGGTGGGGACAGGTCTGTCTCACTATAACACTGGGGTACAGTACTGGTGGGGACAGGTCTGTCACTGTATAACACTGGGGTACTATACTGATGGGGGCAGGTCTGTCACTGTATAACACTGGGGTACTATACTGATGGGGACAGGTCTGTCACTGTATAACACTGGGATACAGTACTGGTGGGGACAGGTCACTCGCTGTATAACACTGGGGTACTATACTGATGGGGACAGGTCTGTCAATGTATAACACTGGGATACAGTACTGGTGGGGACAGGTCACTCGCTGTATAACACTGGGTACTGTACTGATGGGGGCAGGTCTGTCACTGTGTAACATGGGCACTATAATGGTGGGGACAGGTCTGTCACTGTATAACACTGGGGTACAGTACTGGTGGGGACAGGTCTGTCACTGTATAACACTGGGATACAGTACTGGTGGGGACGGGTCTGTCACTGTATAACACTGGGATACAGTACTGGTGGGGACAGGTCAGTCGCTGTATAACACTGGGGTACTATACTGATGGGGACAGGTCTGTCACTGTAACACGGGTACTATACTGATGGGGACAGGTCTGTCAATGTATAACACTGGGGTACTATACTGATGGGGACAGGTCTGTCAATGTATAACACTGGGATACAGTACTGGTGGGGACAGGTCACTCGCTGTATAACACTGGGGTACAGTACTGGTGGGGACAGGTCTGTCACTGTATAACACTGGGATACAGTACTGGTGGGGACGGGTCTGTCACTGTATAATACTGGGGTACAGTACTGGTGGGGACAGGTCTGTCACTGTATAACACTGGGGTACTATACTGATGGGGACAGGTCTGTCAATGTATAACACTGGGATACAGTACTGGTGGGGACAGGTCACTCGCTGTATAACACTGGGGTACAGTACTGGTGGGGACAGGTCTGTCACTGTGTAACATGGGCACTATAATGGTGGGGACAGGTCTGTCAATGTATAACACTGGGATACAGTACTGGTGGGGCCAGGTCACTCGCTGTATAACACTGGGGTACAGTACTGGTGGGGCCAGGTCACTCGCTGTATAACACTGGGGTACTGTACTAGGCTGCATGTATGTTAAGGTATTTTGCTCCCTTTATCAGTTGTGTGTTTGCACCCTTTTCTGTTGAATTCCTCCCTGGAATTTGTTTTAATTTTATTGCAACAATCTTTCCGTACTATTTTAAAGTTTTGGAGTGGAGATATTACTAACACCTCTTTATTATGTGATTAGGATTTTCCGATTCTGTGCCAAACATGCCTTGGAGAAAACCCCTACATTCGAATGGTAAGTTGTTAGTTCTCTGTCGAGTCGGTACATGTGGAACTTGGGGGTGAAGAGTGTTTACCTGTGGTGCCTTGTTAGTGGATTAAGCCATGTGACCAGGTCTGTCTGAGTGAGTCCACATAGACTGAAATCACTGACCTTGTGGTGAAGCCTGAAGCTGATGCCTGTGATCTGTTACAAAACAAAGACAAGGAAGATCTGCCTTCATTTGAAACCTTTTACAGTTTCTGATTATAACAAAGTGTGTTCAAACATACAGATTACTTTATATAATATTGCATTTCTGTGAAACTCTGCAGCCATTTGGAGCACAGTGAGCTCCTGCACGCATCAGTTAAGGAATTGAAGAGATAAATTGTTTTTGGTGCTGTTGGTTAACGGATGTATCTGAGGCCCCGCACAATGAGCAGATGGAATAGTATCATGGCAATGTAACTGGATGGGTAATCCCAAGACTCAGGCTAATGCTGGAGGGAACTGGGTTGATCGGTGGATACTAGTGCCATTAATGGTGACCATAAAACTGCCATCGATTGTTGTGAAAGCTCATCTCGTTCACTAATGTCCTTCAGGGAGAGAAACCTGCCATCCTTCCACAGTTTGACCTACACCAGACCCCACAGCAATGTGAGAATGTGCAAACTCCACACTGAGGCTGGAACCGAGCCTGGGTTCCTGGTTCTGTGAGGCAGCAATGCTAACCACCGTGCCAACCCGCCTGCAATGGAAGTCTCCCTACCTCCAGGCGAGGAGGCCTGGGTTGAAGTCCCACCAGCTCCAGTGGTGTGTCATCACAAACAAAAACACAAATTGCTGGAGAAACCCAGCAGGTCTGGCAGCATCCGTGAAGAGAGCAACAGAGCCAATACCTCAGGATTAGAGTGGTGCTGGAAAAGCACAGCAGTTCAGTCAGCATCCGAGGAGAATACCTCAGGCACAGTGACCCTTCATCTGAACCAAAGAACAGTCATGTTGTACTCAAAGCATTAACTCTGTTTCTGTCTCCAAACCCACTGAGCCTCTCCTGCAACTGTTTGTTTCAAATCTACTACATCTGCAATTGCTTGTTTGATTTTTTAGTGTCCTAACACGCCTGAGCACGTTGATTAGAAAATGCCCAAGTCTGGGGAGGCATTTCTGTGCAAGTGGAAGTGTTCCTACTTCTGAGCTAGAAAGTCCGGATTCCAATCCCATCTGACCCAGACGTGTGATTTAACACATCGAGAATAATAGAATCAAACAGTGCTGAAGAACCCCTTCGGCCCATCAAGTGTGTACTGTGAAAAAATATTCTAACTCTGCACTAGTCCCTCTTTCCCACACAAGGCCCATAGCCTTGAATGTTATGACAGTTCAAGTGCTCATCCCAATACCTTTTAAAAAGGGTTATGATTTTTTTTTCCCACCTCAACTCCCCTCCCAGACAATGCATTCCAAATCCTTACCACCCTCTGGGTGAAAAAAGATTCAGCAAACCCCCCCCCCCCCCCAACACATCTTAAAAATGTCTGCTCCTGTAATTGATCCTACAACCAAGGGGAATAGCTGCTTCCTACCCACTCTCCATGCCCCTCATAATCTTATACACCTCCAGCAGGTCCCCTCTCAGTCTTTCCTGTTCCAAAGAAAGCAACCCGAGCTTCTCCAGCCTCTTTATCACTGAAATGCTCCATACCCGGCACCATCCTGGTGAATCTCCTCTGCACACCCTCCGGTGCAATCTGCGTCTCAGTGTATTGATTGTGAAATGCCTTGAGGCACCTTTGTGGCACAGTGGTAGTGTGTTCCTACCCTTGAACTAAGAGGCAGTGGTTCAAGTCCCACCCGCTCCAGGGGTGTGTAATAACATCTCGGGGAAGATCGTTAGATCTTAAGCTTTACTTCTCCTGGCACATCTCCTCTGTTCTGTGTCAGTCTTTGCCCACAGCGTTTACTGATTTGCTGACAAAGATAATGAATATAAATCTCATACAGAGGATTATGTTGAGATTGAGCACAGACTTCTAGGGAAGACCAATGAAATGGTACTCATACAGAGCTGCAGAGGTAGACAGTCAGTGCAGTGTGAGGTGGCCTGTGATACGAAATCTGGCTGCACTCGCAGATGAATATAATTTTAATGATGCAGAGGTCATTATTTAATCCCCCAACCAATATCATCGACGAAACAGATGATTTGGGAATTTATCACATTGCTGTTGTTCACCCTCCCTACATTATAACAGCGAATATGCTTTAAAAGTCAATGCCTTTGGGAGGGTCTGAAGTCATGAACGGTATTGCTTGAGTATAAGTCTTTTTTCTCTTTCACAGTCAACCGGCCCAATGGTGAGGACAGGTCAGAGGCTTTTAGCACAGCCAGGTTCACAAAGCAGTGTTATGACACCATTACATACATGTACAGCTTAATCCCACAGAATGGGGCAAACGCTCATCCTGTCCACCAATGCTCAGTGTGTACCATCTACCAGATGCACTGCAGCAGTACATCAACGCTCCTTCAACAGCACCTTCCAAACCCACAACCACTTCCATCTAGAAGGACAAGGGCAGCAGATGCCTGGGAACACCAGCACCTGCAAGTTCCCCTCCAAGTCAACCACCATCCTGACTTGGCAATATACTGTCGTTCTTTCAGTGTCACTGGGTCAAAATCCTGGATCTATCTACAATGCCCATGTCCAGTGAATGATTTAAAAACAATGTCCCTTCACACGTTTAGCAAATCCTGAAGATTGAACAATAGTCAGGACCCAGAAGGTCAGATGTCTGAGTAATATTTGGAAAGCTGTGGCTTTTCAGAGTTTTGGACTCAGCCTGGAATAGACAAAGTCTAGGATCAAAAACCAATTGTATCCAGACTTCCCCAAACATTGTTCGTCTAATAATGACAAGCAACAGCTGAGTCCCAAGGACAATGATTCCTCTTCCAACAGCTTTTCCTTCCACCTTATTTAATAATATAATATTCAAGAGATGAAGTGAATTAATCCATCCTTTCACCAGATCATGGCTCATTATCTATCTTCCCACATAAACCCATATCCCTTGATGTCTTCATTACCCAAAAAAAATCCAGCAACCTCTGTTTTGAATATACTCTTACTTAACATTCACACCCCCTAGGGTAGAGAATTCCAAAGATTCACAACCCTTTGCGTGAATAAATTTCTCTTTCTCTTTGTCCTATTCTGAAACTGACCTTGTCTTCTAGATTCCTCAGCCAGGAGAAACATTTTCTCACACTTACCCTGTTATGGCTGAATGTGGTTAAGCCTAGCCTTCCTTTGAAAGGGATATTGTCATGTTGTTCTGGGCTGGGAGTGCCAGGTATTTTTCTAATCGCCCCCTGTTCAAAGTTGTTATTACATACTTCCAAAATAACTGGAACTTGAACCTTGTTGTAGGAACTTGGAGCTCTTGAATTAGAGGTAGTGATATGACAAATGCACCACAAGAACTCTTTCTCAGAGGTAGGGGCACATTCTTCAAAGCCAGGGGTCAGATGTCTGAGACATCTTTCAGAGATGTCAAGTTGCACTGGAGCTTAGGACTCCAGAATCAGAGGTAGGGACACTACCACTGCACCATAAGAACCCTTTATCTGAGATTGTGACACTATCCATATTCTGACTCAGGATGTAAGTTTGTTTTCAGATGTTCCTAGATAACATCATCAGTGAGCCACTGGTGGTATGGCCCGCTTTCACTTTGTGTTTTGGTTTCTGTGGGTGATGTCACTTCCTGTTCTTTTTCTCAGGGGATGGTAAATGGGATCCAAGTCAATGTGTTTATTGATAGAGTTCTGGTTGGAATGCCATGCTTCTCGGAATTCTCATGCGTGTCTCTGTTTGGCTTGTCCTAAGTTGGATGTATTGTCCCACTCAAAGTGGTGTCCTTCCTCATCTGAATAAAGATACTAGTCAGAGTGGGTCACGTCTTTTTGTGGCCAGTTGATGTTCATGTATCCTGTTGGCTATTTTCTGTCTGTTTGTCCAATGTAGTGCTTTTTACAGTCCTTGCATGGTATTTTGTCAATGACGTTAGTTTTACTTGTTGTCTGTATTGGGTCTTTCAAGTTCATTAGCTGCTGTTTTAGTGTGTTGTTGGGTTTGGGGGCTACCCTGATGCCAAGGGGTCTGAGTAGTCTGGCAATGATTTCCAAGATGCCTTTGATGTAAGGGAGAGGGGCTAGGGTTTCTGGACTTTTTTTGTCTGCTTGTTTGGGTTTGTTGCTGAGAAATCGGCAAACAGTGTTTATTGGGAGCCCGTTCTTTTTGAGAACACCGTACAGGTGATTTTCCTTTGCCCTGCATAGTTCCTCTGTGCTGTAGTGAGTATTGGCGCGTTGGAATAATGTTTTAACGCAGCTTCGTTTGTGGATGTTGGGATGATTGCTGCTTTAGTTCAGTATTTGATCTGTATGTGTTGTTTTCCTGTCGACGCTAGTTTGAAGTTCCCTATTGGCTGTTCATTCTACTACGACATCTAGGAATGGCAGTTTGTTACTTTTACAGCTTTGACAAAGGGTCAGTTAGACTCGAAACATCAACTCTTTTCTCTCCTTACAAATGCTGCCAGACTTGCTGAGATTTTCCAGCATGTTCTTTTTTTTGGTTTCAGATTCCAGCATCTGCAGTAATTTGCTTTTATCTAATGGCAATTTGTTGTTGTTTTCCTCCTCTTTAGTGAATTTTATGCCAGTAAGGGTATTATTGATGGTCTTGAAGGTTTCCTCTAATTTGTTTCATTTAGTGACGACAAAGGTGTCATCCACATAGCGGACCCAGAGTTTGAGTTGGATGGTTGACAGAGCTGTTTGTTCGAGTCTCTGCATTCCTGCCTCTGCTAGGAACCCTGATATCGGAGATCCCATGGGTGTTCCATTGGTTTGTCTGTAGGTTTTGTTGTTGAAGATGAAGTGGGTGGGAAGGCATAGGTCATTCAGCTTGATTATACTGTCCTTGCTGATCAAGTTGGTGGTGTTTAGTGTATGTGTCTTTGGGTCTTCTAATAGTGTAGTCAGTGTTTCCTTGGCCAGGTTAATGTTGATTGATATAAACATGGCTGTTACATCAAAGGAGACTATTATTTCATCCTCTTCTATCTTGGTGTCTTTAGTCTTCAGGAATTCTTGGGTGGGGTGGATGGAGTGGTGTGAATCTTCTACTAAGTGTGTTAATCTTTGGTGTGGTTCCTTGGCCAGTCTGTAAGTTGGTGTTCCTGGTAGTGAGACTATGGTCTGAGGGGCCCCTGGTTTGTGAATTTTGGGTAATCCATAGAAGTGTGGTGTGTGGGATCCATCTGGTTTCATTTTTTTGGAAGTCAGTCTTTGAGATTTCTCCTGATTTCTGAAGTTTTTTGAGTAGGGCTGTGATTCGATTCATCAGTTGTGGGGTCGGGTCTATTGCCACCTGTTGGTAAGTGTTGCTATCTGCAAGCGGTGCGTTCACTTTCGCAATGTAGTCTCTTTGATTTAAAATGCTTGTCAAGTGTGCTTTGTCTGCAGGTAGGATAACAATGATTTTATCTTTTTTGAGTTCTTCTAGTACTTTCCTTTCTTGGGTATTGTGTTTCCTTCCTTTCTCTTGCTTCATGTTGGTGCGACTGTCTGTCTGGTTCTGACTCGCGTGTTTTCAGTTACAACAATTCTGTACCATTACAAACATGAAGCCAGAGGCTCTTACTGAGGGAGGTTACTTCTTGCATTATTATCTGTCCTATGGTACCTTGTTCAGTTGACCAATGCTCCTGGGATCGTGCATAAAAGAAGATGCTATATAAATGAGTTGTTTTCTTCTTGAGCTTCATTGAATGAACTCAGAGAAAATGATTGTACTAGTGATGACTCTTCAAAGGTAGCTTATTAATATGAGCCACCTTGGGATAGCTTGCTGTTGTGAAAGGTGCTACATGAATGCAAGTTCATTCTTTATGGAGAGGTGCTTCATTTGGCCCCACACATTGCCGGTTGCCAATGGGATACAGCTGTACAAACACTTAACAAAATCCCTCCAAGCCTGGCTCGAGAGTCCAGAAGGTGCCAGCTGTTTGAATTCACTGGGTCTCATGCTTGGAGTCCGTGTGCAGTGTGTCCAGCAGGAAGATGTAAGTTGTGTACAAAACTGCAACCTCTGGTTTGCCTTCTCCTGCTAACTTGCGTTGAAGGGCTTTGGGACAATTGTGAAAAGCTCCCTTCCCACACAATGCTTGCCCTGGTAAATGGCAGCTCACTGACGACAGACCGAGGTATGATCATGGGCCTGATCTTTCCTTAATGCAAGTATAAAAGATGCTGACAGGAATCTCTCTATTGGGTGACCTCTCAGTGGGGTATTAATCAGCTTCCTGCGATGGTGATTATTTGTACCTTATTGTCTTTTCTTTATGATTTCAGACAAAGGAAAAATATGGGAAAGAGTGCAAGGTGAGTATGTGCCTGAGGCTGCAAGATACAGTCGCATACACTGTCATTCATCTCCCCCCCCTTCCCACCCCCCCGGCTGTTTGATACGCAATCTTATGACATAACCTTGGAGTTTCCTTTCACTGGCCAAGGGAGTATGGGACTAATTGGTTAGCACCTTTAAAGAGTTGGCACAGGCAGGATGGGCTGAATGCCCTCCTGTGTTGTGGTGTTCTTGAATGAATGGTTAAGGATAAGTTGTTAAACCAAAGCATCAGAGTATTTTGATGTCTCAAATTCATTATAGACTTGGATGTCCCAGATCTACTGATGCATGAGACAGACCAAGCACGTGCTCGTCTGTTTTCCGCAGTTTACCTGCGAAAAGACCACTGGCTTGAAACCAGCTTGAGGGACAGCACTTGGAATGATGGCTGACCAGGAATCTCTCCCACTGCTGCTGCCTGCTATTGGTGTGTGTTGGAAGGATTTCTAGATGTTTGGCCATTGTGTAAATAGCCCATCTTGACCCGGAGTTTCTGGATCAGAGGCAGAGACTCTACCCACTGAGTCCCATGACCTTCTGTAATTCAGTATTAATTCAGGTTTAAATAGGATTCTGGGTAATCCAAGATGGAGGGCAGGAAAAATTTCTGACTGTAAGAGCTGCTCCTTTTTTTTTTGAGGTATTTTAGGTGCTGGAGGTGATTTCCTTGAATTCCAGGAGCAGCAATTACTGTTTTGTATGCTGTTGCATTTTTTTGGAACTTTGGGAAAAAAAAGTCAAAAACAACAGCAGTTTTAAAAGGGAGAAGAGCAGACAAAGGAAGCTCATGGTGAGGACAGTGCAGGAGAGAGAGAGAGAGAGAACCTACACAGTTACTGCCTTTACTGTTTGAATTTGTGTATCGCTGGACATCGGAGTGCATCTGGGAAAATTAACTCAGTGAAATTCACAACTAATCTTGGAGGAACTGTTGGGCGAAGTTCACAGCACAGAATCAGATAAGTTAATTGTTGTTTTAAGTCTGTCCAAGAGAAAGGCTGCAGTAGTGAGTATAGTGGATTCTTTCTTGATTATATATTTTTGGAAGTAAGTCTCTTAATTAAACTTAAAATATAAGCCATAGCTATTAATTTAACCTGGGGCAGTGTTTGTAGAGGAATAAGACGGTGTTATTTTCTGGGTCTATAGACTGTGAAGGGGCGAAAATGGCCTTTGCAGTGATATGTACTTCTTGTCAGATGTGGGAGTTTAAAGAGAGTTTAAGGGTTACTGCAGATTATATCTGCCATAAATGCTGTTGGATGCAAATCTTATCAGATCAGTTGGAGAGACAGATAGAAGCAATGAGGAATTTGCAACAGCAACAGTATGTGATGGATGGTAGTTATAGGAAGGGGGGAAAGTCTCAGATACAGTCACATAGATGGGTTAACTCCAGGAAGGGTGACCGAGGTAGGCACCTAGAGCAGGAGTCTTTTGTGGACATATACCCATTTCAAACAGGTATGCTGTTTTGGAAAATGTAGGGGGTGATGGATTCTCAGGGGAATGTACCACAAACAGCCATGTTTCTGGTATTGAGACTGGCTGTAATGCAACGAGGGATACGTCGCTTCCAAGAGATCAATTGTGTTAGGGGATTCTGTAGTCAGAGGTGCAGACAGACGTTTCTGTGACCAGCAGAGAAAAAGCAGAATGGTGTGTTGTTTCCCTGGTGCCAGGATCAAGGATGTCTCAGAGAGGGTACAGAATGTTCTCACGGGGGAGAGGGGCCAGCAGGAGGTCATTGTCCACATTAGAACCAACGACATAGGAAGGGAAAAGGTTGAGATTCTGAAGGGAGATTACAGAGAGTTAGGCAGGAATTTAAAAAGGAGGTCCTCAAGGGTAGTAATCTCTGGATTACTCCCAGTGCTACAAGCTAGTGAGGGCAGGAATAGGAGGATTGAGCAGATGAATGCATGGCTGAGGAGCTGGTGTATAGGGGAAGGATTCACATTTTTGGATCACTGGAATCTCTTTTGGGGTAGAAGTGACCTGTACAAGGA